>NW_024351732.1:1758639-1955648 GCF_902729225.1 Pteropus medius
ACTGCATTTTCTAGCACTCCATGCTCACTATAAAGCTAGGCCCTCAGATTATCACCAGACTTGCTCCCACACTTCCTGCACGTCTATTCTATTGTCACCTTCTCAGACAGTTTTTCTCAACCTTTTAAAATAGTTTACTCCTTCAACCTTTCCTCCTGACCTGCTTTTTTAACAGAACTTACATAATAAAATATACCTTCTTTTTCATCGTTTGCCCCCATTCCCAACGTCACCAGAAGCTCCAAGAGCTTTTACTGCTATACCCCCAGGCCGTGGAACAGTGCTTGGCACATAGTAGGTACTCAGTAAATAATTTATTTGCTCGACAGTCTGGAAAGAAATGAGTAAACAGAAAGCAAGAGAGCCGTGTCTATGTCTGGGTCAGGCGCTCGTTCAGATTTCACGTAAAGTGTGAGCGCCACCTCCTGGGAAGCCAATTTGCTCGAGGACGAAGGAAGTGAGTCACAGAATCTTAAAAAAAAAAAAAAAAAAAAAGGCTGAAACAGACATCTCACCAGGTGCCCATGGCGGGCTATTCTGGGAAGTTAAACATCAGAAAGTTGCTCCCTAGAATGCACCCGACTCACAGGAGGAAGTGTGGAAGAGTGGTGTTCTGCAAAATGGGCTCTCCGGGAGCCGAACTGGGCAGAAGGGTTCCGGGAGTGCGTGTGCCGGGAACCACGTGGGACAGGGCGAGTTTCCGGTGCCGGCGACAGCAGGCGGAGTAGAAGCTCAAGCTGCTGGAAGGGTGAGAAAGGCTCGGGGTCCTGAGAAGAAGAAGAGAGCAGTGGGGTCAGGAGAGCGGGGAGGTGTAGGGGTCATATGAGCTGCTCCCTGAGAGCTGGCAAGGGGGATGGAATCGCAGGGAAGAGCGGGGGAGTGCCTGTCGACAGGTGCAAACCTGTCAGCACACGTCCCACGCCACGTGGACTCGCCTTTGTCCGTAGCTGCCTTTCCCATCAGGCAGCGACAACAGGAGTTATGCCTTATTTGTTTCTGTTGAGTGCAGTACTGGGCACGGTGTTGGCGTTCAGTGTGTGCTTGCAGAATGAATGACGTGTGTCAGGGTGGTTGTGGAAGGACAGAAACGGGGACTATTTCTGGTTTTTTAGCCCCGTTTTCTCCTGGTAAATCCATGCTTGTCTCGAGCTTCCATCGGGAGTTCACCAGTCCTTGGATTTTGTCTCTTTTTCTTGGAAGATGATTGTCATTTAAGATATTTCCTTTGTTCTTATTGACTGTTAGGCCTTGTGGCTAGGTACCAGGGACAGAAACATCCCTGTATATAGGTTGCAGACCAGTAAGGAGAGACACACACAGACATAACATTCAAATATATTGTTAAAGTGCTATAACAGCATGATGGTCCATATCAGATATTACTAATGGTTCTAGTTCTCCCACAATCCATCATTTATTGGTTAGAGTATTCATTACACCTTATGATGTAGCATAAGTCACACAGGGTTGGGAAATTTGAATTTTGACTTTGATTCTGGTGCTCTAGATGTGTTTCCTCATTTGTAAAATGAAGGGGATTTTTAATAAAATAATCTCTTAAACTTCTTCCAGTTCTAATACCATGATGTGGCAGTAGGTCAAACTGTATTTCATAGTGCTTTGTATCATGTGTCACTTTCGCCAACTATCAGTATTGTTTTTTTTTTCCTCGTATCTTGGATAGTGAGAAAAGGCAGTGTCTTTTTTTTTTTTTTTTTTTTTTTTTATCCCTCACCTTGAATCTGCCACAGTGTTGAGTACACAGTAGATGCTTAATGGAAGCTTATTAAATCAAATGAGATAAAAAATATAGCCCCTGCTTTTGGACTCTTCCCCACTCTGGAAAGGTCATACATGAGGGGACTGAGGAGGAATTGGGTGTTTACTAGAGAGACTTGGAGTTGACATGGCAGATTTAAATCAGATTTATGGGAGTAATCCGCTTAAAGATAATAATGTAGGCAGGATATTCAGTGCTGTTTTTCATCCCCCACCTGTCTGTCCCCAGGACCATGGCCAACAGTGAGCGCACCTTCATTGCCATCAAGCCTGATGGGGTCCAGCGCCAGCTCGTGGGAGAGATCATCAAGCGTTTTGAACAGAAGGGATTCCGTCTTGTTGCTATGAAATTCATGCAGGTAAGTAGACTTCATTGTTCCTATTTCTATTTTGTTGTAAAAGGAAACATTGTAGGGTAGCCTCTCTATTTCTCCTCTCCTCTCCTTTTTAGACTTCTCCATGTAGGGTGAACACAAATGTTCTGAAACCTGGAAACTCTTTGGTGGCCTAGCATCATGTCTGAGTCTTGGAACAAACCAAGTTATTTGAGACTTTAGAAAATAGCCTCCTTTTTTACTTAGCAGAGTTCTATATTTACTGCAATACTGTGATTTCTTTTCTTTTTTCTATAGGTATATATTTAATATAATATATGTGATCATGGTTACAGATTGCAGTACTGTGATTTATGACTCAAAGGTCTGGGCATGTTTGAGCTCTGCTCTTGAGCTCCATGAGCAGATAATTTTAGAGAACTTTTTACCCCGCTTTGAAGAATGTTATTTTCAGCAAGGAAATCTTTCCATCATCATTTGCTACCCATTTAGTGTCTCACATGTATTAGACATCATTGGGGTGTGTGGAGGAAAACTGGTTTTGCTCTTGGAAAGGCCCATCCAAAACAGCAGAGAGCAGACACTTCTGCAAGATGCCTACAAAGCAATATTTCAAAAAATGCAAAGGATTGGCCAAGATCCCTTCTTCAAACAAACCTGGGAAATGAGAATTCAAATTTTCAAAGCAAATACATTAAGAGACCATCTTTTTTTCATATTAAAAGAGTCAACTTTGGACTCTCCTAGGGCATCTTACATTTAGTTTGATTTACAGTTTAGTTCCTATTTGATGTTTAGAAAAACTGCTGTAATGTGAAAGAGAGTAGACTGATGTTAATACTGAGGGGAGAGCACAATGGAATGATTGGAGCCAGGTGTTGGACAGGCAGTGCTTTCCAGAGAGTTTGCATATTATGTTAAGTTTGAAGGTAAAATGAAATGACAGTATTGTTGATGGGGCATTTACCATGTGCTGAGCACATGTGTTTTCTCATCTAGCCCTCATGACAACCCTGAGAGGTACTCGTTTTTATTCCTGTGGTTGTTAGTGATGAGGACCTGAGGCTTGGAGAGGTTAAGTCATGTGCTTGAAAGTACACAGAGATGCAGCTGGGATGATGTCAAGTTTTCCCTCTCCTCCCTTCTCCACATCAGATTCAAACAACCTTGGAGACTCATGACAGCCACCCCTCCTCCCACTCTTAACCAAGCCCATATCTTTGCTAGGAACCTCAGAGGAAAGGAGGGGTCAGGAAGGCCCAATTTAAAATCCCAGCTGCATCTCTGTCTAAGATGAGATGGCTGGATGTGATTCTGATGTTCTGTGGTTTTATTCTGATCGCTCAAGGCCAATCGGGGGAAAATTGGTACAAAGCTGAAGCACTTTTAGTCATGGTCACTGCTCCCCTCTGATAGTGACAGTGAATTGGGGGATAACAGAATCAGTGAGCTAAGAGCTGGGTGGTAACAACTGGATGGTAGAGAGGGAAATAACTAGATTACTGGCTCTTAGATAGTTTTGGGGGCCAATTCTCATTCTTTATCTTGTGGAATAGGCTTCTGAAGACCTTCTCAAGGAACACTACATTGACCTGAAGGACCGTCCATTCTTTGCCAGCCTGGTGAAATACATGCACTCAGGGCCAGTGGTTGCCATGGTGAGTATGTATGTGTGGGATGTTGATGTGAATGACTCACTTGAGAGTGAGGAGTGTTGTGAGTCCTGCTTCTGACGCCAGGTCCTCATTGATGCAGAGGAAATGAGTTGGGAGGTTTAGATAGTTAAGATATGAGTTAGCTCTCTGACCCACTAAGGCAAGATACATTTGCTTGCTGAACTGAAGACTCATAGCTGAGAGAGATCAGGAGGGGTCTGCCCGATTGTAAATTTCTGGAGGGCAGGACTTATCATAGTAATTCTCCATGTATGTATTGATTATCATTATTCTGGACACTGGGGATACAGTCATGAAAGAGACAAAATAGGTACCTGTTTTCATAACTTTCTTTCCCTATGCATTTTTTTTCTTTTTTAAAAAAATTTTTTTAAATTTATTTTAATTAGTTTTAAGTATATAGTACATTGGTTAGACATCTATATAGTTCATAAAACAGTCCCCCTGCAATTGCTCCCCTGACCCTCCACCTAGCCAACCTATTATCCCTACACATTTCGAAAGGGGGGGATGGGCAGATAACGAAGAACCCCCAACCCCCACAATATATGTATATATAAAACCAGGTAATGATTCGTGATATGCACAGAAATGAAGTAGGATGATGTGATGGCATGTGACCATTTTAGATTGGGTCAAGAAATGTAACTTTCAAGCTGAGCTCTGAATAAGGAGCCAGCCACACACAGTAAAGAGCATACTCAACCAAGAAAACCACATGTACAAAGGACCTGGGTTGCGGACTTTTTGAAGTACAGAAGAAAGGTTGGAGTGGCTGGTGGGTGAAAGAGAAGGTTAGATAAGTTCAGAGGCACAGGTGGGGGCCAGATCATGTAGAGTTGTGTTGGCCATTGACTTTATGAGTGCTGGGAAGCTATGGGAGGTTTTCCATGTGGCCTTTCAAAAAGACCAGCCACTCTGGCTGCTGTGTCAAGAATGGATTGTAGAAAGGCAAGAATTGGGGCAGGGAGACCAGTATTCCCAGTGCTGGAACAAGTAGATGCTCCATAAGTATTTGCTCAATGAATGAATATTTTCTTAAGGGGTTTTTTACTCTTTTTGATTTAATAGTTTCAGATTTTCTTCTGAGATTGGTTTTCTTCCTTGACCATATCTTGTTTTGTCCTTGGAGGTCTGGGAGGGGTTGAATGTTGTGAAGACAGGCCGAGTGATGCTTGGGGAGACCAATCCAGCAGACTCCAAACCTGGGACCATCCGAGGGGATTTTTGCATCCAAGTTGGCAGGTGGGAATTGGTGCTTTATACCCTTTTCCAAAATCTGACTTAGGTGCCCAAGAATTTGGGTTCCTGCGGCTGGGGATGGACATGATGGCATATGCAGATCAATTTTAAATTAGTTCATTATTTTTCTCTCTCTTAAGTTGATGTTGAGCTTTGTAGGCTCTCTGCCATTGGTTATCAATATCACTGTGGTTGTGCCTCTGTTGAGAGGGTAGAACCTGCTACTACACATTTTGCTGGACAGAGTCCTTCCCGAAGGCTCTTGCTGCTTGCATGAAGGAGGGCAGGATGTGGGGAGGGCATTCTTCATCCTGCATTAACTGCAATCATGGTCTTTTTTCTTTTGACATGAACTAATGACATGGAGCTTGGCTTTTCTGCTGCAGTGGCTGTAGGCTTCCCAGCCGTGGGAGTGGCGGGGGTGGAAGCGGGGCTTCTGGGCATTTTAACCCACCTGGTCTTGGTAATGTGGCCATCTCTTTGCCCATCCAGGAACATTATCCATGGCAGTGATTCCGTGGAGAGTGCAGAGAAGGAGATTGGCTTGTGGTTTCAGCCTGAAGAACTGGTAGAATACAAAAAGTGTGCTCAGAACTGGATCTACGAGTGACGTGAAGGTGGCCTACAGTGCTTTTCCTACTCCATTTTCTCTCCCTCCCACGGCAGGGGACCAGGCTGTAACAAATCTAGTTATTTCTGAGAATATCCTTATAATCTAGAGGGACACTCTTGGAATTGTGAGTGTTCCTTCTACAGTGTTATATACTATCATCAGAATAAAATGTATTATCCCAAGTAGGATTCATTAGGTTGGTTACTTTGTGTTGCTATATTGCTTTGTTTTCTTTTTTCTCCTTTTCTTTTTTCATGTACTCTGGCTAACCAGAGCTGACAGAGTATAAATTTTATATAAATTATTTATGTTGGCCTGAGAGATCGCGCTCACGCACACACACACACACACACACACACCCCCACAATCTTTGCCTGTCCCTCTTTCCTCCTGTGTCCCATCCACTCTTGGCTCTGAGCCAGCCACCTGGCATCTCCCAAGGATCTGCTCTGTTGTGCGGGGGAGGAGAAACTTTCCTCTACCCTCACGGTTCTTTTGGCTGATCTAATAATCAAATAGACATGAGACAGTTTAATAAGAGAAAATAACCAAGTTTAATTACATATGTATGGCAACTCCACATACATGAGACAGAGATCCCACATGCACAAGAGATTCAGAGACAGGGAAAACGGGTATATGTGACATTCTGAGCTAGAGATGAGGTAATGTACTTTGGTGCTTCGGAAGGTCATTGCAGGGAGAGTACATGTTCAGAAATTACTAGTTTGCCCTGCCATATAGATCGGTCAAAGGTCAAGAGAGGTTATCTCTGTATTAGGGACACAGCCCTTAATTCAAGTTCTAGGTAGTTAACAGAGGGGCATTAGTTTCTCTTGAGCCCGCAGCTAAAGTTGTGTTTAGCTTAAGACAATCCATATACCACAGAGGCACTGAACCCCAATAGTTAGCCAAGACTGTCCTGGGCACCGAGGATTCATTAGAAATAAAAGGTATCCTTCCTGCTCTTGAGAAGCTCTCGGGGACTGGGTGGATAGGGTGTGGGAGAAGTTTTAACTACCCCCAAACAAAAGCTAAGCAGATAGTGGGCTAGGATCCCTGGGATGGCCTCAGAAGAAACAGGAGAAATCTAAGTAGCTTTGTTAGAATATTGATTTGGTTGCTTTAACAGAGACAAGATGGAAATCTACTTTTATTTAAAAGTCTAAGCTGGAGATCTAAAGTACTGTTTACTTGAAGTTTTCTAAGAGGGTATGTCTTAAGTATTCTGACCTCACCCCTACCCCACCCCACACATAGGATATAAAATGGTAACTGAAGTGCTGGATATGTTGATTATTTTGATTGTGGTAATCATTTCATGATATATGTCAAAACATCCAGTCATATAACTTAACAAATTTTGTCAAATTATACCTCAAGAAAGCTGAAGAGGAAGGCCAAACAGGTAGGTCAGAAAAGCTAGTGATGGTGGTTAGGCTTGGATCCTGGAGGTTGTCCAGGAATTCAGTTCCTTGTAACCAATCCAAGATGGGTCACTACCCCTGTCTGCCTTCCCGCACGTTTGGAAAGGGAAGTGGGAGATTATCCTTTCCTTTTAAGGGTACAACCCTGACTTAACCACCTTCTCTTGCCCTTACATCTCAGTGGCCAGAACTTGGCCATGTGGCTGATCTAGCTGCAAAACAAACTGGAACATGTTATCTTTACTTGGGCAACCTTGTGCCCTGGTAAAACCCAGCTCTATGAGAAGGAAGAAAGAATAGAAACTGGGCACAACTACTGGTTTCACCACAAACTTTAACAGATTTTCTTTCTTGGTATTTACCCTGTTCACCTGGCTTTGGTAGAGGCAAGAGAGGGGAAGGAACTTCTCAGGAGTCAGAGGAGAGTTGGGATGGGGCTATCATGTTTTCCTCAAGGTTTATTGACGTATAATTGATAAAATTGTAAGATATTGAAAATGTATGTGATGATTTGATATATGCATACGTTGTGAAAGGATTCCTACCCATTGGGGTCAGCCTTTAGCGGGGAGCTGAGGAATAGATGCATTTGTGTTTCACACAAAGCCTGGTCTGTCTGTCATGCAGAGTGAGACAGAGCACCAGGACTTTCGAGGAGTGAGTATGTGTAAGTGAGGCAACAGGATTGTGCTCTCCCTGGTTAAAGGTGGTTGAAATGTCCAGTGAAATTCCAACTCTTTCCCACAGTTGACATTTGACAACTCTGAAAAGGAAGCCCAAATAAGTGTGTTACAGCTTGAGGCCCAAGAGAACACTGGGGGGCCCTGCTCTAGCATGAGGATGCTGGTTTAATGCTCTGCAACTAGAAGTTTGGAAAGCCAGCAAGGTGTAATAGAAGCTGGGATTGTCATCTAACAGTTATAGATTATCAGTACAGTGCCAGGACCACTAGGGTGATGACAGGATTGTGGTGGTCAGCTCACTGCCCTTAGGAGAAAGAGACAGAGGGGCTCTATTTCAGAGTATAAGCCCTGCTGGGTGGATGTCAGTGCTCAGAGGAGGGGCTGACTGCAGGGCAGCTGGGTACCACCAAAGGGTGGGGATTGTCCGCAAATAGATGATAAGCCTGATTTCTCTGAGAGAGTCGACTCTTATCCAGGATGTGTTTCAGCCTGAACTGGATAACCTGACCCCACAATGGTGCCCCCGCCTTCCCCCGCCCAGGGTGGGAACAGGGCAGCTCATTGGGGCTGGAAGGTGGGTGGGGTGGGGTGGGGTGGAGAACAAACAGGAGAAACAGCATACTATGGAAACATAGAATATCTTACCAAGGACTACAATATCATCCTCAAACGAGGGAGTCTTTAAAAGCATGAGACTGAAAGAAAAGATCAGATGATGATGTGGAACTTCTTTAGTGAAAGTTTCTAGAGAGAGAGACGGAACAGGTCCCATTGGGATACTGCCAGTTGGATGAAAGGGAGGTGGAAGGAAAGCTTGAACAAGGGAAACTCAAAGCGCAGAAACAGATGGGAGGAGAATGGAAAACCATTTCATCAGTGAGTAAGAGGATAAGGACTTAATGAGTGCATAGATGGGAGGAAAAGAAAGCTCAACTCTGGGTGGGTGGTGAAAGAAAACAGATAAGTAATAACCAGGTTAAGACCTCAAGACTAAATTACAAATGAAATTTATTAATGTGTGTGTGTATTAATAATGTGCACACCTTGCACCTAATGTAATGTATGATAAAGGGAAAGGAAAGAAAGAAAGAAAGAGAAAGGAAGGCAAGGAAGAGACAGACAGACAGACAGACAGACAGAGAGGCAGAGAGAGAGGCAGAGAGAGGGGCAGGCGAGGGAGGGAGAGGAGTTGGATTTGGCCGTGCATAGATTTATTTGTGGGACATTCAGGTGAAGGAATCACTTCCTGCTCTCGGAGCCCAAACTTGCCTCTTTTGCAAACCCGGGGCGTGGACCGAGGCCTCCGGCTGCGTCCGGCCTTGCGGGTTGGGCGGCGGGGCCCTCCGGGGTGTGGCCGCCGCGCGTCCCTCCTCCGCAAGCGACTCCAGGCTCCGGTGGTCGCTCCAGGTCTCAGCTCCAGTCCCGCAGCGCCGCCGCCGCCCTCCCGCCAGCTCCTCGGTAAAGCGACGGGGGCGCTTTCCCCTTCCCACCCCTCGGGTCCTCCCACCGCTGGCGTCGCATCGGGCGGGCCCCCAGCTGCAGGCGCCCCTCGACCCGGTAGAACCCTGCGCCGGGTCTGAGCGGGGGCCCTAGGATCTGCGCCCCTGGGGACCCTTGGCATGTCCCCTCCGTGGACCTTCGGGGACTGCGGAGGGGCCGCAGGCCCGGGCAGGGCGGCGGCGTCCGGGAAGACACGTGTCGCGGGGCGGCGGGGCGGCCGGGCGCGCGCGCTCACGTGGGCTCCAGGGTCCGGACCCGGCGCGGCCTGTGTCCGTGCGGCCGCAGGGCCATAACCGGACCGCTCGCCCGCAGAACCAAGGCCAACATGGAGCGCACTTTCATCGCCATCAAGCCGGACGGCGTGCAGCGCGGCCTGGTGGGCGACATCGTCAAACGCTTCGAGCAGAAGGGGTTCCGCCTCGTGGCCATGAAGTTCCTTACGGTTCGCGCCCCCCTTTCCCCCCACAGGAGCTCGGTCGCATGGGCTTTTCCGTCTCGGTTTGTCCGCGTCTCTTACGGTCGGATCCCTCCTTCGCTAATTTTGTCTCGTGCGGAAATTCCTTTGCACTGTGCCCTCTGCCCTCTGCCCTCCGACCCGCCGCTGACCCTTTCCCGAGCCCGGTAGCCCAGACGCCCTTGGGGAGGTTAAGCGGAGGTAACGTGACTCCTGCTCCGGACGGGTTTCTTTCCGTGGCTGCGAAGGACCGTGGCGGCAGCCTGCCTATCAGTCGCAGGAGGGCAGCAGGGAGTGAAGAAAGCCTGAGCCCAGGCCCAGGCCCAGGCCCCTGCCGCTGGCCCACGCGGGTCTACCTCCGCCCGGAAAGAAGGCTTGCAGCTCTGAGATGATTGAGGTTTTAGATGGGGTGTCCCTTCCTCTGCCCTTTTGTTGCAGGTTCCCTTTGCCGTAGGCCAGTAATTGTGTTTTCTACGTTAAATTTGGGGTACACAGATATGGACCTTAAGGGATAAATATCTAAGTATTGAATTTTCAACCAAGCTCATCAGTGAGGAGAATGTTCTCATTAACATTTAAAGTGTTTAAACGGGCATTGTGAAGGGCCAGAGGGGTCTGATATAACCTCCGTTTGCCATATTCTCTGCAATTGCAGCCAGCACTTAACTCCCTAAATTTAGATCCTCAAACCACCTACTTTAAGGATTAATTATAACATCTATAACGTCATTGACATGATGAGGGTGGCTTTTCATGGTCAGGGCAATCCTGCTAAAATGGGGTCATTTACTTGGTTTGGATGAGATTTTTTGTTTTATATTCACATTTTATGAATATGGGCTAAAATACTAAATTAGACTTTAGAGAACCTAGCTTGTTAATTTGGGAGGTTCTGAGAAGCGGATGGAACCATATTTGAGCCTTTCCAGTTTACTTCCTAATTGATACCTCCTTTCCTATGCCAGGCCTCTGAGGAACTCCTGAAGCAGCACTACATTGACCTGAAAGACCGCCCATTCTACCCAGGTCTGGTGAAATACATGAACTCAGGGCCTGTTGTGGCCATGGTAAGTGTTTGCGGGGGAGGAGGGGAAACCAAGGGAAATAGGGGCTGGCTGATATATAACTGGGCTTGCTCAATGCCTGCGTGTCCCTTTTTTAGATATCTTCCCCAGCAACTCCACATTCCTTGTTTACAAATGGAGCTTGCTGGAGTTATTTAGTTAACAGAGCAACTAAGAGCTTGGGAGGAAAAAGCAAGGGGAATCAGATCTTAGAAAAAGTTCTCTGTAATCTCATGCTAGAAACAAAGCTGTCTATTTATTGCTGTGGCATTAATATCCAATTGGGAGTGAAGAGACTAGAAGAAGAGGGTACAATAGGGAGGCACAGAAATTGAGAAAGTAGATCTACTTCCTGTTCACTGAGGATGACCTTTTTGTTCTCCCATGGAATACACTTTCTCCTTTCATGCCAGTCTTTGCCATCTCTTGCTTCAACAGTCTTCTGGATGCCCTTCCCTGTGTTCCTTTTCCAGTTTGATCACTTTTCTCTATCCTTTCATCACAATTTCCTCTCAGTATTTGTGGCTACATAAGGATTCTTCAGTATTGTTTATCTCAGCTAGCCTGGGAAGTCCCGAAGTTGGGTAGACTTTTTTTCTGTATCCTAGCAATAAACTCGGGATGGAGTATGGAGTATTTTATATAGGTCTCTACTATTTACTGGGGTTAGGAGATAATCATGTCACTGATTGGTCTGGTCGATGTGAGCTGTTCCTAATGGTCCTGATGGCAGATCTCATGCAGTTCTTTTTCCCTACTGTCAAGGTCTGGGAGGGACTGAATGTGGTGAAGACAGGTAGAATGATGCTTGGGGAGACCAATCCAGCAGATTCTAAGCCGGGTACCATTCGTGGGGACTTTTGCATTCAAGTTGGCAGGTAAGTCTTGTGGAGCACTTATAACTTTTCCTCAAAGCTATTTAAATGGGGTGTAAAACAAACATTTTTGGCATATTCCAATTTTAGAAAAATTTAAACTTTTAAATTAGGTGGTAATTCTTTGGATGAAAGTGTTCTTAAATAGCTACTTCTGTAGGCTACTTCAAATTTTAACCAAGATATTTGCACAAAGCAGCTGCACGTGGTGGTAGGTCCTTTGAAACAAAGCAGGAAGTGTAGAGTATGGGGAATGAAAGGGTTCTTAGCTTTGGATGTGCCCTTTGGGGTGCTGTATCCATGAGTCTGTCAATGTTTTGGTCCCCTCACCTATGCAAAATCTATACAAAAACTTTACAGTTATGAAATTCAGGTAAATAAGCCTAAATGTCTTGGTCAGGCTTGTAAGTGTATTAGTGTTGTAAGAAAATGCAGCAGAAAATGCTCTTGATAAAATGAATATATCACATCTAGATCAGGTTTTGATCTTGGTTGGTTTGACTGTTTTTCAGAATTTGAGAAGGAATGTGGCACGGCATTCTTGGGGTACAAGTACTGTTTTGAAGGGGGAAACTTAGAAAAATAATAAAGTTGAACCTATAGTTGTATTTAAGAGGAAATACTTTGGAGGTAGTCTCCTGCTTCTAGGCAATTCGGTTGAAAAGGTCTGCAGTGGCTATCCTTTGCTTTATCTATTAAACTGACTTTTGCGCTTTGAAATGTGCTAATTTGTAATCATTCTTTCTTAGGAACATCATTCACGGTAGTGATTCAGTGAAAAGTGCTGAGAGAGAAATCAGCCTATGGTTTAAGCCCGAAGAATTGGTTGACTACAAGTCTTGTGCTTTCAACTGGATCTATGAATAAGAGGTGGACAAAGCATCAGTCCATTTTGACCCCGCTTGGATGTGTCCCTGGACACAGCTCATTCCATTGACTTGGAAGCAGTAGGATCGATCTTTCTTTTCTAAAGCATATTTACCAATAAAGCCTTCGGAAACTGGGTGCAGCCTTCTGTGCTTACTTGATACCAAGCTGGAAGAAGTGATTTGGCTAGAGTAGCATTATCCAGAACTTATTACTCCTGCTTATTGTGGAAGAAGGCTCTGATGCTTCTCAGCACCTGGGTATACTTCAAGACTGTAGGTGGGAAAGTAGTGAGGCTGCAGAGGGCCCTGCGTGGCACTGGTAAGGAAACTAATAAATAAGGAAATAATGAACATAATCTGTCAACCTCTTTGGCTATAGAAATGTATATTTCTGTACAATTTGTTGAAAGATAGAGTGAAACAGACTAGTCATCCAGATTTACACTTTTATTGACTGCAAATTGGACAAGTTATATATGAGGAAATGAAGCCTAAAGACATCTAAAATAAGGATAATACTGCTGCAATGCAGGATTTAAAGAAATGTGTATAAAGCAGTTAACCTAGTACCTGGCCCACAGCGGGTACCCAAGTTATTCCACGCAACCCTGTTGGTTCTATCTTCTGTGGCATGAGTTATGCCTGTTTCCTGGGCCAGAAGCAGTGAGTAGTTACAAAATTCATATTCTCTGCTTTTAAGGTTAATTTGGCTGGATTGGTACAATTGTAAAATGATGCCAAAGAACACCTATCACCTGGAGTCTGGTTTAAAAACTGGAGATTATAGAAATATATGGGTTTATGAATAGCTGTTTTCTGTTAGGAAAGTGGTGAAAGCTAAATGCCACTTCCATGAGTCTCAGGATTACATTTTTAATGCATACTACTACACTACAAGACGATGATAAGGAATATACTGACAACTTGGTATAAATGCCAGGATTCTAGTTTCAAATCAATAACTGACGAAAAGTTTAACATTTTCTATATATTCGACAAGAACTTAATCCCATGTTTAGAGATGGTACATGCTTCTAGATACTGGCGTGGGCCTGGGGATTTGCATTTTAATGCATACTCCATGATCCTTATGCACACTGGCTATGGTACTTGAAGTAACAGCAGTAGTTAAGTGTGAGCTTACTCTGGGCCGGAGCTGTTCTGAGAACTTTGCATGTATGAATTGATTTAACCTTCACAACTCTTAGGAGGTTGGTACTAGTGTCCCCATTTTACAATTGAGGAAACTGAACCATGTTACATGACTAATAAGTGAAGGCATCAGGCTCCAAACTGAGCATGAGACTTCATGCTCTTGGCCACTATGCTTTACTGCCTTTATAGTTACTTAAGTGACATGAGAAAGTCCTGCACTTGGAAGGTTTAAGTGAAGTCAAATTTGGAGTGGTGAGAACTGAGAGGAAGGATTCGGACGTTAGGATTTCATAGAATTGAATGAGAAACAATAAGACCATGGTGAGATTTAAAGTACTGCCTCTAGAGGAAGGTTTTGGGTTTTGGACCTAGTCCTATGTACCAGCTAGGTGTGTAAAGTGGACAATTTATGCAGAACCTTTCATGCGTTTAATAAAGCTTTCATTTGAACACAGTAAGCACATCATTTAAAGTGCATCATTTTTTACATTATCTATTTGTTGTCAGTAGGCAAGCCCTAGTTTGGCCTGCTTGTGAGGCCTGGAATTTTTAACAGGCCAACAAGGATTACCCCCAGCCTCAGTAACAATCTGAAAAAAGGAAATAGTTTTCTCCCTATCTCAGGAAGCTGGATAAACAACACAGATAAAAAGTTACTTGTTTGGGGGAAACACTTGTTACTCTCAAAACAATATTCTGGGCATAAAGTACACTGGGAAACTAGCTTCTCAAGAGGCATGTAACGGTTTAAAGAATGTCTATTTCTAAAGGAGAGCCAATCTGTGATTCTAATTTATTAGGGCAACTGTTCAAGCCATTTAAGGTAGAAAACAGGGCAGAAATTGGGTTCTATTTTTGTTTCTCTTGGGATGCACTGTATTTTTCTAAAGTGAGATGAAATTAACTCCCGAAGAGGCCCAATACAAGTCATTACTTCCTTACGTCCATAAAATTCGGAGGCATCTTTGCATCCCGCTTAATTTAAACAGCACCAGCTGGCTCAGAAAATTTATTTACATCTATGAACTTTGCTGCTGAGGTTATTGGAGCTAAAATACAAGAAGTCCTCCAGCAAGCAAGCCAGCCCTGAAACACTATGTTCTAACTAATGTGATTTGAATCCCCCATAAGAGGTCCACACTCATCTCTGCTCCTGCTGTGGTTTTTGCCTTTTCCCTCAGCTGTCTGTGAAACCATGGCTCAAATGAAACCCATATTCATACATCCACCCATATTCTCTTCCCAAGTAATAAATTCTTACTCACGGGCTTGCATTATATTAGATTACCGGTTCTGTGAGAAAGAAACTGATCTTTCACAGGGCCGCTGACTTCTTATAGAAGGCACTTGTTATTCTGAATCAATAAGGAAATCCCTCAAAGACCAAAGAATATTAAAGAATTGCTCAAATACAACTTAACTTTAACATTTTATTTTGTGTAAAAAAAGGGCAAATTTAGTGAATTATTTTAATCTTGTACACAAAGTTATAATTTTAATGCTTTTCACATCCATGCTGAAAATTTGCAATTTGGTAAAAATGAAAGGAACATAAATTTCTCTGAACGAATTTTTCACGCCATTATATACACTTCCTGAGAAAGTTTCACATACTTTCTCAATGATCACAAGTTACCAAGAAAATAAAAGATTAAATTTGTACAGATATTGGTCTATATATCAAATACATACAGAAATGATGTAAAAACCTTATACAGTTTACTTTGTCCTCTGTCCTCAAAAGATTTGCCCAGGGACAGATGCTTTTCTTTTGTATAAATGACTGTGGCTTTATTTAAAATATGAAAATCAAAGAAAGAAACCCAGTTTAATCACAGTATTTTTAAAATCCCTTCCCAATAGTAAAGGATCATTACCAAATATATAGCACCATAATACAAATATTGATGGGAGAGGGTATTCACATCACGCAAAATTAATAATAATAAAAACAAACAAACACTGAAAACCCGTGTTAGTATCCGTAGAATAAGTTGATAACAGCTTTAGCTTTCCTCATACACAGCAAGGAAAGGGTTAAAGACTTTAACTACCAAAATCCCCAAATAATCCTAACAGGCAAAAAAAAAACAAAACAAAACAAAACAAAACAAAACAAAACAAAAAAAAGTACAAACCCAAGGTCAGCAGTACATTTTGAACCGTAAAGATAATGGGGCTATTGTGTTGTACAATTGGAGTTATGGCTAATATATCAATCTCCTCTGCGTTAACTTATTTTCTGTTCATTGGCAGTAGGAGTGCGAGTCTGAACTATGAAGAGGGCTTCAGAATGTGTTTAGACTGTAGGAAGTCCTTACCAACCTTTAACTGTTGGTCATGGGATCAAGACAAGAAACACTTCATGAATAGGTGGGAAATTCAAAAGTGCTCAGAACCTGGTTTTGCTCTAGAACTGGAAGCTTATTAAAACCTGGCTGCAAATGAGCATTTCACAGAACTAATTACCAGGCTCTAAATCAAATCCCTTCTGACTTATTCAGTTCCCCATAGAGCCCCTAAACCCCAGGTACTGGTAGAGCATGCTGTATGACTGGCTTCTTGCGCCCACATCATAGAATCGTTGTCCTGGGTTTAATTCACTAAGCCTGAGAATGAAGATTGTTGTAACTCTTGCTTTGGAAGTATTCTAGGCTTTAAGTTTATGGGAAGATCCTTAAAAGTTAAAGACTTGCGAAGTGTGAGGATGTCACATTTACAGTAGGTCCCTCTCAGTAATGTCGTTTAAGATAAATATCCAGTAATTTAACAGCTGAATTCACATATATTTGACACATGAGAATCAACTTGGCGTTGATATGATCTGCATTTATGCCCCTAAATAGTATTAAGAAATGTTGACATGCGATTCCACACATTCTTAGACTATAAAGTAACAAATTTTACTTCCAGTAGCAACTACAAAATCTTATGTTATTAACCCCTCTTGCATAGAATGAGGTAAACCTGTGCGTATTACCAATGCTATTATTCCCAAAAGTAGAGCAATATTTTAGAAAATAAATTGCTGGTTTTTAACGTTCTATGCATTTTAAAATTCAAACAAAAATCTTACCTATAATGGTCTCCTGGGGCTTTCCATTAACATTTTTTAAAGCATTTCATAGGCTGAAGGACTGTAGATTTTAATCATTTTGATTAATTTCTAATTAGCCCTACCTATATTCCAGAGGAGATGGTCAATATTACCACTCTGAAGAGGCCAGGCTAAGACCCAGAAGCACTTCTAGAACAGATGCAATAATTCCTGAGAGTTTAGTTTATGAACCTCACTGGTAAACGCTAGAGCTCTCTCATTCAGTCACAACTCAGAAAGTTAGAAAATGCAGAGAGCAAACCTTTCACCAATTTACTCTTAGATCCTTTTTTTGAAAGGAAGCCATTTGAATTTTAAAATAGGGAATGTTCACAATGGTCCAAATCACTTATTATTGTTAAAATTAATTCTGAATACAAATAAAGACAATTCATACTATATATATGGAATTTTAAGAAAATTAAATTCTCTTTCAAATTAGTTTTCTAACAAATCCAGGATAGTTAAAAGCAGAGCTGGAATGATTTTGAAATCTAAACTTATTTTGGCTTTAAACAACTTTGAATCTGGTAATTCAGAACATCTGTTTTGGGGTGTGGTTATACCAAGTATTATCTCACAGACGGAGGAAAGTGGCAGAGAACTGATCAGAATCCCTTTTGGGGGGTATTTTTTAGTTAAGAAAAATGAAATAAACTTAAGACAATATTGCATTTTCCCCAACCCCTCAACATGTAGACTGACATCTTGTATATCTTGTCAACCATTCCAGTTTAACACTTTAGTGTTAGGATAATTTAAATCATTTTTTAATTAAAGGAGAACATATAAAAGTATCGAGAGTTCTTCCAGTTTCATATAGAACTCTAAATAAATTTTCACAGAATGAAAAACATTTCTGTACAAACATTTAAAATGGGCTGCAATAAAATGCCAACAAGCAGAATTGATTCCCCCTTCCATGATCTATGTGGTGATGAACCCTCCTCCACGAGGGGGTTAAGTTGCATATTTCTGCAGCAAGGAAGCTGGAGATGTGACTGGTCTAACTTCTAAAATCCCAAAATCTCCCAACAAGTACCAAAAAGGTTCATTTGTAATGACAGTTCACTTGCATTTACAACTATATCCTCCTTAAATCATTTCCTTCAATCCTGCTACCTAAACTTTAAATCTTACCAAAAAAGTTAGAATTTCAGTTCTTGTTAACAATGCACATAAATCCAAACGTGGAAAATATTACAAAATTCTTTCAAAAGCTTCAAATACAACACAAAAATTGTCCATCTTTATAAATTGAAAAATTTCCCCCCACGACTAAAATAGTTTCCCCACCCACCTGAAAAATCTGGAACTGAAATTTTCTATGTTTAGCAAAATGTCCCAGTACAATAGCCCCGCTGTACAGCTGGATTGATTACAAATCAGTCCTGTGTAAAAGTCTTCCCCTCCCACCCTCAGTTCTGAGCCACCTCAGGGCTCTTGTTTAATGTAGAAGTTGGCAGAGCCATTGCTTTCCTGATCAGATGCTCCTTGGAGGAAATTATAATCCTCTCCATCTATTAATTCTTCCTTCAGCTGCAATGTAGTCACTGCATGAAAGAGAGAAATGTAAGAGATGTTATGAAGCCTTTCTGGAATACTCATATTGCTTTTAATCTTTATGTTCGATCAGATTTACGGTTAATAGGACTTCTTCTTTTCTTCAAAAACTCTTAAAATTAACCCCCTGAAGTATAGCATTTAAGAAATTTTAATTTTCAAAGAATATTTGTAGTTAAGTTCCAAAAAAGAACAATATGGCATATTAGACACTGCAAAATGGACATCTTCAACAAAATATTCCAAGGTAATAGTAATCACTAATTCTTATGATTAAGTATTCGCTTTTATGTCTACACAAACGATGTATTTCTTGCATGGTTCTTAAATATAATATTTAATAAATGCGATAACTAAGACTTTAAGATCTTATTATCTCCAAGGAGTACACCTTTATTGAAGGCTCCCCACAGAAGAAAACAGATAAATCTGACATTATTAAATGCTAAATTAGAAATACAATACAAATTATATAATTTACATATTTATAAAATAAATCTGATATTAGATAAACACCTACATTAAAATTAAAATCATCTGAGGTAAAACTAAAAATTTCCTGACATCAGCAATGAGAAAATCACTGGCACAAAACGGTTAACATAACCAATGGGATCACTTAACAGTTCTTATCTGACGACTGGCTTTTTAATGAAAACAAACCAACAGTATAGGCAGTCTTCAATTTACAAACAGGTTATGTTCTAATTGGTCTTTATTTTTACGGAAAAATAAATAATTATTTTTATTTTTCATTTACCAGTATTTTCAGTGGGGTTTACATTTCTGAATAGCCACTCAAGTCATGCTAGTGAGAATTCCTAGTGACAGCAGAGTGCTTTTTAATACCTGGTCTGGATGGTACAGGATGAAGACAAAGGAATTTTTTCTTTGCTGGGTCCAGCACTGGTCTTAGGCAAAAATTTTAGGTTGCTTAATTATGAGATTTTCCTAACTCTTTATTAACCCCTCTTAAATTACTGTCCCTCAACACAATTACCCAGTAACGTCAGATCTCCCTAAATCCTTTCCCCGTGGCTTACTCCCTACTTTCTAAAGAACTCCCTTTTGAAAATTACTTCTCTATCTTTTTAATGAAGGTATCTCAGTTAGGTGTTAAAAACTAGTCTTAATAACTAACCTCTGAGATGTGTTCAGGTTTCTTAAAGAGTTATTGTTTAATCAAAACTGAGTTGGTAGCTTCAAATAATTTAAAGATCAGGTGATGTTTTATGTTAACATACTCACTGGAGTCTAAGCCCACGGTGAGCAGTGCTAACTTTCGCTTCTTCAGCACAGAGATCTGCTAAATCAGAGGTCACAAACTGTGCTTCCCCCACTTCGCCTGTGCCCCATGGTTCTTTGAAATTTGACTGAAAATTTTGAAACAAAGAGATTTCACATAAAACCCTGAAAAGTAGGGAGACCTAGCAACATGAGGCTAGCATTCTTGAAGGGCTATGATCAGTGGAAACTGATTGGCTGTTATCTGCTTCATGTGTGACAGCTTAATGCTTGCCACACATACATGTGTACAAAGTGTGATGCACTGAGATAATCAACTTGCTCCTGCGGGCAAATGGCTCCAACTAAAAAGTAAACATTTTTTGTTTCTTCCACGATGGATCTTCTCATTACAATGGAGTGAGGGGATGAACGTATATGGAAAGTAAATTGGGAACTGCTTTTATGGAAAAAAATGTTAATTTATGAAAGGAATCAGAGTATTCAGATGAGTAGTAAGCCAATTAAGTTTTCATAAAGCAATAACTCGACAGTGTCACCATGTAGAACAATATTAAAATAGCTACACTTTTAAAGTGAAATAGTGCACTCACAGAAAAATAATTCATGTCCTGATTTTAGTTACAAAATTACTAACTAAAAGACTGACATCTTATTTAATAATTAAAGAATAATCTTATCAGAGAAGCTAATTTATTTTACTTAACTTTGCTACTTGTTTTGATATGACATTAAAAAAACAGCCCAAAGACAGAAAAGCGAATACACTATAATAACAGCAAATAAACACCAGACTGTTGAAAAGTAAAACGAACAAGACTGTGCGGTTCTTTCTTTAAAAAATTACTTAGTACAATAAAAATGCTTTTATGAAGAATCTCAAGTATATAATAGTTATCCTTCAAATCTAACCAACATGCATTAATTGTTAAGGACATTTGAATAATACCACGAAAATAAACACATCAAAAACAAAACAAAACAAAACAAAACACAAGTTTCATTAAAGGTGCAGTACCCACAATAAAAGGTTGATTAAAATAATCTTATTATATGATGATCAGATGGCTAAATGAATGAAAAAAGAATTACTGTGCTACAAGACCAAACATGTTCCATTCAAACAGATGTATTTTTTTTAATGTAAGAAAGATTAAGTTGAAATTCTAAAGCACATCCTGAAACTATCTGCATTTACCATTAACAACAAATTTCTGGGTTACACTTCTACTCATGTTAAAATATAGAAATGATGTGCTTAAAAAAAAGCAACTCAAGATAATGGTGAAACATTCACTCAGATGTGGAATGTTTTAATGCAAAGTTTCACTGTTTTCATGGAACCTAAAGTAAAGCCTGTCTGGTATCTTCACATTAATCATTTCTCCTCTCCGGGCCTTATTCTCAATGAAGGACAGATGAAATAAAATAGATCTTGTGGCTAAATTTCACTTTCTATGAATGCATTTTCTTAGCTGTTTTTAAAAGGAAGTCACTTTGTTGACTCTAATCACTAACATTTCAGGAGATTAATGGAAATCACATTTTCCTAGCAAGAAGTCTCTCAATAGCTAATCAAAGCTGTAGCTTTTAGATAGTTAAGATAGCAACATATAGTCCCTACAGAGTTTAACCAGGGTAAAATCACACCAGTCTCACGGATGTGCCCCCCAGCTCAGAAGACACTAAAGACACTGGAGGATGAAGGAAGTCAACAGAGGCCTGTTGCTTCCATCCTGTGTGCCTACTCTAAGTTCTTGGGTTTTGCCAATCCTAGAAGTTCTATTTTATGGGAATCAATAAGCTCTCACAAAAACGTGACACATGCCTTCAAAATCAGTCTAATGCTTAAAGAAAATATATCTAAAATCCAATAAAAATTCAAAGATATTCAGAGCTCATTAATAGCTACAGTTACTTAGGTTAAAGAAGACTATTTCATAAATAACAAGTACAAAAAGAAAAAAGTTAGAAATAAAGAAGAAAAGAAATTGAAATGTTCTTTAGATAGACTCTGAAAGTTTTCCATTAAGGAGCAGAAACTTGGATTTGAAGTCCTAATCTATTTTTCATACGAAAGAGGTACAGTAATTTGTTTTAGATATAAGGATATTAAGGAAACAGTTTGGGAATGATCAAATGACCTATTATACTATTAGTGGGGCAAAAGCTAAAGAATACATCTTAAAATGGAAAAAAAAAAAGGCTGATATTTTTGAGATGCAAAAATATTACCAAACCAATTAGCAGAGGAATAAGAAAAGAGAGTTAGGTATTAAGTCCCACCTGGGTTTTCAATGTATAAAGGCATTTTAAAGAATGCTGGTTAGATAAAACAATTTGGTTTAAAAGCAATAGTTAGGATATGGCAGAATATATGCCAAGGCCGATACTACTCTGGCTTTCAAGCTATCTGATCTGTACTCACATCTAAAGTTCATTGCACGCATGGGAAGCCATTCTGATATGTTTGTTCTTAACAATTACAAAAGGCAAAACTTCTGCAGTCTTCCTTACAATCTACCAGCTTGGCCTAACCAATTAAATTCAAGTTAAATGTAATTTACTTAATCACTATAAATATACAAAAGTGAGGTTATGGAAATTAATTTTACTCAAATTCAACACCAAAACTATTGGATTTCCAAGTCCACATTATTCAACTGAGGATTGTGGTAAAGGTTACTATGAGAACTACTCAACACAAAACACATTCTGTCTAATGAATGAGACGCTATGGAATGCTATGAACGAAGCCTCGTCTTTGGATCTGATTAATCAGATCAATTCCTAATAGTGTATTTCTACCCCGAGTCAAGTCGCACAGAATTCTGCAATGTAAACGTTCAACCATTTTAACGAAACCATGAAATAGTCCAAGTTGTCTCACAATTCCATAAACTGAAATTATAGCTTTACCCTAATTTGAAGCTCAGAAGTGGTTTAGAACGAAATAAAAATCCTTTCCTGATGATTCATTTTAGTGAAGTGACTACCAAGGACTAGTGAAAATGAATTTTTTGGTTGAAAGAAAAAGAAAAATTTAATGAGTCAGCATCTGTCATGCCAGACCATGCTTTGTCTCCCACCACCCTCCCCAGACTTTTACCCTCTGTAGTACCTGAGGTGCTGATGTGACTAATTACCTGTTTTGAGGCTGGGACTGAACTCTTGGCTAGTGCTGGGAGGTGGGAAGGCCTCCAGGGCTGTCTGTGCTGGAAGAGTTCGATATGGAGGAGGAGTTAACTCTTCATCACCAGAGAAGCTCCTCCGCACCCCACCTGTCAGGGGCAGGCTCGACAAACTGACAGGCTTCTTCCCCACTGGCATCTTCCTCTCTAAATATCAAGTCAAACTAAAGTAAGCTTTTACTTACATGCGTGGCAAGAAAAGTGCATTATATAACTAGGAAAGGTTGTGTTGCATAGGATACTCTGAAAAGAGAACCAACTATGCAAGGTTTGTAGTTCTGAAAACAAGGACTCTGTGTGTGTGTGTATGTGTGTGTGTGTGTGTGTATTGTGTGTGGTCATGCATTGTGTGTTGAGGGGGGAGATTTTTTCTAGTCTCTGAGAGTCTAGTAATTCTGGTTCCTCTCAAACTTAAAACAAGACAAAGCAAATGAATTATAGAGAGCATTTTTAGTATGGAGAATGGCTGGCTAATTTCCTTCGAGAAATTTTTAGCTTGAGGGGGTCTGAAAATCCAGTGGAGGAGAGGAGGGTTTTAAAGTCCTACTAGTAGGGTAGCATTTCATTGCCCGTTTAAGTCCAAACACTGGCCTTCAGGGAAAAATCAAACAGTTTTTAACATATCATCTGGGTGGCAGGATTTTACTGATATGAAACGTGCTCCCATAACTTTTGCTTTACAGTCCATTATTTAAGAAAATACTTATAATTCTTATTCTGAAAAACATTTTTAAAATTTTAAAATTTAAAGCTTGTTGCGTGTGAGTTTTTAAGCAACATAATTGCTTTTGAAACATCCACTGGTTATAGTCTCATAAGCAAACATAAGCCTTCGAAGACTTAAGCAATGCTTTCACCACCAACCAAGACAAGATACTCTAAACTTTGCAAATATTGAACAACCAAGTGTAGTGCATCAAGTTGAAAGCGAAGGATACTTTACATTATCTTTGTGACTATAAATTATGTGTTTTCTTCCAGAGTATACAAATGACCCAGGCAAGGGCAATCAGAAATTATGCTTTACAAAATCAGGATTGAAAGATCTAAGCCAGACAGTATTCCTATGGAAAACGATCTGGAAACTAAGTTACAAGTGAGTACACATTCAACTCTCAACTGCCAAACCTAAATCACATGCAGAATCATTTAGACTTTTTCTAATGTACTACATGCTTAGATTAATAATGCAAAGAGAATCTCAAACTCTCTACTACCTATAATAGCCCCTGATGATGGTACAGAAATTAGTGTTTGTTTTTGGGATCTAGAATAACTAAACGTGAGAAAAAAAGGCTTTCCTGACTGGACAGATACATGCACACATGGTCTATATGATCCTCTAGGCAGAACATTACTTATTTTTCCAAAGCACTAGTTAATAGTTATCCCTTTAGAACATACACACAGCTCATTATATGACAAGCTAGAATAATGAAGCCAATTAACTTGTCTATTTCTGTTAAAAAAAAAAAAAAAAGCATTACTCAGGAACATACTGCTGAATGATTTTAGGTACAGGAAACCAAAGAGCTAGAAGATGAAACAACAGAGTCAGAATATAATGATCTGTAGCGAACTTTAAACAGATAAAAGGTTCAGCAGCCTATCTGCTATAAATCTGCATGCAATGGATGACTTAGGTTTCTGGACATCAAATTCTTCCTGATTTGGGTAAGTAGTTTTGTGGGAAAAATTTCTAATAAATGATTTCCTGAGTAAAAAAATAAGTAAAAGGGCTTTGGACCTAACCTTATATACAATGAAGATTGCTTCTGTTTTATTCATATAGAACTACAATTCCTTATCCTCAACTCCAAAATTCAAAAGTTTTTTTTTTTGTAAAACTTGAGTAACAAAACCAGACCTCACTTGGTGATACTATTTATAATCTTTATTTGGCCCATTTAGTGTAAATGTTTATATTAATTTTGCTTCATAAAATGCTCCAGAGTCTGCACGGAGTAAAATATATGCTACGTACACTGTATTTTTCTAAAATCCCCAACAATCTGAATTCTGAAACGCATCTGGCCCCAAAGGTTTTACTAATAAGAGACTGTGCATCCTGTTATTTTCCTTTCCATGTTCAAAGGACAATTTAAAGGCGTTAGAGATGCCATAGTATTAAGAGCTATTAAAATGTTACAGTTAACACACTACATTTATAGCTAATTTCATTTTTTTCCAGCTAATCCAGAAATTTAATGTTAAATGTCACTAAAAACTGAGATACTGATATTACCACTTCATTAATTTCATATTTCTTCCCATGCCTCTAAGCCCATTAATGCAAAATCATTAAACCCCATAGCTAGAAACAAACCCTGCAAGTCACACTGAGGGAGGCATGTGAACTGCGTATACAGTGGTCAGAAATTACTTCCAAAACGTATACATCATATAGCCACCGAGTAATAAAAAAACGTTCTTAATTCAACATCTTGGAAAGGAAATTCTGAAATCCTAGTCTTGTCCATCAGAAAGGAAAAAGATAGGCTAAAACAGCCTGTGCTGTTCAACCTTCCAGAAAGCTTAGTGATTACATTTACCATGATTAGTCCACTGACAAAGTTTCCAGGTGAATTCTTCTTAATCATTTCCAGATAAAGGGGAAATCAGTTTGGTATGCCTAGTCTGGCAATGCTCCCTAAAGTTCTTTCAGATAAATATCAAACGTGGCAAGCAGGTAGTGGGCAAAATCATTCTAGGCCTATGGGAAGCTTATGTCTGTAATATAAAAGAGAGGATGAGAAATAGGTCTGAAGCTTATCACTATTGTGAGGCTGACCTGGGTTTCATGCTGGGAGGAAACTAAAGCACCACTGCAGTGGCTGGCAGATTTTTAAAAATTCCCCCACAGAAAAAATTATAAAGAAACAATTATAATCGAAAAAGGAAGGAAGGATGTATTTGATTTTTCATGCTGCTTGTCTCTTCATCATTAAAGAGACATATGGCAAGTAGCTGAAAAAAATCTGTTTTAGTTTTAATTCTCAAATGTACTTTTTACTTTTAAGAATATCTTCACATGAAAAGAATCTCAGAATAAAATAGTCCATGACAAGCTTCAAAGAAAGATTCTGTGGTTTTCTATGGTGAGGAAAAAGATTTTAAAAGAATCAAATAGAGCTATCAATATATTTTATATTATTTTGACTATGAATGTTAATAATCATTTATTATAATGTAAAATATAATATATAAAACATATTTAGAAAAACTTACTTAAGCCTGACCTTGTTAGCCATCAACTTAATTTCTTTTAAATATCATTCTAGAAATTTTTGGTTTTTAAGAAGGATGGGTTTATTAAGCTCCAAGTCTATTTTAAGCATCAAGCATTTGCTTTTTAAATAAAAAAATTTTCAGTAGGTTTACATATTATTCTAAGAATCACTTGTAGGCTCTATTCTTTACCATGCATGTTTTAAATATGGTAATCATTTTTTCTGTCAATTACAATACATGTTTCTCATTATTGAAAATGTTTGCCTTTTATGGCATACTGCACCTTTAAGCATAATACACAATGCACAGTCAGCAGCTCTCACAAGGGCTATCATTTTCTGTGCAAGAATACTATAATCTCAATTGGTTAACAATTTAGGAAATGTATATAAACACCATGTGGTGACCCACTTTTCTTATGTCCTTTGTATTGCTGGGACTTAGCTTTTTTCTTCTGTTTTGATGAACCTGACTGGCTTTCTCTTGATGCTGTAAAATAAAAGGGAAAATTGGTACCAGATAACTGTTTACAACTACATATACATCTCAGATGAACTATCTTTACCAAGACCATTATGCTTACAAAAGTACATAATGCTTTGGAAATAAGGGCACTTGTTTTGGTAAAACCATGACAGATTTTACTTTTTATTCAATAAGTACTTATTATATATACATCAGTAAATTTTTAGCCTATAATCTTTAAACTCATTAAAATAAGTCTAGTTTAATTTGTGAGTGCTCTTACTTTTGTGTTTCTATGGTCATCAGGTAACTGACTATTGAGTTCACATGGCCATGGTACACATGGTCTGATTCTGTGATATTGTTGAGTCTTAAGATCTTACCTGGTAACCAATCAGACATAGGCATATTCTTGTCCTGTGAGCTCACATGATGATTATGTGAGACAGTCCTCTGGAGAATTGCTGATTTTTACAAAAGGACACCTTTTCTGTATACCAACTTACACTGTGATGCTGGAGGCTGTAGCTGATATCCAGTTAATTGACACCACCCTACAGGATAGAGGTCAGGGGACTCACAGTCTACCCACTGATCATATTCTTCTTCCCATCCATCAAAATGTATCCTCAAGAGACGATGAATAATTCGCGTTACTGTGGCTACACATATTAAACGTGGCTCCATGAGATCTACTGCTTCTAATTTCATTCCTACACGAAATCCGTGATTTGGAACATCCTGACATGGAGAGGGCAAAACATTAACACTGGTGAAAAGAAGAATGTATAACTTCACTATCACTAACAGAGGGAAAAAAAGGAAGCAAAGTAACCATAATATAACCATAATATAACAAGTAACAATTTAAGCCACAGAAGTCCCAAATAATTCTCTATTTATTGAAACATATGAAAGTGAAGCATTTAAGAAGGGGTTAGGCAATGTATTCACATCTATTTTACTCAGATTAAAAAAATGAAACAAAGTTTGGAAATAAGCACTTCCTAAGTAAAGGAAATGTTTATATTGTTTTATTATTCTATATTTGTTTATATTAATCTCCACTAAGAAATTCTAATATAAAGCAAAGACATTTGGATCAATGATAATTTACATTTGTGTGGCATCAACAAAATTGCACATAATTATTATGTCATCACTTAAATTTACCTTATTAAATAGTTTTACTGGTGCTGCAATGGAGCCAGTTTCCCTGAGGTAGTCAAACCATTTAAAAGGAAGTTTTGTGTAACCTGAAAGACACAACTGGTTTTAGTTGCAATTCACTTAAAATGAGTAAATACAAAGTAACTCAGTACACTTAAAATCTCAGGTTTTAGGTTATACGATAAAATTTTAACTCAGGCACTAAAACTGTTGAGTCCAATAATTCCTCTATGTTAAAATAAGAATTTTCTTCTTTTTCTAGAAAGACACTGGTGTACCCACTTATCCTAAGGCAAAAGTGACTCTCCTCTCCTCTGTCGACCTCAAGTACAGACTTTTGCTTTTTCAATCCTAGGCTCAGAACAGTCTAGCATTTAACACTTTCCAGTGACATTTTTCTTTCTTTCCAAGAAAGAAAACTGGCTGGGCAAATACTATTTTTATAGACCTCTGGTTTTGGTTTTCCTTCTTCTTTTCTTAAGAGAAAGACCCAAGGCTCAGATATTGAAATTAGGAATGTTACCAGTTAAGCCACAAGAACTATTTAAAGGTATATCTTTTAAAAAACTACATGGGAATCTACAAATGAAAACTTGCTTTCTCTCCAAAACTCAAGTATTTCTAAAAAAAGTTTATGTATTAAATAGTCTATTGAGACTATTGAGTCTATTGAGACATCACCATCTCAACAGGACTTGAGAATACTATTCATATTATAAAATGTACAGTAGGCTCAATAAAAATTCTAGACTAATGTAAGTTACTGAAGCTATTTGGAATACAGTGCTTTATGTTTTTAGAGCATTCCATAGCTCCTGTTATATATGCATATATTTATATATGCAATATATACACATATATTCACCAGCAAGATATTTAGGGCTATGTTAAATGCTGTAAACAAATATCACGTAAAAAGAAATCAAGAACGAAAACCTAGTGTATGTATTAGGATGAAGTACCTCTAGGTGGAGTAAGTTCAATCATGTTAATTTCACAGAAACCAACAGGGAAAATAGAAGGGGAGGTTGCATGATAACAGAACCAGTCAGATCCATCTGCTGCTTCTGAGCCATCGATCCCAATCATCAGGAATCCGTCAGCCAGCACCTTTTAAATTAAAAGAATTCCAAGTACTTAAAATTAGATACCACCATTACAAAAATGATCCTTTAAGTGACATACTAAAAGAAAGGAAAATCTATTACATAAAGGTCTCTTAAAAGTGAAAAATGTTTTTTTAATTCAATTATGTTAAATAACCGAAATCATAATGGAAAATCTATGTAAATTCTAGTGTGTACTTTCTAGAAACAAAAGCAGGATTACACAGAAATGATTTCAGAGGTCTAGGAAAAATAGTGCCTTTGCCAAGGGCTAAGGCTGCCTGCTGCTGTGCAAAATCATGAAACTGGGCGGAGTGCTCTTTCTCAATTTAACTATCTAGTCTTGGCTAGGCTCTAAATCCTGCTCAGTAATAACTTTAATTTCTTTTCTTTGAATTTATCACACAGAGGAGTTTTTCCAAACCTTTTACATCTTCAAGCTCCAACTTTACCTCTCTTATGGTACAGATAACCATGTTCCTTTGTGACAGAATCTAAGACTGGCTATGCAAGGGTCCTCACATCCCTTCCTTTGTACCTCAGACTGCTGTAATCGTCCCTTTTTCACCGCAGGATAAACTTTACTGGTACTTTGCTTCAAAACACCATGTCTTATACTCTAATGTCTCCCATTTTCCATGACATCAAAAATATTTTCAAATATTTTATTTTGAAACAGTTCACACTTAACAGAAAAGGTACTATTCTTGTATAATGAACTTCTATGTCTTCATCCAGAGACCCAGTTCAATAATATACTGTTGCAGTCTGATTTCTGTTCTTACCCTACTAAACTGCTAAATTTACCAACGACCTAGTTTGTCAAATCTAGTGCCTTTTTCCAAAACTCACCCTCCTCAAACTTTAGACCCTCTGCAGTATCCAATTTCTGTTGAGGACTCTTAACTTTTTGAAATATATTCTCCCAGACTCATTACATTGCGATCTACTCTTTGATCATTCCTTCCACATCTTATTGGTGGCTGCCCTTTCACCTCTAACTCGGTGAGATTATCCACACCCAGTGCTTCAATAGCCGACGTCTATGCCAACAATTTCTCAAGCTTTATCATGAATTTGTCTCCCTTCTAGTTTCTCAGTCCTGCATTTTACTTGCAGGCTGAACAAATTCTCTGAGAGTTGATAAAGGGCATCAAAGCAACAACTCCTCTTACTCCTTTCAAAGGTAATCAATTATAGGTCCCACAATGCTTATTAAACATTTGGTCCTTTTATCTTTGCCATTAACTCTCTCCACTATCCTATTTATAGCATTTAGCCTTCCTCTATGGACATTTCCCTTTTACACAGTTAAATTTTCCTTTGGTATGACCTGCTTATGCCAGAACCCTTTACCAGCTTTTCCTGTTGCTAAAGAAAGCTCAGATGGCCTGACCAAGCATTCAAAGCCTGTACTTCCTGGTTCCACATTATCTCTTAGTATCTGCCCCCAAGGTCCTTTCTCCTAGTTATTTCTACTATATTGGATATGTATATAATAACTTTTTCTTCGAGTGTAACAGCTTTGTCTAAGACCTCTGGAAAGAACTACCTGTCCTCATGCGGGATTCCTTTCTCCCTTTCTAAATAGCTGACTGTACCAAGGATTAGTATCTAACCTTTAGGGCAGCAAGCCGAAGGAATTAGACTTAGCAGACAGAGACTGTTGTCAAGCCATGGTGGCTCAGAGCTGAAAATGAAACGCTGTGGTACAAAATAGGAAGAGGGGCCACCATGTACAGATTGAGTGGGCAGAACACCAATTGAGAGTGAAAGAAAAGTGGCATACATTCAGAACAAAAAAGAGATGAGACAAAGAAGCCTCTAATAGGTCGAGAGTAATAAATAGCTTATGCCTTTCTAGTTCTCATCCCCGTGTCCTTGCACGTATGTGACATTGCCCACTGTGTCCTTAAAGTAACTTTCCTAGAGTCAACTTGGATGGGTTTCTTATAAACAAAAGCCTTGCCCAGAATATTCAATGCAACTTGTTTGATGTGTACTGTGTGTGAAATATTTGCCATCTCCTAAACGTGGCTGATACCTTCCTCGATGCTTTTGTGCACATTCTTTTCTCACAGTTTTTTCCTGTATCTCTGCTGGGCTTGGTTTTTCCCATCCTTTGAGATGAAGTTTTCAAATGTCCTGTTTTCTAAAAAGCTTTCCCTGATTCCTCTGAGACAATGTGATCTCTCATTTGAACTTCAACAGGCTTTGTTGGTAGTTTTCTTAGGTCACAGGCAATTGTATTAAACTTGTTTTTGTACATCTTACCTTGTTCTACTAGACTGTAAGCTTTTGAGTCCCCACCAAATCTAGCACGGAGGGTATTGACTAAGTATTTTCTGACTAAAACTTGATATTCTACTTACTGGATACTTCTTTTTCATTTCTTAGAACAGGGCATGGTATAAAGGCACTGGATCCCAAAGCTGGTTGATTGTTAAAATCACCTAGAAACTTTTCCTTTTCTTTCTTTTTTAAACAAACAGATTTTGGGGCAATATTTCTTGCGATTCTGACTGAGTAAGTCTAAAGTAGATCATAGAAATCTGTTTTAAATCATACCAGGTGGCTCTGATCACCAGTCAGGGAGAGAAAGAACAGGGTTTGGAACCAGTCTTGTCTAGCTGTGTGACCTTGAACACAAGTGCTTGGGGCATGGTGGCCATGATAATTGTGTTTAATTCTTTTGGCTTAAGGTTTTAAACTGTGTTGAAATGCAAATCACAACTTAAGTTATACCTTTATGTAAGTAGATTCTGGGTTAGCAGTTCTTAACTACAGCTGTACTTGAGAATCACCTGGGGACTTGAAAAAAATGCCAATGCTAGGGCCCCAAACCAGACTGATTATAGCAGAATGGGGGATGAGGGGGATAAGAGGCCTGGTTACCTATATATTTTTATAAGTTCTCCAGGCAATTCTGATGCTTAACTGAGAATTGAGAACCACTCCTCTAAGTGTTTTCATACAAGCAGTTTCAGAAGAGAAGAAAAAGAGAAAATAAAGTATTACCAAAAGGAAGGAAAAGGCACAAATAGTTAACGAATGAAACTGAATATAAACCTGGCCTCGTTACAATTGTGTTGGACTAGCTTTGACCAGAAAGTAACTTGAATAAATTTTCTTCCTCTAATTTAAGATATACTTACACAAATAAAGGTAGCTAACTTAAGATGACAATCTTGACAATAAACTATATAAAAAGAGAATCTCTGACAAGAGAATTAAAATTCATTTTGAAATTATTAGTAACCTTCTCCCCAGTAACAATCCAGACATACACATTTTATGTCAAAATGAGTATGCCAGGGGCCTCCTTGTCTATTACCTTACACCCAGTTGCTATAACTGCATTTCTATGTTTTAGAACCCATTCTCTTACCTTTCTAATAGTTGCGACACATATTGTGGAAAGATTTAATGGGTCTATAGCTTCCAATTTCATTCCTTCCTTGAACCATTCCCCACTCTGGTCTACTTCTTTTACCTAAAGAATTACATGAAAGCACATCTACTATTACAAATGTTATCGTTTTAACAATTAAAATATTACCAATTTGAAAAGGTTTACCAGACGAAAATACCAAATGCCTTCTCCTACCTACCTAATATTATAACTCAAACTTCCATTAGGGAACAGAGAGAATTCAGGCAAACAGAACTTAAGAATAATTATAATCAATGGTGTGACATCTATGAATTACAAGACTTAATTCTTTTAAGTGAACATATGTAATCGTGATTTCCATAATTTTAGGAAAAAAAACCCACAACCCTCTTTCAAACATAATTTACAAATGAGGGTTCTTATAAAAACTTCTTACCTTAGCAAATAAATGTGGTGGTGTATCAAAATGTCCATCCTGTTTCTTTGTAATATCTACAAGGAAAAGTTACATACTAATCTGTCAGCATTTGTGAGAAGACCAAAAACCACGTTTCTTTGAAGGTTTCAAACTCACAAGGTATGTATTATCTAAAACATGGCAAAAATACATGCCTTCTACATTTATGGTGAATATTCTTTAATAGTCATTCTCTCTTTAGAGTACATGTGCTATTAAATACATTCAGCCAATTAGAATGCTGGTAATTCCCTTGTTAGGGAATTACAACTTTATAAGTATGTTTTCATGTGTTTAGTATTAAGTCAAGCCATATGTAATCTTGCTATTTTGATTAAAACTGAATGGAAAGGGAAAGGCTATCTTTAGATATTTCAAATGGGCTGGATAAGAAAAGTATAAGAAAACACGTGTAGTTGTGACCAAAAGTGCGTTATTCTTTAATTGAGAACAAGTGGAAGGAATGTAAAGGAATTAGTTAGGACACTAATATTCTGATGTGAAGCTTCCCTAATTAAGGCAGAATAAGCAGCCCAGACAGCTAGAACGCTATTTTTGATCTATGCTACTCTGTAGAGAAAAATAACCAAGTAGTACAATTCAGCCTCAATATTTTCAACAGGAGTTCTGTGACAGGTGCTTACCAGATCTTTTGAATCGATGGCCTATGCTTCGAGACCAACCAATATGATGGATTAATGGGCTGTGCATATGGCACCAGAAGTCATCTGTTCTATCTTCACTGTCTTCATATACTAGTCTTAATCTTCCTCCAATTACACTTTCCACCACTGCCACTCGTGTTCGACACAAATGCCTCTTGTCAACCACTTCTACTCTCATGCAAGGTTTGAAAGGATACTGCATACTTTCTGAAACCTCGAAACAAAAGCAGACAAAAACTGGAATTCATGACAAAGGTCTACAAATCATTTTAATACTGCACTGTGGAAAATACTGAGAGCGCTCAATATTTAATAAAGATCTGGCTCACTAAAACAACTCCTTAAAAAACTTGGCAGTTACTCCTTTTTGTAGAGCTCTCATTTGATACTTTAGTCCTTTCTAAGATCCTATCTTTACCTTTTGTGAGAAATCAGGAGGAAGTGTTTTGGCACCAGTAAGTCGTTTCACTAGAAAAGCTTTCCAGTTTGTATACTTATGCTGAATAGCTAAAACAAAAGAAATAACCAGTTACACTTTAGCAAAGAGTAGAACTGCTTCATAAAGTATTTGTTAAAAAAAAAGTAACAAATTTCCTTGCAATTTTCAGTATTAATTAATGTCCTGAAGAACAACAACAAAAATAGAGAAAACAAGTATGTCTTGCCAGCAAATAAGTTATTTGAAACCCAAATGTAGTATTTTAATTTCTGTACAACCTTGATGTTATTATGTGTGAAACTGCCTTTAAGTACATATCTCTAAATGACAGTAAGGATACCTAAGTTACTTACTTCTAGGAGGGACAAGAGGTTTTCCACTGGCTGCACACCAACCAACTGGATGGATATCAGAACCACATATATTGCACCAGAAGTCCAGACCAGAGTCATTTTCAAATCCTTCATATCGTAAAAGGGCATTGTAACCTGAAACCAACAAATCAATCATCACATGAGAAAATGAAATAAAACAGGATATGGGTGCTGGTAGTGGCTGTCAAATGTTGTGCACATCTGCAACATAATCATGTGCAGGGCTTGTGAATGGACAGATGGCTCGACCCCATCCCAGGGATTCTGATTAGTAGATACTGGTTGGGTCTCAGAGTCTGCATTTCTAACAAGTTCCCAGTAATGCTGCTGCTACTAGTGTATGGATCAGACTGTAAGAATGACTTGTACAATGCAATCAGTTTAACTGTTTCAGAGCATGGTTACCATTTCTTAAATTCTAGAAAACAAATTCTCAGTAAAAACAAGGGTAGGAAAGTGCTACTAGAATGCGTAGTTCTGAAAAGAAAGAAGATTGTGGTGGTGAGTCAAAACTTGTCAAGTCACAGAAACCCAGTTAAAGTATATCAAAGAAATTGCTTTATCTAGCTGATCAGGTGACAAATTAATTATTCTTGGATAATTTGGATGTGGCTATTTTAAGAGTCTAAATTTTTCTGTCCTGTATATTTGGAAATAAGATTTGAAAATGTTAGGTAAGAAAATTCAATAAACACAAACAAAAGTAAACCACTTAAAAACTGTAGGTTCAAATAGAAAGCTGTATCTCCTAGAAAGAATAAAAAGTATTTGATATAACCTGTTTATAATTTAACAAATCTTATGATGATTTAATTTAAGGCCTTTAGTGGAATAAAGAAGGCCCAATAAACTTGTATTTCAGGCATAGAGCTAAGTTCAGTCCCTATTTTCATGTGTTAATACCTACAATGAAAATTTTAGTTTTAAAATTCAAGAATTCACAGAAAAATTCATGAGTTTGTTGTCGAGCTCTAGTTCCTGATTAACATCAGGCTAATTTCTAAAACCAATAAAGTGGCTTAGAATAAGATATATGAGGCAATTAGATAAAACAGAAATGTAAAGCCAGAAATGGAAGGTAGAAATAATTCTTGGCTATTAAATGCAACTAACTTAAACATCTAAGACAGAAACAACATATCACTTTTAAATTATGGCCTACAGAATAATAAAAGCATTTAGAGGATGCTTACGTGGCTGGGGAACTGTTTCAAAGAAAAGGTGGGAATTGAATTGGGTTATATGCGATATACAAAGCATGGAGATCTCTCCAGGCAGAGGTGACAAAGAACATGCGGTATGAGGGAGGAGGGATATAAATCTCAACAGATCACTTATGCTGGGATCGACAAAAAATTTTGTTTCTGGTGTATGGCCCAACTCAGTTATAAATACTGACCATCTTGATCCTTTAAGAATAAAGAAGCTGTTAAAGACGCCTGAGCAGAAAAATGAAATTGAGATCATTTTCAGTAAAGTAAATCTTTCAGTTGTATATAGTGCGCTATATACAGGGTGTTTTGGAGAGAATTGATGGAAATAGGCCTAGAAAAAAGAGTCGGATGGGTAAGACACCTCTTCCAAAAATCTAAGGACAACTTTTCTTATTTGAGTGGCTGCTCCCTCATCTAAAGCACTGACTACAGTGCCCTACTATACCACCACTTGCTGAGCACCTGGTCATAAATACATTCAACATTTGGCAGATGTGAAGTCGCTGAAAAAAAAAAACGAGGCTTATACTTCTGCACATCACTTGCCCACAGTGTCTAATAGGAGGTCCCTAACACAGGGTACACGAAAGCAGTGGGAATGAAGAAAAAGGAATAACCCAGGATACATGAAATTATCGACACTTATTTACTACTATGAACCTTACCACTATTTTTTTAGTACTTCAACTTGGTGTTACTTTTCCAAGTTATTTCCCTATACCAGAGGTTGGCAAACTATATTATGCTCTATAGAGCTGGCCTACTGCCTCATGTTTTTCACAGTCTGCCATCTAAGAATGGCGTTTACATTTTTAATTAGATGAAAAAATTTCAAAGGAAGGATATTTCACGATGTGTGACAATTTTAGTAAATTCAAATTTCAATGTCCATAAATAAAGTTTCACTAGAACACAGCCACACCTACTTATATGTATATTGCTATGGCTGTTTTCATGCTACAATGGTAGAGCTAAGCAATTGTGACAGAGTTTGTATTGCCCACAAAGCTGAAAATATTTACTGTCTAGCTTTTTACAGAAAAATGTTTGCCAATCTATGCTCTATTACCATATTTATTACTTATTTGGCAACATTTTTACAAAATTTACAAATATGCTTTCTTCTAAGTTACAAATATAATCGGCATTTTCTAGTACAATATTATGCATGCTTTTCACCTGCTAATTTTACAATTCCAGCAATCCAGAAGACTTTGGTAGGTAGGCTGCAGTCCGTATTGGGAACTTCTACTCTCACATTTTCTGAGATATCACCCCAGCAGGTCCCCATAGGTGCCTGTCATATAAAAATTATTAAATTATCATCTTATTAACATAAAGCCTAAAATATATCATTCAAAATTAAGCATTATCACCAATAATGGAAGTATTAAACTAAAAATGCCATTGAATTCACTCATTTTTCTCTGGAAATATAACTTACTCCTCCTCTTTCACAGAATTTTAATTGGAAAAAGCCAGTGATAGGGTTAAGCTCAAGATGAAAAGAATTCCCATGTACTAGAACAGGTCCATGTTAACTTCAAAAGTCAATACCGTCCCAATACAAGACCAGAGCAGCAATTTTTGTAAAACACAAACTTGATAGTAGATTTCACAGGTTAAAGTTAATGTAAGAGCCTCATTATTATTTTAGTATTTTTAAAGTTTTTTTTTTTTTTTTTTAAATTTATGATGCCATGATGCTGGGCAGGCCCTATTCCACAATCTTGACATAAACCCCAGAAACTCATTATTTTTAATATGCGCTGAATGAAAACACTTTACCTTAACTTCTAATTTAAAAATATGTGGCCAAAGAGCAGAAAGAAAAATAATTCCAATCAGCAATGTGGTTTCCAATAATAAAAGAGAAATGAAACATATCTTAGTTAAATTCATAGGCTAGAAATAAAACAGATATATGGCAAAAGCCCTATATAAAGTTATTTAAAAGGTGGAGTTGAAGAGTTTTTGGAGATGCATACCATGTTGTTATACAATTTATTATTTTTAAATTTCTCATGTAGGAGTTACTATAAACAAAGCGAAAACTTTCAATGTTAGAACTAGTTATCACTAGCCTCCACATCAAATGGTTAAGATGGGGACTCAGAAAACCGATCAAATGACTATTATGAAGGCATTTTCTAAAATCTAACATATGTTTCCAAATTACAATTTCCATTACATTTTAATCCTTAAAATTTGAGGCCATTTACAATTATGTGGAGCTTATGCAATGGCTAATTAATTCAAATAAGTGAATTTAGGAACATAAATGCTAAAAATACTAAACAGTCTCTGTGGCCCTTGATATCACCTTCTCATTAAATATAATTTAGAACCTTGATCATAGAGAAAAGGATTAAATGAGATTATAAAAGATCTGATAATATGAACAAATCAGGAAAAGACAAAACAGCTTTAAAGCTCAAAGATGAGTAAACAAAGATATTTAAGAGTTATACGAACTAGCCAATTTGAACACTGGGCAATGTTTTCCATGCAAGGCCTCTCATAATCTGGCAGATGCTAACCCAAAAGGAGGATTAGCCTAAAATAATATTCAATCCCTAACCTCTTAATAGTTTTTGAAATTTCTGAAAGACAGGAAGAACATGTCAAGTAATACTGAATTAGAATTAAGACTGAAAACCAAAGACAGAATCAATTTATGGCAATTGCTTTAAGTAGCAAGCAATGGATATACCTCAATAACTTGGAGATAGTGGCCTATTTCAACTATCTGTGATTCTGGAAGGGTACACTTAACTATTTCCCTGAGCTGTGCCAAAAATAATACGTCCATCATGACTATCTCTTTCTGCTTTTCTTAAATCGAAAGACTGGACTCTTTAGGTTCTGCTATCTCCCCCTGTATCACTCTAGACTGTAGGGCCATCCCTATTGCCAGCAGATATGATCAGAAAAGGAGTGGCTGGAAGGAAAATAGGTAACATAGATTAAACTAAGATATATTAACACAAAGATCATGTAGCCATTTCTGTGAGGATGAACCAATCAGAGCAGACAGATATAGTTAAATATATGTATTGAATTAAGGTAGGGTATTCGACCTCCTTTGTTTGGCTGCCAAATGTTATGAAATGGGCTAGACTTTCATTAAGAAGAAACAGGCATGGCTATGCTGACTGGTTGGGGGTTACGTTGGTATACTGCTAAGTGAATTTGGCATACAGAACTCTTTTTGAACTAGCTATGATAATGTCATACTGACTTAAAAAAAAAGAAAAAAGCCTTAAATTGTTCGGAGAAAAAAACTTTTAGTCATATTTTATTACAGAAAACAAAGTGTCAACATGTTGACTTAAAAAATAAAGTTAACATTCACTTTAGTGGGGGATATTATATAATATTTTGGTTCCTACAGTCTGGATTGGTATAGGAGAAAGTAGCAGAAAGTGACATTTGTTCTTGCCTGTAAGTTTGTGGTTCTGCTAGGCCCTCTTAAACCAATCCATATGGTTCACTCTAAGAAAAAAAGGAGAAACGAAAATAACAACAAAAAAGAGCACCACAGTCATTGCATAGTATGTGCTCAATGTGTTGAAATAAGGTAACTTCATAGACATAGCTGCCCTTTTGTTTAAAATGAATATTCTTAAGTGTGGAAGACTAAATGACCCAGGGCTTGACAGCCATCTTCATCCAAGTCATCTGTCTTCTCTTGCTGGCAGGAGGGATACCTCTGAAAGTCTGGATTGGCATAGCATGAACTAGCAGAACCATAATTTACAGGTAACAACAAATTTACCTTCCAGACTCAGGACGAGAGGTCCACCTCAGGCTCCTCCCAAACCAGGAAGATCTGCTTCACCACTTCCTGCTCCAGGGCCACTCGTGAGGGCTATCTGGGAGCGACTCTCCTTCCCTGCAAGGTAAGCTATCATCAGGTCCTGCAGGACATGGCCAAATCCATATGCTGAGGGCTCCCCAGCAGAAATGTATGACAACCTCCACCTGACTGTCTGGAAGAAAATAATTCGGTGGGAAGTCTTATTTTCTGAACTTCAAGAACATTCCCAGATAGTCCAATAGCCCAGATGGCTAGTACTTAGACTCTCAGAGGGCTGATACACTGCTCACATGATGCTTCATGGCAGAAATACAGTTTTCCTTCTATAGAGCTGCCAATCTATAAATTTTGATAATCACACACAATCCTCGATATTAACAGAGTTTAAGTGGGCAGAGGTTAGACTTGAAGTTGCACATTGATAACCAAAAAAGAACCAATCCCAATAATGATATGGCAAATGTAGACAAAGCCACCATTAAAATACTGTAAGACAAATAGGTGTATGATTACTAAAGTGCATCAAGTCGAGAAGATGAAATACTGTTTGACTTAAAAAAGGAGAAAACTAACAGAAAATTAACTAGAAAGAAATTAAAACTCCTAAATACTACTTGCTGGAATGAATGGGAAGTAGAAGTAGGAAAAAAAATTGTTCCCTGTTTCTCTACCAAGTCCACTCACCTTTTGATTTGATATCAGAATCTACTTTTCAGGAGTGGTGGTAGTAGAGAGATGGGGAATGCAAGGAGAGTATGAAAGGAAAATGGGATGCTTGGGGTGGAAGTAAGATTACAAATGAGGGAATGCTATGGGTATGTAAAAACAGACAGAAGCAGTGGTTACTAGTTTGAAAGGCATAAAAGAGTCCATAATTTAAAAAACCATATAAACCAATATTGTTTAAAAATTGGGAGATCGCAATAGAAAAATAGAAACGATTTTAGAAAACAGACCAAAATTAAGAAAATAATCTACATTAGTTAGGCTTTCTATAAAACAGATGCTTTCCTGAAGAGAATCTATCTCATGGCAACTCACAATAGTTAATTCAGATGGAGCAGTAACAAGTGCCAGAAATCAATTTAAGTTTTGTTTCTATTAGAAAGAAATGCTGTAATGTAGAATGACATAAGTGAAGATTCTAACTTTAGTTAAAATGGCCATGAAGTCATATTTATTTTCAACTTTTAATGGAGTCACATGTAAGTGTGTATGTGTCAAGGCCAGGGAAAATTTTTTTTACTTAAGATTATTTTACTAAAAAACATATACCTGAGAAATACATAAGTTTTACTCTAAAGATAAACTATTGTTACTGTACATACACAATCAAAAGGGCTTTTGTTTTTGTCCTTAAAATTAAAAAAATATACTGTGAAAACAGGTTGCAAAGAAATATGGATAACCTTTTCACCTCAAAACACCTGGCGTACAAGTCAGGCACCAAAGAGAGGATTAGAAAATATCAGGTTAGTAATATCAGGTAGTATTTGTGGAGGCAGGATGAAAAACTACATAGTTAACTCAGCTTTAAAGTTATGACATACATGTACAAAGGACCTTTTTTTTAAAAACACAAAACTACAACCATTTTCAAGGGAGAAAAAAGTAGGATGATTATATTTCTGGTTTTAGCAATAACATTATCAACAAGACGCCAAGAGTATATACAGTCCAGGTACCAAACAAAAGAGTTTTAGCTTTTGTATGATTCATATACATTTGCTTTAGCACATTTTGGCCTGTGCCGTAATGCCTAGGAAAGAAATGTTTTACTTGATTTTATAAGGCAAGTAATGGGAAACAGGAGTCCTTCAATTTAAAAGATTACAGTCTTTTAAAAAAAATAAACAGTGCTTTAAAGCTAAATGTTCTGTCTACGGCCATGCCACCCTGAACAAGCCTGACCCCGTCTGATCTTGAAAGCTAAGCAGGGTCGGGCTTGGTTACTACTTGGATGGGAGACCACCTAGGAAAATCAGGTGCTGTAGGCTTAAATAAATAAAAAATAAGGGATGGTAAGCCGACAAGGTCCTTGCAATCTGTGAGGTCAACCAAGGGTTGCCTCACATAAATATAAGTAAGTAAGTAAGTAAATAAAGTTAAATGTTCTGCCTATACATAGATCAACCGGAGGTTCTCTTGGGTCCAAACACAAATTACTAATAGAAGAAAATAATCTATGAATTTCATTAATGAATACAGTGCATCTAAATGGCATGTGGTACTTAGTAGTATTTTGGAGATTCTTCCAGTTAGGACAGATATGGTTATTGCTTTTAGGGGCTGTGAACTAAAAGAAAAAAATGTATTTTGGTCTTTGCCCCTGGTTCCTGGCACAGAGCTCTTAAAACCTTTCTAATTGTCTAAGTGAAAGGAGCATTGAGAGCATCTTTTGCTCTCATGTTTGGTCTTTGATCCTGGTTCCTGACAAAGAGCTCTCCTAAATCCTGAGGAATTTCTTGGGTGATAGGAGTGTCTTCTGTTCTAATGAGGTGACTCTGTGGGTTTCTAGATAGTTTCAGGATGGAAGACGGTCGCCAGAAAGACTAAGCTATGAGCTTGGTACCTTCAGCCCTATCCTTCATCCTCTGGGAAAGTGAGAGGGGCTGGAAAGGGAGATTTGCTTATGTGATGAAGCCTCCATAATACCACTATACGGGGTCTGGAGAGCTTCTATGTTGGAGAACGAGGGGAGGTGCCAGGAGAGCACTGTGCCTTTTTTCACATACTACGCCCTAGGTATCTCTTCATCTGTAGGGGTCATGGGAACCTAATTTATAGCTAGTCTGTAAGATGGACAGGTGACAATCTGGGATTTTTAACTGGTGTCTGAAGTGGGGACAGTCTTGTGGGACTGAACCCCTTATCTTGTGAGATCTGATGCTAATTCTAGGTAGACGGTGTCAGAATTGAACTTAATTATAGAACACCTAGCTAATGTCAGAGTTGCCTGGTGAAAACACACATGTGCTGTCAGGGAGTATTATGTGGTAGTAGTGTGTGAGAGTAAAGGAAACACAGGAGTGCTTTTCCTATAGAGGCTTAATTTAAAATTATGTTAAAAAACAAAAAAGGCTTTGCATTATGGAAAGCAGTTTAAAGCACAAAGTTGAAAATTCAGCTATTAAAAAAAGTAGTAGTTTCTTCATTTATAATAAGAGGTGGATTAGATGAACTAGATGATTTTAAAGATTTATAGCTCTGTGACCACATGATTTAGGATTAATTAAAAGTGGTATTATCTAACTCAGTGGCTTCTAACATCAGAGACTGTCAAGGAAGGGGGAGCCAAGGGCCAGGGGCCCAGGCTCTGGCCATACCACCCCAACCCTGCCAGACCAATCAGAGCAGCTTCCTCTTGTCCTAGCTATTAGGGAAAAGTGGAACTCTGATGTTTAAAAAATGTCTGAAAACCACCACCTATAAATGAAAGCTATATCAGATACATGGCAGTCATAAGGCACAGAATTCTAAGTAGATACATTTAATGACAACTGGGCTCAATTTCCATTGCTATATTATAAAAAAAGTCAAATGCTGTTGTGACTGATTACAAACTACTATGCATAATTATAGCAATTATCAAAGAGAATATAGTCCCATGATGTACTTTGCAGAAACTTCATTCTCAGAAGTTTACAGACAGCCCATGGAAAGAGGAATTCTACTCTTGAAGTTCTATGATTTTATAACTAATCATCATCATATTTAAGTGCTGGAAAATATAAAGTATTTACCTGGGATCCCTACTCAAGGAGAAGAGGTTGGGTTATGTTAAAGAAGCAAGGCAGTCAACACTCTTAACACTGCCCTTACTCCCAACTGCTGCTTCAATCTGAATAGCTCTACATCTCTGTTATACACTGGATGTTTTTAAAAATTATGTTTGTAAACAGAATCCCCTAGGAGCAGGAAAAGGCTCCTGACCTGTGCTTAAGTTGAAGATAAGGCAGATGTAGAGTCTGGTGGAAGGGGCCCCTACAGATGAATCAGTGTTAGCGTACCCGTCAAACCTTAGCAAGACCAGAAGACTGATGATACAAGGCAGGATTCTCATGCCCCTAGATGCTCTTGACAATAGATTTTCTGAAGCCAAAAGCCAGTAACTACTTGGGAGACCTAGAAAACTGTCTCAGGGGGAGCACCATGAAGAGTCAACACTAAAGAACAAAGTCAAGTACAGCATGAGGCCTGACCTCCTAAACCAAAAGGCTTAAAATGAAGATGCTGGTTACGGCAACAAAGCAAACTCATTTGTTCTAAAATATACTAAGAAATTACCAATATTAATTTTTCCTATTTGATAAGGGCAAAGCAATAAAGAATGAATGGAATAAGAAGGTACTGGGTGATAAAGAGGAGGCTCCACAGTATTCACTGTTATTAATAATTATCACTAAGGCTAGTTTCTCTATTCTATGATAGAACATTTTAATCTTATAGAAGCAAAGTCAAAAAAAGTTAATCAATTTCATTGTTGTAATATTTTCTTGTCAAAGAACTTTAATATAGTTTTATTAAAGATATGAATGTGAAATAAAGTACTATCCTATTGGGACTTTGAAATGCTAGTTTAAAAAATATCCTGACTACTTAAACAAAATAGCTTGACATGGCTTATAATATTAAAACATAAAAAACGATATTAAAATAAAGATAGGAAAGATATAAAGGCTATTCAGAAGGAGACAACAGGCAAATATTTCAGGAATCTGGGATGAAAGAGTTACTATTACTGAGAACTTAATCTAATTCTAAGCTTCTTAGTACCAGAAGGAACTATCCCAAGAGAGGAGAGTTAAAGATTTGCTCAGTAGTTCTTGTTAAAGCTGCCGCCACCAAGCATTTAACGTATCTCACAAATGTGACAGTACTATCAACATTACAGTAAAATAAATCACCTACTTTACATAAGTATCTCAGATTTCATATAGGCTGGTTCAGATAGCATGCCACCAACTAAGAACTTAACACCTGTACTTTTGATAAAGAAAACTAGCAAACAAATGAAGTTGGCTTTAATTTATATCTCTAACACTGAATTAATATGCTTGGCCTTGATCAAGATCATTTATTGGCCATGAAAGAATGAAAATTCATTTAGATTTCCATAGCGAAAACTCAAACTCATTTTTGTTCACATGCTATTATTTAAAACTATAGCCTTAATTTAATAAAATGTTAGGAGTAAAAAGAATTTCATTCGTTAATTTTCTAAATTCTCTTCTGATACATGGTCAGTAGCAGACAGAACCTTTAAAAATAAATTAAACTTGCGGTCAGGTTAAAAAAAATATTGCAGAGAATTTATTACAATTGAATCAAGAAAGAATAAAATCAAAAAGAACTTATCATCAGATACATTTTTAACATAATTTTGAATTATTTCAGATGCTGTGTAACAACCTATTGCTAAAAGAAAAAATGTAGTACAAAGGGTTTCCCATGATATACAGGACATATTTTAGTCCACAATACTCTATTACTAATAGTTACTTCTTTGATTTTGTGATTTTACATTTGGAGACAAAAACAAAACTGGGAGAAAGATCCTTCCCTTTCTAAATTATCAGGCCGAACCATATGACGTTGTCAATACACAACTATTTTTGATATATAAAGCCAGCAGTTTTATATGGCTCAACTTAATATGAAAATTGGATGAGATCAGTACTATTGCCTATATAAAATGATTTCAGAATTCAATTTCTTTATATAAAGCCTTACTTACAAAATTTACAGAATTTATTTTTTAGTTATTTGATTAACGTAGGGAAAAAAAATTCCATTACAATATATAAAATAAAGATCTTCTAAGGATAAGATGCTCAGGTGTTATTGCTCCTTCAGATTTAAACGACGACTAAGTATTTCAATATGAGATGAGAAATTCCATACTCACATGTTTAAAGCAGGTAACTGGAGCTGCTATAAAGCTATTGCTATTGATGTAGTTACCCCAGCTGAAACCTTCCATGGAGACTGCTGCTGAAATAAAATAAATTTAGATATATTACAATGCTCAAATCTTTTATTTGTTTGTTAAGATTTTAAAATTTGAAATAATGCAAAATTAATGTATCATCTTTAAAGTTTTTTTTCTGTAAAGATTAAATAACTTCTCTAAATAAACATGAACTTTGGCATATATCATATTTGCAAACAAATAGCAGTTTTAAGTCTTCTACATAAAACATATGCTCTTCAGGAAGTAAACTGAGTTCTCCAGTTATGAGAAGCAAAGAACAGCTGACGGCAAAAGTGTTTGTGATAACGTGGCTATGGATGCTTGTTTTTATTCTCACACAGTTCTTTACTGTGCACCATCAGAAAGATGTCCATCTAATATTACCACTTAATACCTTCAACGAGGGGCTTTCATTGCCTATTCCCTACTTACCTCCTTGCCTTTGCACTTCTGTTAAGAATCTCCTATTAGATATGGTTCTTTCTTCTTATGACTCTCTTCTCTCCAAGCCCTTTGAAGCCTGCTATATGTCTTATTTATTTACCAATTACCTCCACAATGCTTTCCGCCATCCAAAGCATAAAGAATCAGTACTTAAAAAATACTAAACCAAATAAAAAACATTAATATTAAGGAGACTGCCATAAGCACTGGACCTTATGAATGCAACTATTTTCTTTTGGAATAATTTTTTGAAACCAAAACCATCAGGAAACCTAGTGTCATAATATGCTAATGGGGCACAGAAATAGCTTAGTTAGCCAGAATTCAAAATTAAAAGGTCACTAATTAAACCCAGATGAATTAGTATCAAATGTTTCACGTCTATTACATTTACCCATATTACCTGCTTTAGTCTTTGCTTGATTTTGCAAGGTAGCTTGATACTGGGCGTATGCAGCTAGTTTAGCAACTAAAGGTTGTTTCTGAAGAACTTTTGCTTTCTTTGTTGGAGGCTTACCCTAAAACAAGAAGAGTTAAGTAAATAGGATTCTTTTTCATCTCTCACCCACACCAAAAACTAACTTGATTGCATACTATTCATTTTGCTTAAGTAAACATTGAGGGTTTAGAAAATTATTAAAGCAGAGGAAACTTACAAGAAATTTTAACATGAAAAATGTTTTCTGGAGTTCTGCCACAATGTAGATATCTAATATGGGTAGCAGAGGTAGCATAGACAAAAAAATAATAGCAATATGCAAATTAATATGTTAATAAAAAATTACAACCCATAAGATGTTAAAATACAGGCTGTGGTGGATATTTGATTTCTTCTCATACTAGATAAAACCAGTGGTTATTCACTCATGCAGGTTGCCAAGCATTGCTATTTATATGGTAAGAAAAGATAATTTAATGTTTAAAGAGCAAGTGACTGAGGTTTATACCTTTAGTGCTAACGCAAAAGATCAATGGCAAAATGATCATGGGCCAAATTCACAGTGTGACAAACTGCCATCCATTTGGGTACAGACCACTGCTCAGGATCTTTAGGTACTGTCTTTCTGAAATATAGAAATACATCTAAGTGATGTATTTCCTTAATTTAGGGGACTTAAATAATCCTTTCAGTGCTATGTAATGATCACAATAATAAGTTAAAGAATAACAAAAATGTGATCAACAATATAAAATACGTTATAAAAATCAGGTATGTAATGCCTTTAAAAAGTTGTTTATATGCTACAATAGCAACAACTTAGACAAATGGTCAAATCTCCAGTCATTTTGTAGGTACTGACTATTGTACATTTAGAGAGATGATTTTCCTCCTACATCATAAATGTTTTCAAAAAGGTTAGTTGGATTAACCAAATACATTTGGTTAAGGTATCAAATGGGTTGTTACCAAGTACGATGCAAAGATAATGGAAAAATAAAACCAAAGGGTAAACCATATCCCCCCACATGTTGAAAGATTCTACCTTGATGTTAGCTCAAAAAAAAAGGGGGGGCTGGGGGGGAGAAAATGGCTTCAATTTCTGTATGTAAAAAAGTATTTATTATATTTATAATTATTTAGAAAAAGGGTATTTTAAATTTACTTAGACAATACAGGTTATTCTGGGTACTATGCTCTGTCTATTTATAATAGCTATCAATTTTATAGACTGAACAAACTTTGGAGCTCACCTATTTCCTAAAAATGTGGGGTATAAAATGATAACTGGCCAATGGGGCAGAGGTAGAGCACAGAGAATCACAATCAAATGACAGATAAACGGTAAAAGCCATAGAAATAACAGATATAAGAATAAGAAGGTTTCTGTACCGTTACCTGAAGTCTGGCCAAAATGCTTGCCTTCTTGGAGTTTGACGAATAACTTCTTGAACATGAAACGCTGCAGAAACGTTTGGTTTTAGAGTAAAAAGCATCTCGCACACCAACCATCCCACACATTTCGCAGGTAGCTAATTAACAAAATAAAAATACTGATGTGATTATATAATAAAACCAATTTTTAGAGAACAGTTTAATAATTTCCCCAACTAAAGTTTTAATTAAAAAAATTTCCTTCTAAGGAAAATTTCTTGTTATACAAATGATAGAAAAACCTAGACGAAAGTTAGAAAAAAGGTGGTATGATGCTATAACTAGGGGCTCCAAGTCTATGAAAGGCTTTATAAAGGGTCAAAAGACACAAATATAAGTCAAATTCAACAAACATTTTCTTAGTGTTCACCATGTGCCAGGCATTTTCTCATAGGCATTATGAGCTGCAGTGTTTGAAAGGATTATAACCAAAAGATGAAAAGCGCCATGCAACAGGATTAATTCAAAGTGCAGCATAAGCCTTTAAAATATTGCAAAGATTGAAAACTAAAAAGAGCCAACTCTTGGAAAAATGCTTAGGGTAATACTAGGATTCTTTCAAAATATGTTCAGGGAATGAGAAAAAAGGGGTAAGGTCCAAGCTTGAGGTTAAGTGCTCTATTATTAACTGATAATAGAGAGCAACAAAACTCCAACTACAACTGTACCTCTTCTATAAATTAGTGTAATGGACAATAACCCGAGAGGCAGAATAGAAGAACAAGGGTCATGAGAACTGAAGTTCAAAAAAGAAAAATGCATATACCCAGGAGTGGAAATGCTTAATTATAATGGTAGTTGCACTTTTCATTTTCTAAGGAATTGCCATAGTGTTTTTCATAATGGCTGTACCAATTTACATTCTCAACAGTGTACTAGGATTCCCTTTTCTCTAGATCCTTGCCGGCACCTGTTCTCTCTTACCGTCTTTGACAACAGCATTCTAATAGGTGTGAGGTGTTACCTCACTGTGGTTTTGATCTGCATTTCCCTGATGACTGGTGATGTGGAGCACCTTTTCATGTACCTATGTGCCATTTGTATATCTTCTTTGGAAAAATGTCTATTCAGTTCCTTTACCCATTTTTAAATTAGATTACTTGCTTTTTTGCTATTGAGTTGTATGAGTTATTTACGTTAGCTTTTACTACCTGTGCTTTTGGTGTCTTATGCAAGAAACCAGTGCCACGAACAATGTTAAAAAGCTTTTTCCCTGTTTTCTTCTACGAGTTTCACAGTTTCAGGTCTTATATTTATTTAAGTCTTTAGTCTATATCGAGTTAATTTTTGTGAGGGGTGTAAGAGAGAGGTCCAGTTTCATTCTTCTGTATGTGGATATCCAATTTTCCCATTACGATTTATTGGAGAGATTATCCTTTCTCCGTTGTGCTTTCTTGGTTGGAAAAAAAGAGGTGACATAGCAAACAACTGCGTGAGCAGGTTCAAATCTCCACTGTAACAGTTCATACTGGAGGGACTTGTAGTTTTAACAGTATTTGTAAGTCTATGGAAATCATGGAAAAAAGGTAAAGTACCAGAAGATTAAAGATGAACAAAGAGGGTCTAAGTGCGGGGGCGGGGGGAGGGACCCAATGGTTTTTTGCTGTATAAATTCCAGAACAGATTATTAAAAAGGTTTGTGATTATCTAGATTAAAAAAATTTGTGATTTCCAAGGGGACAATGTATCTTTGCCAAGGATTACAGATGTCAACCTAGAATTCCCACGACTAGGAAGTAAACCCCATCAGGGCAGGGATTTATTCTTTATCGTTCATCTCTGTATCTTTAGTATTTAAAACAAAGCCTGGGACATATAGAGCTTCAATAACCTTTATACCCGATTGTGATAAGATTACCAGACTGGTATGTTGTAACTAAACCATGGTGAGATACATATTAACATAAGTTAACACATTTGATAAAATCTCTTATGTAGCTTCGTCAACAAGAATTGAGAAATTTAAGCTGAAGCAGAAGACACCTCAGTAGGTTTTAATTGGTTGGATGACCACGCCTAGTGAACTCTAATAAAGAAAGTGAAGATTTTTATATGGTCTGCGGGACTCTGTACTAGGCCCACTGCTGCTCAACTTTTTAATCAAAAAGATTAGAATAGGACCTACTAGCAATTTTGGTATCATGAATGGAAACACAGTGTTCTGAAAAAGGAAGATAAAAGGCTGAACTACCTTTTGCCCTAATCCCAAAAGGTAACCAAACATCTGCCTGAGGGTATTTTCCAGGGTGTGGGACTTTCAATCCTAAATCCAGGACAGTTTCTAGGCAAATCACAACAGGTTGTTGCCCTACTACCACATAATCTTAAGTATCTCCAAAAGAAAGCGAGCAGGGTAAGGATGAATTAAATCACCGTGAAACTATGAGAAATGGCTGAAGCAACTACGATTACTTGGTGTGCCCTAGAGACACACTGATACTATCTGTTCTAGTGTGAAGAAATGCTGTCATGACAAAAATTAGAATTATTTTGTATATCTTTAAAAGTGAAATTAAGACCAAAGACAAAAGTGAGAGCAAGAATAACTTTGGTTCAATATAAAGAATATTGTAATTAGAAATATCCTATCACTGAAAGTGTTAAAACAGAAAACTTCTTATAATGTTCTAGAGGAACTTCTTATAATGTTCTAGAGGAAAAGTTTCTTTCAACCTTACAAGTCACTATATTATCCTACCCTTTACACAGGGATTTATTATCTAATTACGAAATTTAAGTCCACATTAAGTTTCTCAACAGCCTTTTGTTTTCATTTTGTTCTACTTGCTTTCTACCAGAAGGTGGTAGGTAGGCAAAATAAAGAGATCAAATACAAACCCAGTGATCTTATCTAGAACTATAAGTTTCAGACTGTGTTTCTTCAAAACTACTATTTAAAAATTCTAAGGGAGGGAAATGACAGAAGAAACGGAGTCGAAACATACCCTCAAATATAAAGTTGTATAACAGAGAAAGGCTATTCACCGGAAGGCTATATTGTTTATACTCACCCATGCCAGATTTACCATCTGGGTATGTGTAGACCTGTCCATTATTTTTGATAATTGGGAGATTAGAAGGTAAAGGAGCAACTTCTTCTTCACTCTCCTCAGAGCTGGAGCTGCTACTTGTGTCCTCACTGCAGCTATCATAACCGTCAAACATCCCGAATGAGTCTCTTCTTATCCTTTCGGATTGTGAAGAATGTTCTATCTTAAAAGTAGAAGAAATCAATAATACATGATGCAGCACTCACACCCCCTCCCCACTAAAAACCTTTGTTTGAATTTTGGTAAATGAGATTTGAAAAATGAAAATCAAGCCCTGAGAAATTATTTTATTTTATAATAAAAAGCTAAATGTTTGTGTCTGAATGGAGCCCCTCCCTTCCATGAGGCATAAATCTATTAGCTACTATGCTAGCTAATAAGAACGAGGAAAAGACCACTGAATCAGTAGATCATCACGTAATTCAAGTTTTGCCATAAACTAGGTCCGTCACTTCCCTAAAAGAGATGAAATAAGATGATTTTTCTTCAAAAAACTTTGAAATACACATACAGATTTCTTAATTTGCCTTTCATCTGTAAAACTGCAAATGTCTATAATAATTTAGAACATCTAGGAACTATATAGATGCTTTTAAAAATCACTGTAAGAGTTCTGGAGAGAATAACTGAGATTTTAAAATTTCAGTAACACTTTTTAGACATTAACTATTTTGAAAATTATAAAAGATAACATTTTATACATTCGACCCCAGTTTTTACCATAAATAATAGCTAAAAAATTTCCAATTATCTCAAGCTAAACATTTCCTTTTCAAAGGAAAAGGACAAGGACACTCTATCATCCTCAGTGAATGCTACTTAAATGTTCCCTCATTTAAAGCCACAAAATATCCCCCAAACGAATACTAATCCAAACTTTCCTGAAGTAAATTCTAAAACTTTTGAGTTTAGTGAGAAGAAAATCAAAAGAAAATGGGAAATAATGAAGAGAAAAAAATATTTAAAAAAAAATCAAACCATCACTAAACATGCAGTGAGTTACAACTAGATCAAACTATCAATGAAAGATTCTTTAGCATTCAGCCTCAGTTAATATATATATATTTTTATCATCTCATTCTTTATGTAAATTTCCTTTCTGGCTAGTTTAACTTAACATAGCCAATAAGAAAACTGAAATGTGTTGTTCAAAGCTTGACAAGATAAAACCATTCAATTGCATCTCTCAGTTTTATTAATGAACTGTCATTTTCAGGTTATACTAGTATTAAACATGTGCATTGAGATGGGAAACTGATTTTCATTTGTATCAGGTATAACTATAAAAGCACCAAAATTGGTTTCTCAATCCACAAAATGGCAATATATATCCAAGTGAATACTGTCTTTTATGAAGTCCCTTGGGAGGCTCTATACCTGTTCTACCTCCAGCTCTTTTTAGTATTCTTTCAGAATTCTCCTTTACAGCCAGTTTTAAAAAGAAAAACCTATTGTTTGTGATTACTTTAGAATTATCCTATCTCCTCCAAAGTTTTCACTAGCCTGCTAACTTATTTTGCAGATTTAGTTCTGAATTACTTTCAGGTATTTCTATAAATCAAATGTATCTTCAAAGAATCAAAATCTACTACCACCAGGAGATTTCAAAAGAATAAATAAGACTCTGATGGCAACTCCAAAAAAAAAAAGTCTAACATTTTGAACAGATAAGGTGGCAGGGAATGGGATAGTCTTGTTTAGGTAAAGTGTGGGGCTAGGAACACAACATTCTAACAGATGTAGATTTAAGACTTTGTGTTTTTAAGACTTAGTATTGCCATTTATTAGCTGTGAACTTGGGCAACTTGTGAGACTCTTTCTTCTCTTATGCATGCAACGTTCAACAAATATTTATCAAGCATTTGTGTGTCTCAGTGACAGAGGCTAATGACAGAGTAGTGTACAGAGCAGATGAGATCCATGGTTCTCACAAAAGTTAGTGTCTACTGGTGGGAGAAATCTAAGCAAGGCCAAGTGATGACGGCAATTAAGATGGGGTAGTCAGCTAGATGCAGTGCTGAGGAAAGACCCTGAGGACAAAAGGGGCAATCATTTAAATATCTGGTGCTCTGTGAAAAAGGAAAGGGCAAGACAAAAGCTTTCGGGGTGGAATATTTTGGCACACTGGAAGGCCAGAAGAGGGTGTACTGGACACATGACAAGGGCCCTTGATGGCCAAGGTATAGAATTGATTATTTTTTTCTGAGGGCAATGGAAAGACATGATGAAGTATCATGGTGACTGGAATACACAGTTAATAAACACTGGCTAGAATTCTAAGTTCTAATAAATTTGCACAGCCCAACCCCATGTAGAGATGATCTCTAATATCCATAGTTTCATATAAGCTTGTCCACTGTACAGCCAGCTTGGTTGGCAGCTGATACATATTTACTGACCCTAAATGTCAATGCAAAATATCTGTTCTGACTCTACTTCTCAAAGAATATAACCCTAAGATTTTAGGGGATCGTAGATTACAAACATTTTGGTTTCAATAATTATAGGCCATTAATATAAAAAAATACTATGGTCAAATACATCTGTGAAAATTTCATTACTTCAAGCCCTCTTCAAACATTTAACTTACTTATGAACATTATGATAAAAGATATAGTATGCAGTCTTTCCCAAAGCATCTTCAAGGACTAATGTTCTAGAGAAATGCTCTCTCACCTTTTCCATGGTGTCAGCATGCACAGAAAATGATTACATGACACAAGGGGAATAAGTCTCTGGATGCACACAGCCTGAGGCCTCTGACTGTCCCAAGTACTGCAGCAACGCATGTCTGGACATACACATAATCTAGGGCACACTAGTTGAGAAGCTGTATCCTATTTGGGGAATGCTGTTCCATAACTATTTTTTCTTAGGTTAGGATAGAATACTAGTGAAACAAATATAAATAAACTGTAGTCAATTTATCCTATGTAAAACTTATTTAATGTAGGGGAGCTTGACTGGAAACTCTGCCCGACCAAAAACCCCTAAGGGAGATGCAACTTCAATGAAAGGGTAGGTGGGGAAAAACCGGACAACATGCAAGGAGGATCCAACAAGGGAACTTTCTGCCCATGTTCTGGAAGGGCTTCTTTGGGGTACTGTAATCACAGGCCTGCCCTCCTGAGAATGTCTGAGGTCATAATTTACTCTCTATCCCTAGATAGTCTGGAAATCCCCAGGTCAAGAAATGAAAGTGGTTCCAGGATACTAGTGCCCCCTGATATCCAGTAAAAGCAATCTTAAATCATCTCAGGAAATAAATCATCTACAATTCAGGCCTTTCAGCATTCCCATAGATTTTATCAAATATGAGTACGCAATCAAATATCAAACACACAATGAGCAATCCACCACAAGCATGTGCCAGCATAAAAAGATCAGGAATCCCAAAGATAGGCACTGGAACTGTCAGAGACAGAATATAAAATAACCATACAAAAACTGATTAAGAATACAAATAATGTTGAAAAATGAGCACAGGATTAAAACAATCAGCAGATTTAAAAAGAACCAAATATGACTTCTTTAAATAAAAAATATAACCACTGTAAGCACCTCAATAGATGAGATGAACAGCAGATAAGACATGGCTAAAAAAGAATTGAGAAATGGAATATAGACATTAAGAAAATACCCAAAGCAAAGCAAAGCAAAGCAAAACAGAGACATGGAAAATAAGAGGTTAAAAGAGCATTGCATATAATGATCGAATGTCTACTAACAATTCTCAAAGGAGAGAATGGAGAAAGGCATTGCTGAATGAGATACTGGCTGAGAATTTTGTAGAAATAACGAAAACACAACATCACAGAACTACAATATATATTAAGCACAACAAAAAGATATCCACATCTAAATAGATCACATTTACAAATTGCAGAACACCAGAGAAAAGATTTGAAAAGTAACCAATCACCACAGTGATTCTCACTAGTCAACAAGTCCAACTCAGGCACATGAAGTCCAATCAGCTGCTTAGGAACTATTGATAGGAACAGACAGGCAAGGACCACCAATCATCTGAGAAAGGTCTCTAAGAATGTGAAAGACCAAAACAAATCTTTAGAAGAAAACAATCTATAGGAAATAGAAACAAAACACCAAAAGCAAATTTCAAAAAATGAACTTAATTCTTCAGAAAAATAAGAATGGCATACCATCATTGAACATGACAGATTGTATGGAATTTAAAAACAGAAGAGGCAAAGTAACAAACTAAATAAATGGATAATAAAATTAAGGAAATCTTTCAAAAAGCATGTGTGTACATGAGACAAAAAGCCAGATAATAAAAAAGATAACATTTAAATGCAGAAAACCCAAAATCCAAAGAATAGAGATACTGAAGACAGACAAAGTAGATGGGGAAAAAATTATATAAAGGAAGAAAATTAAAAAAAAAAAAAAAAAATTCCAGAATCCAAAAATGGTTTCTATATTGAGAGAACGCTTTAAGCCCAGCTTAATGACCTAAAAAAAAAAAAACAAACAAAACAAAACAAACTATGCCAAGCTTTATTATCATAATACAAATTACAGAACTCTTGACTATAGATACTGAAAGCATCAAGAAAAACTATGCTACATAAAAACAGAAAGGAACTGGGGTATAAGCGGGCGTCTAATAGAAAAATTACTAAAAGTAATGCCTTCAAACTTCTAAAGAAAAAAAATCATATCAAAATCTATACTCAAACCTCCAAGTGAAAATCAATGAAATAAAAATGAAAAACAAAAAAATAAATCAAACAAAAGCTGGTTCTTTGAGGAGGGCAGTAAGATCGATAAACCTCAAATCACATAGACACAAAATTTTCCACTATCATGAATGAGAGATGATATCACTGGATTCTACAGATATTAAAAGGACAGTAAGAATATTAGCAACAACTTTATGCTAATAAATTTGACAACTTAGATGAAATGGACAAAGTCCTTGAAAGACACAAAACCGAACCTCACTCATAAGAGATTACCTGCATAGGTAAATAACTATAACAACCTGAATAGGTAAAGAAACTTAAGTTGTAGTTAAAAACCTTGCACAAATTACTCGGAATACTTCCATACAGACTTGTTTTCTGAAATAAAAACTTTCTCACTTCGAGGTTTTTCTCATGATTACATTTAGGTTGTAGATCCCGTTGCTCTCAGAAAGCAAATCCAGATTACATGATGTCCATCTGCCTCTTATTGGTGATGCTAAATTTGACAACCTGGTCTAGGTGTGGTCTGGTTCTCCAATTTTCCCTCTTTTCACAAGCAATGAATGTATGGGGAGACATTTAAAAACAATGCAAATATTCTAATAAAAAATCCACTCTCGATTTAGCGTCCAATGATGATCTTGCCCAATCTATGATTTTTCACCGCCAGAATTCCTTCCATATTCCTCAGTTGACATCCTTCTGTAAGATCCCTCTTTTTTTGTACTCTGGGTACCAATTTGATTCCTATTTTTCAATGGCTTATAATTCATTTTTGTTTTTAATTATTTAGGAGCTCAAATTACACCAAACTCAGCCAGTGGGAGCCCTATCAAGCTGACTACTGTGTTATTCTGACATGCCTCTATCATGTTTTCAGCAACTCCTTACTTTCTGATATAACAAGATATTCCAGGTTTCCGTTATACTCATTTTCCTGTTTCAGACTCCAAGAAGAGCCTTTCAGTGGTTTCTTTCAGTGGGGTATATTAGAAATAAGGATCTTGGAGCTCTATGTGCTCATTGTTACATGGGTATCTCTTTGCCTGTGGACCCTTCAGTGGATGGAACTGGAATATGTATACATATACATAATTTAGAAAATCATGAGTTTACACTTATATCTCCAATTCCAGTCCATCCCATAGGGCCTTTCCTGACCATGTCTCTCACACAGTGAAAACCCTGGCTCCCAAGAAAAATAACATTTACTAATTTGCTTGATCCTTTTATACATTTAAATAGTTTCAGAAGCACATCTATACTGCTACAAAAAAACAAACTTAAAGAGTTCAAAATTTCTTTGTAGTCCCTTCTCCCAAACTGAGGGGCAAGAGTAATGAGTTTAAAAATTACATGGATTAGATAATTTTCCTCTCCTTCAACATGGTTACTGATTTGAATGAAGTCAGGTTTGGTTTGCTTTTGGTTTTCAGTCTTCCCCTACCATCCTTATTTCATTCTTGGAGACTACCTAAAAAACCACCCTGCTTCCAAATATAAAGAACTAAGCAAAAAGTTGTAACTTGGAGAAATGTCATTTTCTTCCCTGTCCCACCATGCACCCCTGTAGGTGGGTAGCCAACTTTATTGCTTTCTGGTTCATCTTCCTTTGTTTATGTTTTAAAAAGGTAAACAGGTATATTTGCTTCATTTCCTCTTCTTTCTTACACAAAAGGCCACACAGTAAATTCTTGCCCTTTGCTTTTCTTAATTTAGAACTATATCCTGGAAATCATTCATTTCAGTGCAAGACATCTTCCTCATTGTTTCTTCAGCTGTATAATGCTACATTGTGTGTAAGTTTATTCAACCAATCTCTCCTGTTTGGACATTTAGTAGTTTTCAGTTTTACAATTACAGATATTGCTGCAGTAAATAAACTTATACATGTGCATGTACACACACACGTACATACACACACACACACACACACACACTTTTTAACTGCTTGAGGTATATACCTTCAGGGTATATTCTCAGAAGTGAGATTGCTGGATGGAAAGGTGAATGTATATGTAATTTGTTATTTGTTACACTGTCAAATTCCCCTTCACAAAATTTTTACCATTTTGCATTTGCACCAGCAATAGTGAGTGTCCATTTCCCCACAGCCTGAGTGTTTGATTTTTTTCACAATGTGAAAGATAGTTTTTGTTTCTAAACTTCTTTGAAAATAACTTCAAAATTCCAGAAGTTAGAATAGCAGTGAAATTTTATGAACCCTAGTCAGATTCACCAATTACTGATATTTGCCCCATGTTTTACTCCTCTCTAAACATATTTTTAAGTTGCACACACGTCTCTGCTCCGCCTCAAATGCAGTGTGCATTTCCTAATAAAAACATTCTCTCACAACTACAGCAGTTATGTTTCAGAGAATTTAACAAAATCTATGTTCCCATAATTTATTATCCATTGTCCAATGGACTCAATGTCCTTTGTAACAGCAGTCCCCAACCTTTTTGACACCAGGGACTGGTGCTCCTATGAGGATCTATGCCTGATGATCTGAGGTGGAGCTGAGGCGGTGGTGCTAGCACGGGGGAGTGGCTACAAATACAGATGAAACTTTGCTTGTTCGTCCGCTGCTCATGTCCTGTACAGACTGGTTTGTAATAGGCCATGGACTGGTACTGGTCCACGGCCCGGGGGCTGGGGACCCCTGCTTTATAGCATTTCTTTCTTCCGGTCCAACATCCTATGTATTTGCCTCCTTAGCTTCCTTTAATCTGGAAGATTATTTTTGAAGAATATAGGTTCCTTCCCTCCCCTTTTAACAGAATGTTTTTCATTTAGGGTTCACCTGATGTTTATCAGGTTCAGGTTATGTATCCCCAAAGTACTACATAAGTGATGGATCTTTCTCAGAATATTACATCCGGAGGCACAGTATGCCTATCTGACCCTCACTGGTGATATTAATTCTGATCACTGTCAAGACATTGTCCAGTTCTTCCAGTGTATCCTTACCATTATTTCTCCTTACAATAAGCAATCTTGGTGATCATCTTTAAAAATATATATTCTCATTGAAATCCCACCCCATCCTGTCCCTAAATTTAGCATTCATTTACTTCTGCCAAACCAAATATTACTGGTAGCTGCAAAATGATTTTCTAATTCTAGTACTTTCACCAGTCAGCAGCAAATTCTCCCATCATCCTCTTTACCCATTTATCTACCTATTCATTATTAGTATGAATTCACTAACTCCTGGTTATTTTCCCCAATGGTTTATAACTCAGTACTGTTCTTAAATTATTTGAGAACTCACATTATCCCAGATTTGGATACTAGGATCCCCTTGAACTGGCTCCAATGTCCTTTAAATGTGCCCCATCGATTTTTGTGTACTGTCTTATTTTTTAGAAAATCAAAATATTTCAGGATCATTTCATACCTACATTGCTCCAGCCCTGAAATCAACCACTTCTTCAAGCTCTTTCCTTCTTTTAGGGGGGACTGGTACTAAAAGCCAGGATGTGCTCTGTATTGTTTTACAGAATCATTTTTGTATTTCTTTTGTGTATGTGTGGTCTGTCCTTTTGTCTTTTTTTCCGTAGGGCTTTTAGTCTTATGTTATTTAAAAATGTTTTGTATTTAGGAGTTTACCCTAAATTTGTCCTTTGTCTGTTAATATGTGACAAATTTTGATTTTGTTTATGGAGTATTTTGCCATGTAATTCAAAAAATATGCAGTAAAATTTATTAGTACTTTCTAATATTGATATTTATAAATATCAATACGTAATTTTTCACTTCTTGTACTGTCTTTATTAGAAATCTGTATTACTGTTGCTTCATAAAAATGAAGTTTTTCTTCATTTTCTACATTCCGAAATAATTCATGTAGCATTGAGAATATATGGTCTCTAAAGGTTTTGCAGAAACCCTATGAAATACCTGGGCTTGATGTTTTGTGGGATAGAGCCTTGACACAACTCTGTTCCTTTTATAGAAATTTTCTAAGTTTATTTTTTTTAAACCTCAAATGAAGTCAATTTTCTTAAACTATTTTCCTAAGAAATAATCCACTTCATCTATGATTTCAAATTTACAAAGAGGTGTGAAAAATAGTTGAATGATTCTAAATTTTCTCTATCATTTACCCCTTGCCATTTCTTATTTTGTATTTTTGTGCTCTTTTCTCCCTTGATTAAACTAGGTAGTGGTTTATTTTGTGATTTTTTTCCCCAAAGGCCCAGGGTTGATTCATCATTTTGACATATAGTTTCTCTGTTCTTTAACTCATTAATATCTACTTACATCTTTATTATTTTTTTGTTTTTGTTTTTGTTTTCTTTTTGCTTACTTTGTTCTTTTTTGAGTTGGGAATTTTTGTTCTCTTAGTGTGTTAAAGTAACAAGATTAGGCCCAAGATGGAGTTGCTCATGCTAAGCTCCACATCAACAAACCAAAACTTCTATTTCTATGCTCAGGTCTCCCAGAAAAGGCCTAGGTCAATCTATCAGTACTTACCTGCTCAGCACAAGTTAACTGACCCAGCTCCAAGACTTCCCTTTGCTCTATTAAGGAAAATAATCCTGCTACAACCAATCAGCAAATGCCCATTGTAATTTCCTTGTTCCTGCTCACTTTGGTCTATACAGATATCCCTTCAGAGCCCCTTGCTATCCAAGACTGGATGCTCAGTAACTTATCAATTACTGAATAAACCCAGTAAGATATTCAAAATATACTCAGTTGAATTTTGTTCCTTAAAAACCGACACAGGTATTTAGGAATATGAATTTTCCTGTGCTTGCTGCTTTTAATGTATTCCACGGATTCTAATATGTAGTAATTCATTATCATTTTTTAAAAACTGCAATTTGTTTGCATTCCTCTTTTACTTCAAAGTTTTTTTTTTTTTAACTGAGGCATTTTAATGCATATCAAGATTCAGAACTTTTCTGTCATTTTAAGAAAGCTACCTCATGTCCTTTCCTAGTCAATCCTCCTCTTCCCCCTAGAGGAGTTGTAGCACCATTGGTTAATTTCACATATATTTAAGATACTGCATAAATGGGATAAAATTCTGACATTTTTATATTTTACTTCACTCAGCATTTTTTGAGACTTATCCGGATTATTGTATGTATGAATGGTTCATTGCTTTTTATTGCTGAGTAATATTGCACATTATCAAGATATTTCTCTCTTCTCCATCCAGATTTGACTACAATGAATAAAACTGCTATGAACGTTATTGTACAGTAAGTGCTCACTTGTTGTCAACAAGTTTTTGAAAATTGGGACTTTAAGTAAAACTACATAAAACAAAACCAATTTTACCACAGGCTAATTGATATAAAGGCAGATCTTCAAGTATATCCATCACTACATGGATTTAAGTTCCTATGGCTTATTTCTGGTCACAAATATATCACTAAACTTCTAAATAAAGACCTAAACCATTTCTAATATTAAACACTTAAGTAAATGTGAGTTGTACATACAATTATGAAAGATTAATTATTTTCCAACCCACTTATTTTAGTTCTGGGCTGAGGGTGTCCGGAGTCCACGCCAGCAGGCAGAGTGCACAAGGTGGAAACCAACCCTGGAGAGGATGCCATTTCATCCCAGGGTGCGCTGTCACACACAACCATACTCACACTGGAACAATTTAGACACATCAATTCATCTAACATGAATGTGTAAACTCCACACAGACAGTAGACCCAGCAGGGATTTTTCTCATCAGTGTTATGAAAAAGACATTATTCGAGGACCCGTTGTACAAGACTTTTCAACATATAATTGGTTTCTAAATTTTAAGGTAGACGTGCCCTTTCGATTTTTGTTTTCTTGTTTAGTTTACTGATGTTTTCATAACACATGGACAATTTTTGTGAATACTGTGTTTGAAAGAGAACATATTCTTCATTATTAGGATGTAGTCATGGATATATTTGAAGATTTGCTGATTGTTTAGACCTTTTATATCGTTATTTTTTGTCCACTACACCTTTCTTGTGTTAAAGTCTCCTATTTGTAGTGTTTCATTTTACTACTTGCATTTCTTAGATACTGCTTTATACAGACTGCTGTTTTATTTTGTATTTATAACATATCTTTGTTGTAAATTGTGGTTTTTAGAATTATAAACTGTCGTTTGTCTTGTTCAATGCTTTTTGGTTTGACTTCTACTTCGTTAATCCTGCTTTCTTATTATTTCTATTTGCCTGTTGTATATTTGCCCATTCCTTTGCTTTTAGCTGTTTTAAAGGCCTTTCGTACGTAATGAGGTTGGGTTTTGATTTTTTGAGTCAATTTGAAAATTTTTTTCTTTTAATTGATGAAAGAATCCTCATTGATATGACCAGCAAGATTTCAATTGTCATTATTTTGTTATAATTATTGTGTACACTATATTTACCATGATTTTTTTTTTTTTCTCACTTCATGATTGTTTTCTTTGGTCTTTTAAAAACTTCTTTCAGCATTTTGGAAGGTTTGAATTAACACAAACATACCTTGGAGATATCATGCCCTTGGTTAATATTTGCACGTTCTGTTCCAGACCTCCGCAAAAAAGTGAATATTGCAATAAAGCCAGTTACAGAAGTTTTTTGGCTTCCCAGTGTATATGTTTTGTTTTCTATTACTCTTCCTTTCACGAATGTTCTCTGTAGCATGTGGTATTGTTTGATAGCATTTTACCCACAGTAGAACGTCTTTCAAAACTGGAGTCAATCCTCTCAAACCCTACTGCTGCTTTATCAATTAAGTTTACGTACTATTCTAAATCCTGTGTTATTTCAACAATCTTTGTAGCATTTTCACCAGGACTGGATGCTATATGAAGAAACCACTTTCTTTGCTCATCCACAGGAAGCAACTTCTCATCTGTTCTTTTATGGTAACAATGCAGCAATTCAGTCACATCTTTAATTCTAGTTATCTTGCTACTTCTATTGTATCTGTGGTTACTTCTTCCATCAAAGTCTTGAATCCATCAAAGTCATCCAGAATTGGAATTAACTTCTTCCAAACTCCTGTTAATGCTGGTTTTTAATTTTTAAAAACCTCTTCCCACGAAACACAGAGGTTCAAAATGGCATCTAGAATGGTGACTCCACTTCTGGTTTTCAATTTACTTTGCCTAGCTCCATTACAGAAATCACTATTTATGGCAACTATATATAGCTTAATGAAATGTATTCTTATGTAATACTTGAAAGTCAAAATTACTCCTTGGTCCATGGGCTGCAGATGGATGCTGTTAGCAGGCATGAAAACAACATTAATCCTGTTGAACATCTCCATCACAGCTCTTGGGTGACCATGTGCATTGCCAATGAGCGGTAACATTTTAAAAGGAATCTTTTATTCTGATCAGTAGGTCTCAACAACAGGCATAATATATTCAGTAAACTAAGTTGTAAACAAATGTGCTGTCATTTAGGCTTTGTTGTTCCATTTACAGAGCATGGGCAGAGTAGATTTAGCACAATTCCTCAGGGCCCTAAGATTTTCAAGATAAATTAGCACTGGCTTTAACTTATGGTCACCAGCTGCATTAGCTCCTGACAAGGGAGTCTGCCTGTCCTTTGAAACTTGGAAGCCAGGCACTGTAGCATGTGCCTTAACTATGAAAGTCCTAGATGACATCTTCTTCCAATATAAGGCTGTTTCCTATACGCTGAAAATCTGTGTTTAGTGTAGCTGTCTTCATTAATTAGCTAGATCTTCTGGATAACTTGCTTTCACCTTGCACTTTTATGTTATGGAGACAGATTCTTTCCTTAAACCTCACAAACCAACCTTTGGTGCCTTCAAACTTCTGCATCTTTCTCACCACTTTCAGCCTTCATAAAACAAGAGTTAGGGCTTTACTCTGATTAGGCTTTGGATTTAACAATGTTGTGGCCTGTGTGATCTCTATAACAGCAAAAAAAAAAAAAATTCTTATCATTTGTGTGTTCACTAGAGTAGCACTTTTAATTTCAATAATTTTTCCTTTTCATCCACAACTTGGCTAATTGGCACAAGAGGCCTGGTTTTCAACATGCCATCCTCACCAAGCTTCATTATTTCTAGCTTTTGATTAAAGTGAGAGATGTGCAACTCTTCCTTTCACTTGAATACTCAGAGACTATTTTAGGGTTATTAATTGGCCTAGTTTCATTATTGTTGTATCTCAGGGAATAGGGAGGCCCAAGGAGAAGGAGAGAGATGGGGAATGGCTGGTCAGTGGAGCAGTCAGAACACACGTTAAGTTTGCCATCTAATTTGAGTGTGGTTCGTGGCACCCCAAAAACAATTACAATATTAATGTCAAAGATCACTTATCACAAATCACCATAACAAATATGATAATGAAAACCATTGAAATATTGAGAGAATGACCAAAATGTAACAGACACACAAAACGAGCAAATGTTGTTGGAAAAATGGCACCAATAGACTTGCTTGATGTGGGGTTGCCACAAACCTTAAATTTGTAAAAAAATCCCAACCAAACAAATCAGTATCTCTGAAACGCAATAAAGCAAAGTGCAATAAAGCAAAGAGCAATAAAACAAGATATCCCCATATCTTTTACAGTACCAGTTATCTTTTTGTTACCTAATCTTTTCCGTTTTTCGGTTTCAGATGGCATCCTCTGAATCACTCATAATAGCTAAGCTGTATCATTAATCGTATTCTAGTTCCTTTTTCTTCCCTTTCTGCTCTAATTTTTTTTAGCTGCATTCTTTGTCAGAACATATAACATTTATGTACTATTCTTCTATGTCCCTACTCTTTATTCTAATCTTAGCTCAAAAATATATGTGAAATACTCACTGTCAGTCTTTTTGAAGAAAATTTCCCAAACATTTCTTCCAGATGAAGCTCAGCCTTTAATAGTTTCCTTAGGAAGGGCTAATGAGTATAGTATTCCTTGAGTTCTTGGTATGTTCAAAAGTCTTGACACTTGAGGGACAATTGACTGAATATAAAACCATTGGTTAGCATTTTTACCTTTTGCTGCTCCACTGTTGTCTTGCTTTGTATGTTGCTTTTGAGAAATCTGGTAGCAGTTTAAATTCTCTGGCCCTTGTAAGTCACTTTATCTTTTTGCCTGGGGGCCCCGGGAATTTTTCTGTATCTTTTCTTCAGGCATGAACTTTCAGTATACTGATTCAGATCTTTTATTTCTAGAAAGTTTTCTTGGATGACAGCACTAAATATTAGAGCTTTATTTTTTTTCCTCTTGAGAGAAAAATAATTACACATTAGAATTTTAGACCCATCTTCCATTTAAAGTCAAGTTAAAAAAACAAATCTCATTTTCATTCTCTTGTTTCTGTTTTTCTTCAATGTCTTTTATTATATTCACATCTGAATCTATTGTCTAGGGGGGAATCTTATAGTCTTAATTTCTGGTATGATTTTGTTTTCTTCACTTTTCTGAGTTTAATCTACTCTGACTTCATTTCTGCCTGTTTTTGTTCCTTTCTGTTTTTTTATATTTGATTCAAGGTGTTTTTTTCCTCCATCAGTTGAAATGGCCTGATTCAAACTACCTGTTTTTTCTCATAGTAGTTCTATATGGATGAGTCCATTCTTTTCTATTCCGTTCATTTCATGGTCAGAGTTCCTAGGTCAAGGACACTCTTAAGTTTACTTTCTCTTTTCCTGAAGCATTATTGACTTTTTTCTTCTCCTTTTTCTTTACTGCCATTTCTCCAAGTCTCTGGCTTCACCTCTTCCCTACAAAGCACTGTTTATAATTTAAGGCTACCAACTGTGGTATTCTTTACTTTCAAGCTCTTCTTTGTGGTTAGAGCTGGGAACTATATCAAGTTTCAAACCTGTGTTCAGTATTTTGGAACTTAGTGTTGGATTTCTTTTGTAAGTGATATTTCACACTTCATGTAAGTCTTCCATGCACAAACTCTCTTCAGTGAACCCGTTAAGCAGCCTTCCTTCTCCCACTCTTCACAACCACAAGAATGGGCAGAAGGAGCTCCTGGAATCTGATTTACTTCTCTACTTATAGGTAATTTGAAGGCTGTGCTAATCTGTTTTTTTATAATGCTGAAGACATAAGTGATGTGTGATTTATACGTACTCTGTGTTGGTTTTATAACTTTATAGGAATGTGACTGGGAAAACTAGATCAGGCCACACCTAGAAGTCTACACATACATATTTAAGTAGTATATTTGAATATATTATCTTAGGACTACTGCTTTTGCCATTTTCTGAAACACTTAACCTGTCATCATTAGATTCACTTTTTGTATCATATAATGGTATTCTAGAGTAAGTCATCATTTTCATCTAACCTGGTTCAGAAACACATTTTCCCCTATAGTTTATTTGCAAATTCCATAAATCTTTTTTTTTTTGCTAGTGATTTGGTCTCATGATTATTAATACTCATTAATAATTATTAGTACAACTAATATTTATAGGACACTTGGTATGTGTTAGGCACAGTCTAAACACTTAATGCGTAGTGTTTTATTTAATCCTTGTTAATATCATCTCTCTCATCTTAAAGATGAGCAAGCAGAGGCTCAAACAGGCTAAATAAATGACTTGCCCAGGATCATAGAGCTAAAATAAACACTAGCAATATGAATCAAGGAAACAATCTTAAATTTATGTTCAATTTTTACCTCCTTTCTCTTTCTTCTTAATTATGGTTTTAGGTAATGTGCCTTTTTGAACACTTTGCTCTTCAAAATAAAACTGAAAAATCGTGTTAGGTGACAAGGACCTTGAATATAATGTAATGGCATTATTGCAGGTGGGGAAACCTCATCTAATATTTGGGCATATATGTATGGTAAACCCTCATCCATCACAGAGGAAGTGAAAAGATAACATCTAAAATTCATGCGTTCAGTAATATAAGCCTAATATTTAGATAGATATTAGGTAAAAAAAAGCTAAAAGAATTAAAAGTAGTCTCATGAGAGCTGAATTGGAAGAGAAAAGGATTGCTACAAGGGGTACTTTTTTGGCGGTACTTTTATCATTGCTTAACGTTGTACTATTAAGTACATGTGTTTTAAAAAATGAGTTATTTTTAAAAAGTATAAACTATTTTATAAAATTCATTAGACTTATTAAAATTGAGATTGATATTTGGCATTGGCAAGCTTATGTAGGAAGGCAAACTTATGCCATCTTTTTGGAAGGCAATTTGAAATAACTTATGAAAACTCAAAAAAAAATGAGTATGTCTTTTGACCAGGTAACTCCACTTCTAGGAATCTGTCCTTCAGAGATAAAAATGGGACACAAGAATCTATGTGGAAAGATGTTTAAGTATAACGTAATGGTGAAAAAAATGGAACCAATCTAACCATCAGTAGTGTAACAATTAGTAAACACTAAAATACTGAGTGAAAAAAAAGAATACATGCTGGTATGTAAACAGATTGGTATATCTACATTGTTTATATATGTATTCAGAAAGATCCTAGAAGGAATAGCTAAACTCTTTAATAGAGTGAGAATGCGATGAGAGAATAGTTTTACTTTTCTATATTTTTCATTTTTTTTCAACAGCAAATGTGCAATTCTTCTGTAAAAAATAAAACAAAAAAGCTCTTAATAGTGACAAAATATAAGAAAGAATCACAAATCACAGTAGAATTTCATTTCCCTACTGTAACTATCACCCTGATAAACCTTTCTCCCTATAAAATCTACAAAGGAATTGAAAGGTTAGCCATTAACTTGTTGGTATAATCAACCAAAAGTTCCAAAGTATAAACTTCCAAATGCAAACATGTATAAATATACAATCATGTAATAACAGTGTAACTCTTATATGAATAAACTCATCAAGAGTTAACAAATCTCCATTATCCAAACCAACATAGTGGCCCACATAATTTTCCAAGTTTTATGTTTAGTCATGGGATATAAGTTTTCTAACTCCTTAAATTTGAAAGTTACATATGTGAACTTAACAAAGTTCAATATAAGAATTAACAGGTACTCTATGATGACTGGACTCAGTAGGTGGTAGAGAGCCGTTTAGCTCTTAGTAGTCTCTTCCTCATTCCACAATAGGATGGAAAGCACAGTCTGACACAGTGATACTATTCACTGGCCTAAACAGAAATGCCTTCATTCTGTCTAAGTTTACTATTAGGAAGAAAATAAGTAGTAAGAATTTAGGATTATTGGGTTTTTGTTTGCAGTAAGTGCAACGTGAAAGAATTCAGGCCAATGATATAATCAGGAGGAAATGGAAAGCAATATATCCTGAATAAGCCACCTACAGAAACTGAAACAGATCTGGGGAAAGACAGATCAATATATTATATAATAATATTCTAAGATTTAAAGCAACGGTGAGCAAAAGGAAGCTATTCTTTGATCTATAAGAAATACAAATTTCTACCTCTTTCGGCTCTGGTTCTACCACTTATGACTTTGGATGTAAAAATTACTCGGGTCTCAGTTTCCCTCTCTTCTAAATAAGGAAAATACCACTTACCACACAGGAAGAATGTATGATAAAACAAATAATTCACATGAATGGACTTTCAGTTCTTCAGAAGAAAGCTATGAATCCTTAAGTATGAACCTGAAAAGCTAATTAAAAATAAGATGACCATGTCAAAATTAAGTGTGAAACAGAGTAGCCTAGAGGGTCTTTAAGATTATCAGCTATCAATTCTACCCCAAATAACAGAATTCATACTAAAGCTGTAGTGCAAATGTAGTTCGAGTTCAATCAACCGATACCATTTCTTAATATGTTAATATAGCAAAAACGAGTTAAACAGGTTATTCAGTGTCATGCTGATTTGATGTGACCTAAAATTTTAATGTAAAATAATGACATTCTCTTGGTGCTTATCTTTTAAAAATATATTTGGAGTTGGTTGCTCAAAAAATAATCACTGAATAATAAATACTATAAGATATTAATAAATAATTAAAATAGGATTAAACATATATGTGTGCATGGGGTTATTTCTCTAGTGTATAAAATACCTGGAAACTAGCTAATTAAAGTTTTGAAGTAAAAAAGTAAAGTAATAGGTGGTATTATCACTTACTGAACAATACATACAAATTGTGATGCTAAGCACCAGAAATACAAAGAAGTGTTAGATTTACCATGCATGTTCTACAGCTAGACTGCAAACTATGGCCAAATACTGGAGAGGACAAAAAATGACTAAATTAAGGGGTACTGTACACAATCAGTTCTGTAAGAATGAAACAGGAATTGGCTAATACAGTGAAAAGGGGAAAAGAAAAAGGGATTCTGGGAAAATAGCTTAACATTTAAATTATCATTTATCTCAGCTTATATTTTTTTATACAGTGGTCATCACATCTGATTGGAAGTTTACAGAAACCTTGGGAGGGAGGGAGGCAGGACTGATGCTTGGCCTATATTTTAGATGAGGAAAATGAAGCTCAAAGAGATTAAGGCAATTTGCCTAAGATCTCAGGTCCAGAGGTGGCAGTTAGAGCAGGGCCAGTTTGCCAACTTTGTCCAGAGCTCATTTCTACTATGCTAAGATATCAATACTAAAGTGAGAACTAGAAAGGAGCTCAGAAACATTCTAATGCAGTGTTTCCTTAATCAACGTAATAAAAACTTTCTGAGACGTGCATTAAGAACAGATTTCTAAGTTCCACTACAGACACATTGACTAACTTCCAGGAGCAAAGTTTTGTATTTTTACAAGAGCCCTAAGAAGTGATTCTAGTGATTAGCTAAGCTTGGAAAATACTGTTGTATATCTGTATGTCCAATATGGCAGACATGTGGCTATTTATATTTACATGACATCAATAAAATAAAAAATTGGGTTCCTTAGTTGGATCAGCTATCTTTTAAGTGCTCAAGAGCCACTGGCTAGTGAGTATCGCACTGGACAGCACAGATACAGTGCATTTCCATCACTGCAGAAAGTTCTGTTGGATAATGCTGATTCTGGACCAACTCTTCAACTGTGAGGATAAGAAAACTGAGGTGCAGGATCATGTCCAACAAGTGCCATGAAGCTAGTTAGTGGCAGAATTAAAACTTTAATCTAGTCTGCTAATGCCCCTCTTACTATATCACCTTACCTCAAATTCAGGTTTTATTCTAATAGAATTATTTTTTCCCCATCTTTTCTGGGGGCAGGGCGGGGGGAAGGTTCTAGCAAAGCAAGAAGAGAAATTTGAAATTTATAAGAAAAAAGCCCTAAAAAAAAAGTTTATGAAAAAAAGTCACAATTAAATGCAATCTTTGTATAAAGTTAGGCCTTAGACAGTTGAGAATGTGCCGATATTAGGAGGCATAGCTTAGCTGTTTTAAATATTTTTATTTTAAGTCCTTCCTCTTCTATTGTACTGATGTGTTTATATTTATTTCTTTGGGATCTGAAATCCTGAAACTAATGATCTATTTCAACGGTCTTACCTTAAAATTATACATGTGAAAAGGTTAAATCTTATTTAGGAAACATTTTATAGATTAAAAAATGAGAAACAAGGAGCAACCAATAGAATAGAGACCTGTCTAATTTTGGAATGTGGTAAACCACTGAAGACTTATAGTAATTTAGTGGTTTAGTATTTATGACATTAATATGTTGTTTTCACTTCTAAGCTATAGTTTTACCTTCTTTTGACTATGTCACGTTTTAAAACAATTTAAAGTTGTTTTAACTTCCAAAGTAACTGAAGGACTAGAAATATCTAGGAAATTTTAGACATTAATTAGATCAACATATAGCCAGCCATAAAAAAATATAGCAATGTGTTCTTTAAAAATAAAACCAGTTGTTCCTGTTTAGTTATGTTTAGAATGCAAACGTCTCCAGAGTCAGTCAACTTAAGTCATGACAGTTCATGTTTAAAGTAAGCAGTAAAATAACCTGGAGCTCCGTAGTACAGTAATTAAAACTTTAAAGACAGAATTATACAGCCCTATTAATTCTTTTCAGTATCTAGTATTCATTGTCATGTTAAATTCTAGTGACTAGATTTAGAGGGAAATACTGTATGCCAAAGTTTGTATAAAATTAAAAATTAAATGGTTAAAAAACATGGCCCAAATAAAATACTTCTGAACAGATAGTTATTCAAGACAGTTTTTGCCATAATTTATAAGGCACCCAGAAGCCCCGAATATAGGGTTCTATATAAATAGAAGCTATTTGTTATTCAGAGGAGGTGGTACAAAATAAGACAGCTATTTTCTTTGTAAACACTCTTTGGTATTGAGATAAACAAATGAAAAAAAAAAGTCTGAGCAGAGCAACAGTCTCTAAGCCATAAAAGGGGGAGAAAAAAATGTAAGTGCTCCTTACATTTTAAACAGAGAACTGGTAGTTTAAACTGAAATTTATTCTCTCATTTTCAGACCAGATTCATTACTTCTACATTTTATGTTATGTCTCAAATCCCACTTCACCATCTTAGGAAGAGGAAAACACGTGCTCCCAAGATTCTTATGCCAAAAGAACTACTTTTGGAGGCAGCACAGTTCACCAAATGAAGGAGAACATTAGAAAAACACTAAGTGACAAACAAAAGTAGAAACTGAACTATCTCAACTATCAAATGATAAATAGTGGCACATACTAATGTAAGGAGCATGAAAAATACTGCAAGCTCTGAGCAAATATTAAAGTGCTGGAAAAGTTTCAAATCTCATAAAAGAGTTGGAAAAAAACAGAGAAAGAAACGAAAGCACTGTGAAGGAAGGGCCCTCAGAAGGAAGACCAGCTTGAAAGGAACACACAGGTCAAAAGGAGGGGGGAGGGTTTTCTTCTGATCATCCCTCTACCACAAGATGTTTTTAACAGCTTCAGTACTATCCCCAAGAGGCAATTTTAGGCATCCTTAAGGATTCAGGCAACAAGCAAAGGTGCTTTGAGACAGGAGAACTACAGAGATAATGCTGAAATTACTAACTTCAAAAAGATGCACTAGTCAGAGAAAACAGCCACAAAATCCTCAGATCTTAATTCCCAAGTTTCCTGTAGTAAAATATCAACCATTCTCAGACATGTAAGCCAGAACTTTTGAAACTGACCCAGCAAAGTTTCTGGCTGGCTCTATCTCTCAAACCCTCCACCCTCCACTTCCCTGCTGTTCTTTCCTGGCACACAAAATATAGGCCAATGAGCGGTGGGTGGGTGAGGAGGATGTGAGAGAAAATTTGAGAAGTAAAAAAGAGAGCAATTTAATAAGGACATGAATGAGTCTGTAGGGTCTATTAAAGGTAGGCAAACAATTAGAACTGAAAAACAGAACGGGCTTTCCCGGGCATCTGTGAACACTTATTGTTTGTTAAGGGTTTAAACTGAGGCCAGACTACCTACCACTTGTCAGAGAGGCTTGCAGAGGGGACGGCTGCTTTTGGTGACCTCTAATGTCTCTTCCGACTCTGAAATGTTAGGATTCTTATTTCACAAAAGAGAATGCAATGGTCATAGAAGCCCACAGACTTAGAACCCTTTTAAACTAAAGCGGCCTAGGCGGCTGCTGACCAAACACCACTCCCACCTCTCCCTCTCACAACTTGCCCACCCCGCCCCCTTTCAATATTTCCCCCTCCACGTGCGAAATGCCTCGCAGCACTCAAAGCGGAGAGGCGCCTTCCCCTGAAAAGCACTACAACTATGTCCCCTCTGGGGAAGTGAGGACTCCACTCTCCCACCCTGGGAAGCCAAAAAAAGAAAAGTCTCAAATACAGCCTTCCTCCCCAGCCAAAGCTGAAGGGGGAGGAGGCGGGACGCAGAGGAAAACTTTCTTCTAAAATTTTTCTCCCAGAGTACACAGTGTAGAGAGAACCCCGATAAGTCCCGGGCTAAGAGGATGGGGGAGGGGAGCCCCTGAATCGTTTAACGGCCGGTAGGGGGAGGGGAGCTCTGGAGGTTGAGGGGCGTGGGATGGAGAAGCAGGCCAGGGAGCGGGGTCAAGGAGCTGCAGGGGATCCTGGGGTAGGGGAGCTGTAGGCGTCCCCCCTACCTGGCACACAAAGCGGCTGCCGCGCTCGGCTCTCACCAGATCCTTTGTGTTTTCCATCAGGGCCTCATGGGTAGGGGCTGTCCGTGCTCCCAGGGCCCGCGGCGCCCCCTCCCCGAGTTGGGGGCAGGCGCCTTTCCCCAGGACTATGGCGACTACAGGGGTGCCCCGGCTGGGCCCAGACCGGTGGCGGCTGCGGCAGCCCCCGGATTTCCCCCCTTTAACTAGGGTGGCCCCAGGATATCAACAACATTAGCATAGCCCTCCCTCCCCAGCGCGCCTGCGCCGTGACCCGCGCCCCGATTGGCCCACTTCCCTACATACCCTCCTCTCTCTCTCTTCCAGCGTGGGACCCTCTGCAGGCTCCGTACTCCACGGGCCGTACCAAAACGAAGGGGTGGAACAGGCAACTGGGTCTCGTGTTAAGTCGAGTGGATAAAAAATCAGGAGAAAGAGAAGTTTCGTTCAGTCATCCTAGTTTGTACTCTGGCTTTCTTGTGCTCCTTTCAACCAGTTGCCGCTGCGAAGTTGTGTTGGAAAAAATTTTCCACTCCAGTCACGCCGCCTCCCCTTCACCCGGAAGATTGGTGCTCCCGGAGGAACTCCCATATGGGGAGGGGCTCGTGCGGGGAGTGGGCGTTACGTAGGGCGAGAGCGCTGGTCACGTGCTAGTAGACTGCGCAGCCTCGTTCTGGTCCCCCGGGGCCTAAGCCGCAGTGAACAGGGAGGCGTCTCGGCGCACGCGCAGTAAGGGTACACGTGAGCGGCTGCGTTTCTTCTCAAACCCAACGATGCCGCCGGAACGCGGGAGCCGAACGAGACCGGACCGGAGAACCAGAGCGAAGCCGAACCGGAAGACTCGAATGAAGCCGGACCGGAGAGCCAGAGCGGGGCCGGGCGGGCCGCCCCGAAAAGCTGCTCCTTCATCCCAGCGGAAACCGCCGGCCCGGCCGAGAGCAGCAGCCGCGGCGATCGCAGTCGCGGCAGAGGAGGAGAGGCGGCTCCGGCAGCGGAACCGCTTGACGTTGGAGGAGGACAAGCCGGCAGTGGAGCAGTGCCTGGAGGAGCTGATCTTCGGCGACGTCGAGGACAGCGAGGACGCACTGCTGCAGCGTTTGCGAGGCCCGCTGGTGAGAGAGTCCGCGGCGCGCGGGCTGGGCGCGCTCGGGCGGGGCGCGCGGTGGGCGGTGAGCCTTCGGGGGCGGAGCCTGGGCGACCTGCGGCGCCGGGGAGAGCTCAGGTGGGCGGGAGCCCGAGAACGCGGGCGCCGAGGAGGACGAGACCGCTACTTTCCCCACCCCTTTGGGAGTTTCTGCGCCTGGTATTCAGCACGCGCTCAAGACGTATTTGTCGAGCGAACTGTAGTCGTGAGCATCTTCGGGACTCAGCCCCACTATCTTCAAACTCAGTGATTCTTCCCTCGTGGTCATTCGATCGCCTGCCTCAGTACCCGGTGGTGATTCAGGAGTTCCACTTGGTTTGTGGAATCAGAATTAGTGGGCACGGGCCTGGGAATCTGCGTTTTAACATCTCCCCAAGTGATCGACTCGCCAACTTTTGAGAGTGTACCGTATTCGTCTATCTAGCAAACATTTGTGAGCCTGCTGGGTGTCAGCTCCTTTGCTGGCAGTGAAAACCCTGTATGATTATAATTTTGGCACACTTTTTATCATCCCTTTTATTTTATACTTGGCTTTTTTTCGAAGATAGGGAGTGCAAGGCATTGCTCTAGGCACTGGAGGAAAAACAGCAATGGATAAAAACTGACAAAAATCTCTGACCCTGTGGAGCTTATGTATTAGTGGCAAAGGCAGAAGACAGAGGAGATAGGTACTACTGTAAAAGGGAGATCTGGGAAAAGGGAGATGAGTGTGTGTGGAGAAAGACTGTGAAATTTTACATAGGTGGCCAATAAAGGTGGACCTAGCAAGTATCAACTGATTGCCACAACCTCCTTTGGCTACTTATGGATGAAGCTGCAGAAATCCGGTAGGGAGATAGAGAACTACTACTGGAAAAATGCTGAACTTTGTGACAGTTTCCTAGTTAGGAAAAGAAAGTTTGTGTGAGGTGGGATTTGATTGGCTTTGAGGGATCATAGGCCAGTAACAGAGCAAGTAGAAATCAATTGGACATTTCTATCGTGGTTTTGGGAAAGCTCAAGCTCACTTCAGAGGTTATTCTGGGTCTAGATTTAGACTTTATGTTACAGTATAGTTTCTTTAGGTAGCAGGTCAAGAATGGTTAAAAATGGGGAAGAGGTATGTCTAAGAATATGAAATACGAGTTAATTATGACATTCATGTTATTTACCTTTGATGCTAGTACCTCTGGTCCTGTAATTTCTGCAGTTTTGTGATTTTCTTTTGCCAGTTCCTTCGTCTGTCATCTTACATTTTGTTGTTCTTGTCTTACTCTTTTTCCTTTGAGGGTGTTGACTTTTTCTCCTTAACTGTTCCATCCTACTTTGCCTGTGCACCCTCCAGCATTTGCTGTTGTAGCATTCTGTTTTTTATTTCATCAGAGGGTCATAAAATCAAACCATTCTACAAGCCATCTGACTTCAAGATGTGTGTATCTGTCATCACTGGATATGAAAAACTCAGTGCTTCAGGACGTTTTGTTTTCTCTAGGTTCAAGTACAAGAAGACTCAGGTGACTCGGAAGTGGAGAATGAAGCAAGAGGTGATTTTCCACCTCAAAAGAAGCCAGTTTGGGTAGATGAAGAAGATGAAGATGAGGAAATGTAAGTTGCCTAATATTTCTTTCAGAATTCTTCTGGATATTTTAAGTATTATATTGCAGGTTTTAAAAAAGTTCTCTACGAATATGTGAAGATTTGAAAAATTTGGTAAGTATAGAAAAGGTCATTCATAATCCTGCCACTGAGGTAGAACCACTGTTAGCATGCTGGCATCCTGCTGTGCCTCTCTTCTCTGCAGTCTAGACCTGAGTTTGCCTCCTAATTTGGCCATCTCCTAACTGACCATGGACATGTGTGGAACTTAACTCTTCTCGTTTGTAAAATGGAGATGATAATAGTAGCTGTATCAGAATGCTCTTGGGACCGAATGAAGTAGTATATGTAGAGCTCTTAGCCTAGTATCTGAAACTGAGAAAAAGCTAAAAGAAAGTTAGCCAATGTACACAATATGTACTTTAACAGATGAGAACAAGTGTACTGCAAGCATTTCTCCCCACTTCAAAATAAAAACTTTATAAACATTTTTAAAGGTATGTATTACAGTCCATTGTATGAATTAACTATAATTTCCATAGCTAATTAACATATTTGTCTCTTCACGTAACTACCCTTTTTTGTACGTGGTGAGAGCACCTGAAATCTCTTAGTAAATTTCCAGAATGTAATAGGGCATTATTAACTGTAGTCATGCTGTACATTAGCTCTCTAGACTTATTCATCCTAAGGAACTACAACTTTGTACCTTTTGACCAGCACCTCCCCATTTTCCCCACCTTCCCACCCCTTGTAACCACCATTCTACTCTATGCTTCTATGTGTTCTACTTTTTTTAGATTTCACATGTGAGATCATTCAATATTTCTCTTCTGTTTGTCTTATTTCACTTAGCATAGTGTCCTTCATGTTCATCCATGTTGTCACTAATGGCAGGATGAGACCTTAGTGATCTTGCTGTATTAGCTCTTTACACATTGACAATTTCAAACTTTTGTCAGATTTATTGTGGATTTTCTCCCATTTTTCTGTTTGCCTTTTAATTTTGTTTTTTAATGTTGTCTGACAGAGTATTTAAATTTTTATATAGTCAAATCTATGCATCTTTTTCTCGTTTTTAACAGTAAAGAGTCCATCAAAGAGAGATGTATATTTGCCTATATATTTAATTCTTTGTTTTACCCAGAATTGTTTAGGTGAATGTCAAAGTTGTATCTAGATAAGTCATTATGAATTTTAAGTAGTAGTTCTTCAAAGGGTAAACTAGGTGATCTAAAATATTGAAGACTCCTTTTTGTTTGGGAATAATGGAGAATGTGCATCTGAGATGTTCTACATCTTACAAATCTTGATCTATATTCAGTTAAATGTTTTCTCAAACTACTAAAGGCAACAACTATTTAATGATTATTTAAAAGTCATTTAAAGCATGCTGTTCTGTTTTTTATAGGATTGACATGGTGAACAATCGTTTTCGGAAAAATATGATGAAAAATGCCTGTGAAAGTAAACTTTCAAAAGATGAGCTTCAAAAGAGACTTAAAGAAGAGTAAGTATCCTTTTTCATATAGTTTAACCAGGTGTTTATAATCAGTAGTTTATTTTGATTTACCCAGTCTTTGGCTGTAATAGCTTCCTGGGTAGTAAGATTTCCATTTTCAAACAGCTTTGCTATTGGAAGATATGATTAAATTTTAGTATTTTGGGCAAAGAAGGAATACAAGTACAGAAAAAAATTTGGGAAAAAATTGTAATCTTATCACCTGAATATAATCAGTGATAATATTGCTTACTTGCTTGTTCATTTGTATATGGTAAACTGTTTTTCACAACTTCTAGGCTCTTTCAGTTGACCAGAGCTAGGAAATATACGTATATTTCAGAATAAGGATTTCATATTGGTTCTTTCAGTTCAAACTTGCAGATCTTTAAAAATCTTTTAAAATATTTTATTTTTGTTTGTATTGACCTTTAAAATATCCTAAAGGTTTATTGTATTATCACTTTTTTAAAAAGTTTATTGAAGTATAATTTATACACAGTGAAATTCAATCTTTGTAAATTTGGTTAAACATACACAGTTGTGTAAGCACCACAACAACTAAGGAATCAAAATATAGAAACTTTGCCATCACCCCCAAAAAAAGTTTTCTTGAACTACTTTGTAGTCTACCCTCTCTCCTCAACTTCTAGTCCCTGACAACCACTAATGTTATGTGTTGTAGATTTGCTTTTCCCAGAGTTTCATATAAGTGAAACGATATAGTACGTGCTCTTTTGAATCTGTTAAGCCAATTTAGTGAATCTGTTATTTCAGGTATTATATTTTTCAGCTTTAGAGGATCTTTTCAGCCTGTTTTGTTTAGTTCCTATTTTCCCTTTTGTTATGTTATACTTTCTTTAATTAATTGAATTTATTTACATTAGCTAATTCAAAGTCCTTTTGCGCTATTTCTGTTATTTCTGTGTCTGCTTCTGTGACTGATTTTTCTTCCGGTTATGGGTCATGTTTTTTTGCTTCTCCGCATGTTTAGTGATTTTGATTGGGTTCTGAGGAGTGTGAATTTTAAGTTGTTTAGTTGTCTGGATTTTGTTTTTTTGCTTTAAATGAGTGTTGAACTTAGTGTTGGAAGGAAGTTCGTTGGCTTGGAGATCAGTTTGATCCTTTCAACATTTGTCTTTAACTTCATTCTAGAGTAGTGTATTATATCGTAGGCTGGTTTAGCTCCATTACTAAGGTATGCCCTTTCTGGGATCTCTACTGGATGTTCAGTAAGATCTTCCCTCTAAGTGGTTGGAACTCGAGTGTCTGAGCTTTTTGGTATTGTGCATTCGGCAGCTCCGTAGTAGTTCTTGGCCTGACCTCATGGAGTTTTCATCCTATGAGTGTGCAGCTTACTATTCAACAAAAGTGTCTGTGGACCCCTGTGCAGATTTCTGGAACTCTTCTGTAATCCATTGCCCCTCAAAATCCTGTTGTCTTATTCTCTTTAAAGTCTGATCTTTTTTTCCCTTGGCTCTGTGCCAGGGTCTTTTAAACATGCCTTCAGTTTCCCTTCTCTTAAGGACCACAGTCCTATGTTGTCTGTCATCCAATTTCTGAAAACAGTTTCATATATTTTGTCCAGTTTTCTAGTTGTTTATGGTTAGTGGGCTTGGTTTGGTGGCCTTGTCTGTACGTCTGCATTAAACAATTAGAATGCCTCTTTGCACTCTTCTAGATGCCAGCCCTGTTATGCTTCTCCTAAAGCTTATTTTCTCCACAGTGAAACTCTCATTTTATTCAAAGGATATATGATGAAAGTTTTGTATATTGTTACAAGTTTGGTCATTTTCTTTCACACATTTTCTATCATGTATTCTGTATACTAAAGCATTGGCTTATAAGCACAAAGAGACTTTTTCACTTAGACCTGAGATATGTTGATATGAACAAATCAATTAATTGTTTTCATTTAGTTTCATCCATATAACTAGATGTAAATAATTAACAGTAAATATGTTTTATATACAGGAGTAGTTTAGATGAAAGTTTCCAATGTAAGCATGCTGAGACTATTCTGTGTGATTAGCCTTTCTGTTCTTAAAGCTGATAACTCCTTTGGAAGAGATTCTATGCATGCTCTCAAGGATGATCTGACCTGTATTCTTTAAATGTATCAAGTTCTACAAACTTACAGTGGTTACCACCAAAACTTTTTATATTTTTGCTTAGGTTCCAGCATGCCATGGGGGGAGTACCTGCTTGGGTCGAGACTAATAAGCGGAAAACATCTTCAGGTGGTAAGTGTTGTTATTTCTGTTTAAGGTAGTAAATCAATCCCTATTCCTGTTTTGTTATTATTTGATAATTCTCATGAGGCTAACCTAGTTTTTCACCTGGATTTTTTTATTTTTTAGTGTTTAGTTTTGAAGTTACCATTTCTCTGAGGGAAGCCCTTTTATAGTAGTATAAGGCTTACTTAATAGCATATTTTCCACTATAAGGACAGTAATTGATGAATTCTATGATTTTTTCCTAAACAAAACTATGTTGCATTATGGCATAGGATTAAGGAAAAATAAGTAATACTATTACTTCTTGATTCAAAGTCTCCTCTGAAGATATTGGCAGCTAATCTCACTGTCTACTGGGAAATGGGGTATCTTCCTAAAGAGGAGTACGTGTCAGGCCCGGCCCAAATGTTAGTCACTTTATAAAAACTTATTTTTCAAATCTGGTTTTAAATTTGGCTTGTACTGTAACTGTTTTCTGCTTTTTAGATCCTTGAGTGTAGATATTATAATATTGGATGGTTTAGCTAAGATCTGATTTATGTGCTTTAAATTATGAATTTTAGACTTGAAATTGACCTTTGAAATCCTTTAGGGAGTCCGGAGTGTATCCTCCAACACAGTGCGGGAGCTCTTTTCTTAGCATCCTTGCTATCTGATGGGTTTCTGTGTGATTACCGCTACCACCTCTTTTTTCCTTCTTTCCACCCCTGTCACTCCTCATGATATTCAAGTACTGGGAGCCCATATGAGGAGCCAGTTGTTTTATATAATTATTTTGGAAAACTCAATTTGTTAAGTAGTTTACCTTCTGTTTTCCAGATACTTGTAGAGGTTGAAGGAATCTTAGTGATGTAGGCTGACTTTATCCCTCCAAGAATCTTTTCTACAACATCTGTTAGGTGATAATTTATCCTCTGCTTAAATATATCAAATAACGTACTCTTTCTTCCCCTTCTCTGTAAGAATTGTTAGGATTTTTTTCGACTTTGAAATTTACTTCCGTACACTCTATTATAGTCTTACCTTTTGAAGATATAGAATCTTACCTTTCTTTCATATAAAACTCTTCTGTTATTTGAGAAATCTTTCTCCAAGTTTGTTTTTTAACATGTTAAATATCCCTTGTCATTTAACCTTTTTTTACATGCCTAAATTTCTATACCCTTGGTCATCATTTGTTCTTCTGGATGAAATATAATGTTATCCATTTTAGAATGCTGCATTCATAGAAGCACAGCAGTTTAGATCCATGTAATTATAGATAAGGTTATGCTGGTTGTTCAAACAGAAAATCTCCTAGGTCCTAGTGGCGTAATCCAGTAGAAGTTTTTTTATGTCAGTAAAATTGAGATGGTGAGAAGGTGATAATCTACTTTAGAGACCCAAGTTTATAGAGGTTCTACCATCTTCAGGCTGGGTCTTTCAGAGTTGCCCAAGATGTTGACATTCATTTGGCTTGTATGGGGAGAGAGAGAGGTGCACCCAAAGGAGATTTTTATTGGCCTGTCCTATAACTGGTAGATGATACTTTCACCTACATTTTATTGGCCATAGCTCAGTAATGAGGCCACACTAACAACATGAGATATCAGGAAGTGTAGTTTGACTTTGTGCCCTGGAGAAAAAGGACATGGATTAGGTCAACAATTAGCCAGTCTGCTGTCATCTGGGATACCCTAGTCTGATTGATTTTAAAGATGACAGTGAAGTTCAGATAGATAAAATTGACTTGTCCAAGGTTTATTTCTTATTGGCCAAGTGGTGAGTAGAACCTAGCTTCACAGTTATTTCCAACATATTTATCTATAAATACTTCATTGAATATTTTGGAAAGAGAATTACTCCCTCCTTTAAACATAATTATAATGCTATTATCACATAGCTCAAAAATCAACAGTAATTCCTTAATATTATGGATAGTTTCATTGTTGCTCTTTTGTTAATTTAATCCCTGTTCCCCTCCACCAGTCTTTTTAGCTTGCTTTGTAGTCATAGGGTTCTTGAATCTGGCTTGATGTCTTTTTTAAATTTTGGAAATTCTTACCTATTATCTCTTTAGATATTTCTGTTTAGTCTATGAATTACATGTATGTTAAATAATTTTTTTATAAACATATTCTATGTTCTTTTCTGTATTTTCTTTTTTTTTTTCCCTGTACTTTAGGCTGAATATTTTTTTCTGATCCATTTTCCAGACCACTAATTCTCCAACTAATTTTGATATACTGTTAAAAAAAATCCTTTAGGATCTTGCAATTAATTTCTCTGGCTCAATTCTGGACTTGTCTTTCATTATCCTTGAACATGTTAAACATAATGTTTTTAGTTTGTCTGATAATTCCACTATCTATGAGGATTTTCTCTTTTTCCTTAGGTTTTTAGTCTAGTTATCTTGACCTGATTATATTTCATTGAGTGCTGGACATTGTATATAAAAAACAGTGTTGATTAGAAGCCTAGGACAATATGTGTCTCCAGAGAATTTGTATACAATTGATCCTTGAACAATGCAGGTTCGATCTGTGCTGGGCCATGTATATGTGGATTTTTTTTTCAAGTGACCCACACAGTTCAAACCTGTGTTGTTCCAGGGTCAACTGTATTTGTTTCTGGGTAAGTAGCTGGGCAAGGGGCACTATCAATTTCAGCTTCTTACTCCAGGGAGATACTGTGAGGATTCAAAGTTGAGTTTCAGTTCTTGGAGAATTTTCTTATAATTCTTTGATTTCACCCTCAATCTATAGCCTTTTGTGTCCCCAATCCAAAGCCTGGTGGTTTACCAGACCTCACTTAAAAACCTCAAAGGGCTTTTAGTGCTGGTTTTTACTCTCTTAGCCCCAGGAGTGTTGTAAAAACTGCTCAGCTTCTCAGCTTTCTTTACTAGAATTATTGGTCTTCTCCAGGGGAAAAGCAGCCCTATTAGCTCTCTTTGAAGCTCTGATACATAGTTTGCTGACATTGATCTTTCAGCTAAAAGTTCTAGTTCTTTTTATGTGAATTGTTAAGCTAGGTCTGCTGTTCACCCTATTACCAATTTTGTCACAATTACTAGGCTTTTTTTCACACTGACTTTATTTCAGCTTCATTTCATCCTTCTTTAGTCACCATCTGTGAATGTGTTTTTTATTCCAGAGTCAGGCTTTGATTTGAACCATATATATTGAGTTTGTGTCATCTCTTTTCTCTCCTTAAAATTTATTTTGCTGTTTTACTTTTACCAATTGCAGCTTAAATAAAGTGGTTGAGATTGGGAGGCTGAGAAAGGAGTTGAAGTTTGAACTATAGACATATGGGTAGGTAATGGCCGTCTCATTGATTCTAAAAATAAATCTCGTGGGTTTGTTTGACTTAGATGAAAGTGAAGAGGAGGAAGATGATTTGTTGCAAAGGACTGGGAATTTCATATCCACATCAGCTTCTCTTCCTAAAGGAATCTTAAAGGTGAGAGCCAATGAAGTCAGGCTATCCAGCTGATTACTTCTGAAATCCAGTATGCTTTCCAGTTACAAATGTATGGATTCCTTTTATCTGTGGGATTAAATGTGTTTGCTGTCATTTTGCCTTGATAAATACTTAAGCTAGTTAAAAAAAATTTTGTTTTTGCAAAAGCGATCAAGAAGATTATGTCCCCAGGAATCTTTTAGGACTCCTATTTGATTTCTCCTTTTGCATTTCTCTTTATTTCTTTTGGTACCAGCCTAGTTTATACTGCTGTCATCTGTCACTCAGTATACTGCAGTGGCTCTGTGACTGGTCTCTCCACTTTCAGCTATAGAACTGTGGAGATGACCACACAGTGCCTCTTATTTTGTGCCATGAATGCAAAGATGCCAGAGTCGGGATTTTAAGAAAAATTTCCCTGGAGATCAAAGTCTCTTAACCCAGATAGTTGTACCTTGGGGAAATGACTGTATCCTGATGCTCTAAACCTTAATGATTTAATCCTCTCATTTGCGGGATGGTAAGAATGGATTCTTGTATAGTAAAATGACTTGCTAGTTAGTAGCAGATTTGTGGTCTTTCAATTACCTTTCCAGTGCACTTTTTTCTGCATATAAACTACTTTATAATGTCTTTTCTTCATGCTTTAAGGAAAATAATGTTAACCTATTTGAATTGATAAAATTCCAGCTTTTATCTTTCCACAGATAAAGAACTGCCAACATGCTAATGCCGAACGTCCCACTGCTGCTCGGATCTCGTCTGTGCAGTTCCATCCTTGTGCACAGGTGGTGATGGTTGCTGGACTAGATAACTCTGTGTCACTATTTCAGGTATGTGTTTTTAAATGACTTGAGGTAAAAAGTGTTTACCAGGATTCAGGGTCTATGGAAATAACCAAAAGGAATGTGTTGTACTTCCTTATAGGTTGATGGAAAAACAAATCCTAAAATCCAGAGCATCTATTTGGAAAAGTTTCCAGTCTTCAAGGCTTGCTTTAGTGCTAATGGAGAAGAGGTTTTAGCCACGAGTACCCACAGCAAGGTGCTTTATGTCTATGATATGCTGGCTGGAAAGTTAATTCCTGTGCATCAAGTGAGAGGTAAGGTTTCTTTGGAACACAAAGCTGGCCAACCCCATCTCCCCCCTCCCCCAACCCACAGTTAAGTTCATTTAATGGTATTTACAATTACTTGTTTCCTCTCCATAGAATTATGAAAAAATAAGAGTTTCTTTAGTTTTAGTATTTGGAAAATGTCATTATGTTGTTGAGATAATATATTTGAATGAAACCAGTGAACTAACTTTGTATTGAGCACTTATTATGGAGAAATCAACTTGGAAATATATATCCCCCTAGACCAGAAAAGCACTTGCAAATACTTGTGTGTAAAATTAATGATTGATGCTGCAGAAAGAACATGAGCCATGAGGTAGAAAACCTGAGTTTCAATTCCTTGAACAAATTATTTCACCTCTCTGACCTTCAGGAAATTTGGATACCCTCTAGTTCTTCTGGGGTTTGTTATAGTGGAATTTTGGTTAACTGTCAGAGGAGTGAAAGCACTGCTTTTGGTGGTTGTAATGTAATTTAAAGAATAAAGTACTTAAAAATAAACTTCACCAGGTATAAATTTATGTTTCTTCTGCCTTATCTATTCTTCCCTTGTATTTTCCTACCTCATTACCACAAAATATAGTGACACCATGAATCCTTTGGGAACCAAAGCCCTTGTAATGAGGTTGACTGGGTTAACGTGAGTCCTGGAAAATGGTGTTGGCATGTGCTGCAGCACATTGGCAATGTTCTGTTAAACTGGGCACGTGTGGGGCTGTAAGGGATGGCATAGCTCTGTATAGCCTTTTTTTCTGTTAGTGGCTGAAAATGAGTAAGGCCAACTTTAGAAGTATTTATGTTTATTTTCAGTGTTTCCAATATTCTCTTTCCTGTGTTCCTAGACACCTTTAGTGATCCTTTCCAAGTAGGTTCTTAGTTTATCTAATCATGCTCTAGTGTTTCTCAGACTTTAGTGTGCATATGAATCACCTGGTTACCTTGTTAAAATGCAGATTCTGATTATCTAGGTCTGAGGTGGGGATTGATTTTGCAGTTCTGACAAGCTCACAGGTGATGCTGGTGCTCCATGGACCTTACTTTGAGTTGAAAAGCCTTAAACCATCGTCCTATGTTGAAATAGAAAACATTATATAATGGTTATTTTACATATCATTTCACTAATCAAAGGGAATGGGCTTTGGTTCTTCCTTGCATCCTCTTGAAGGCAAAACAAGGTGTTGGCTAGGGTACAGTTAATGATGTTTACCATGGATCTGCAGGTATGCCAGAGTGTGTATCTGATCACTGGCTTCTGCTAAGACATGGCATTTATCTTTGCCTCTCAATGTTTTCCTTTCTTTTTTCTCAATAAGTATACCTTGGTAATAATGAGGATAATAATAATAATATTAAATCACATGTATTTCTTTTTGTGGTGGTATGCTATTGAACATTGTTCTCAGATTTTCAAAATTATAAAACACGAAGTAATTCAAGAAATGAATTAAGACATTAGAATAAGCGGGGAAAATTGCTGATTAATTAGGATATGCAAGCCTTACGCATATGAATATTTGAAACATGAAGACTACAGAATTGATGCAGATGATATATTTGTTCCATTAATTTGTCGGGGTTCATGACCTGGAGTTCATAACATGGGACCAGTGGACATTCAGAATTCTCTGGATAGAGTTCAGGGGCCTTTGAAGTTGGATGGGAAAAACATTACATCTTTATTTTGACTAACCTCTAACTGGAATTGAGCATTTCCTTCAGTTATGAATGTTTTGAGCAACCATTATTTTGAGAAGAGGACCATATACTTCACTAAATTGTCAAAGGGTGAATGCAACCAAAAAGGTTAAGAACCTCAGATAACTAATTCAGAGTCCAGAATTTGACCATTGAGGAATTTCGTCAGGCAGCCGTTTTTGTTTATAGACATTACGGTAAGGTAATCTCCGAGCTTCATTCTCTTTGTAAACTCAAAAGGCCATAAATACTAAAAGAGAGAACTTTTTAAAGCTCCTAATTTAGCGCCTGCTACATGGTGAATGCTCAGTAGATGTTAACTGCTGCCAATGTTGGGAATGATATATAATCTATACATATATAATGATATATAGTCAGTCCACTTACAGTGCTATGGAATTGGGCTCTATCCTAATTAAATTGACCATTCTTTTTTTTTTCTTTTTACCAATTGTCAGCAGTTCACCTAAAAATCTTATTCACAAATCTATAAAAAGGTTTATGTCTGACATCTGCAGGCAGAGAGAGCAGTGGATTGTGCAGTGTGTCCTCTGGCCCTTTGCCTCTGTTGCTGCCACACTGGGTTTGTGTCCACACTGGTCTTGCACAATATGAGGGACCTTTATTCACTGTCGCTATGTTGATACCTGTGTAGTCTGTATCCCTCTAGGGCTGCAGCGATGCTTAGCTATAGGCTTCAAGGTGAGTGGTTTTTAGTCTTCTCTCACATTCTCGCTCCTTGATTCTGTGCTGTTAGGATTAAGTCTGCAGAGATTTCCAGCTCTAGCCTCACTCTGTGCCAGAAGTAGCCTCCCTGTAATGATATTTTTGTTATGTTTGGAATTGTTTCTGTATACTGCGGCCAGTACATAAATGTTTGCCCAGAATTTGGAAAACTCAATAGGAATAGATTCATCGGGAAGGAGACAGGTCATCGGCAGATATGACTCCTGGGATTGGAAATAATGTGCCTGGACTGATTCCAGTCAAGGGACCTAGGGTGTCATCTCTGGGGGCAGGACTAGAGTAGGGGGTCCAGTTTTTTGTAGCGTGGACCGTCTAGACCAAGACTCTTTATAGGAGAGATGGTCTGTAGATTTTTCTAAATTCCTTTTCTCTGATTAATATTTTAACTTAGCAACTTAAGATGTTTTTAAAAACTTTTTTTTTTTTTGACTAGGCAGTCTGTTCATGTGGTGCAAAGATCCAGTGCTTAGAAATGGGTGGGTTGTGAAAAGTCTCTTCTGCTCTATCACCCTGGCCACCTACTTCTCTTCCCTGGAGGTTGCCAGTTATACTCATTTTCTATGTATCCTCTCTGTTAGACAACTTTTTAATGAGTAACTTGGCTCTCGAAGCAATCTATTATCAGGAGTCTCCCACAGTCAATATGAACCTTTTAGTCATGGAAAAAGGGGCCTGTCCCTTTGTAAATAAGTAAATTGACTCTCTGGTTTATATACCTAGCTCATGTGACCTGGTTACATGAGTTACATTTTGAGAAGCTAATCAACTCTTGAATACACCAATGCCTTGTGTTTTTTCTTTTTTCTTTTTTTCTTTTTTTGTATACAAAAATTTAAGGATTAGACCTCTCATTCATCATGGGATATTTAGTAGGTGGCCAGCAACTAGTTTTTATATGTTAGTATGTTTTTGGCTCTTTCTCACATCAGTGTATTTTCCCTTCTGGTAATGAACTTTGTGACAAGTATATTTATCTTTTTAGTTAATTACAGGTATTACTGCTTATATTTGGAGAATTGGTCGATAGGTTTACTGTTTGGATAGCTGAGTCTCTGGCCTGCAGTGAAAATAGTGAACATTAACCAAGACAAAGAAGATAAGTTGGCTAAGCACTGTGGCAACCTTACATTTGGGTCATAAATCAATGCCGGGGTCAGACTTATTCAGTGTCTGAGCCTAGATTTGGTTTAATTTGAAGCACTTAGATATTTTAAAAAGTCAGAAACTCTCAATTGTCAATAAAAGATAACTATTGAAAACCATATTAATTCTTATTTATTGGGTCTTCCTTTCTTAGGTTTGAAAGAGAAGATAGTGAGGAGCTTCGAAGTCTCCCGAGATGGGTCCTACTTGCTCATAAATGGTGTTGCCGGATACTTTCATCTGCTGTCAATGAAGGTGAAGCATTATTAATTGTTGTTTGTTCTTTTAGGATAAGATATTAGTTTGGGATGCTCATGGTGTCCTTAAATCTGCATCTCAAGTAGAGGAGCACAGTGGGACTTGGGGAGAAGTTGTGGACAGTGAGGGGAGAACGTCTGAGTATGGGGGAAAGCACAGCTGAGCAGGTGCTACAAATTGTTTTTATTCTACACAGTGTGATTCTTCTTCGTACCTCCTAACAATTTCATAAGTAATACTTGCTATCCTTTTAGACTAAAGAATTGATTAGTAGCATGAAGATCAACGGAAGGATTGCAGCATCCACGTTCTCTTCAGATAGTAAGAAAGTATATGCCTCTTCAGGTAAGGTAGTTAATAACATGGTATGAAGCTTCTTTGAAGCTTTGAATTTGTTTACATTTCAAGTTTAACCAAAGCGGTGTTTGATTTTAGACTATCTTGTTTTAATAAGAAAATCATTGTTATTTTTAGAATGCATTTTTTGTTGCTCTCGGCCTTCTCATTTACTAACTAGTAATAGTGAAGGATTAACCATTTAACAAACACTGCTAACATATTTGGGGAAAAGATGGAGAACAAATACTCATTTAAAAGATGATTCATTCTAAGACTTTTTTTTTGAAAGTTACGTAGAATCTCATCCCCTTTCTTTTAGCCCCTTTTGACTTGGATTGTGTTTGGAATCGTCTTCCTTAGTGTCTAGGAACAGTTCAGAGCTCATCCTCCCTGATATTTCTTTAGTACTATTGAGCAACTTTTGTCATCTGTGATGGTCTCTTGTGTTTTCCTGCTCTTCTGCCTTTTTGACCATCCCGTGTCACCTTTTGACTTGCTCCCTTTCCTGAAGAATTTTGGGAGCTTTACAATCTCAGTGTAGCCCATGCTGTTTGGTAGTGGGAGGCATTGAGGGGTTCTGCCAGTGAGTAGTATCCTGCAATCTATGCAGAGCTTTTTAGCACGAGGTGTATATATATATATATATATATACTCTCCATATATATATATATCTCTATATATTTTTTTTTTTACCTCAGCAAAAAGCATTTGAAAATATAACAAAATTTTTTTAAAGGTTTTAAAAAAGGATTAACTTAAAAAAACCTCAACTTTAGTGTTAACTTTAATTTTTGTTCTGGTTTTGGCCTAGAATCAAACTTTCACAAAGTTGAGTTTCTTACATTTGTATTTTTTAATCAACTAACGTAAAGTCAGCTGCATCTGTAGTCTGTATATTGTGCTAAGTTTTTTGGGAGGTAAGGAATTGGTTCAGAGCAGTGTTCTTAATGAAATGGCCCTTGGACGCTGGGAGAGTCAGAGTGTGGGAGAAAGGTTACAGGGTCAGCAGAGGAACTGAAATTTGGTATGTAAATTGGAAGTAGATGTAAAATATTTACAAATTTGGTGACTGGAGGTCTTAATTTACCATAAGAAAGGTCCTAAAAAGCAGGGAAGGGGTACTTAAAAATCAGGCCTTGGTAACTGTAGGGGTTGCCTATGTTTTGCTTGTTCTCCCCGCTCTTGTCTTCTCTTTTTCTTCTTCTGAAAGGAGCAGTTTATGTGATTGGTATATTGTTCATATTATATTGTTACATGTAAAGAATATTTTGAGATAGAGCTGAAGAAAGAATTTACCTTTTATCTTTTTAGCTTTACCAGTTTTTTTTTTTTGTTTATTCACGGATTCATCATTGCCTTTTTTGCGCTAAATTATCATCACCTCATGACCATTTAATGTACCCACTTTCTAGATGATCTTCTTGCCTTCGATCCTTTCTCTTCTCATTTTAGTCTTTTGCTAGCCAGACTAATTTAAACACCTTCTTTTATTGTATCATTACCCTACAGACAAACATAAAGGGTTGAAAAACAATGCAATTAAACTTCTCCAAATATATTTTACTACTACCTAACCTATAACCATATACCAGCTTGGGAAATTTTATTTGTTAAGTAAATAGCATAAAGTGAGACTTACTGAATTCTCATTGGGTGGATAAGAGTATAGAAGAGTGAACTTTAGAGCAATATCTGCAGGAAAGAAAGAGCTGAATAGGTGAGTGAGATGGGCGTAGGGTCATTATAGAAATAAACCTATAATGGATGTGGAGAAGAGAGTGGTTATCAGTACTGAGTGCTGTAGGAGTGAGAAAAAAGGACTGGTTTTGGCAATTAGGTGGTCATTTCTGTTATGAAAATATTTGTGTTCTCTTCAGATTTAATATTCTTTATCTTGCACACATCCTCCCTTCTCAAAACTATTTGTGCTTATTCACTTATTGTTTAAGCGATTTGGTAATAGATAAATTGTGCATAGCTTCTTATTTAAATTATAAATGCCTTGTCTGGATCAGTTCATTCTTCTCTTCCTCTTCCTCCTCCTCCATCATCAGCAACATCATCAGTTTGATATCTAGTCTTATGTATTAGGTGCTCTAGTACCTGTTGATACATATTGGAAGACCTATGCTGATGGGTATTTCGTTTTTTGCTTTTTCCAATTTTGCTTTTTCTAAAAGCTCAACTCAAGCTAAGAGTTTGTAATTTTCACTCTATCGTTTATTAATGACTAATTGAGATTGTAGTTTTCTATACATGCGAATATGCAAGAAATATTTTTAGGCCAGTTTTCTAGACCTACGATGTTTATAGTAGGTCTTTATTTGTAATCCTTTGTACTATTAAAGAGAGACTGAGAATGGTCAGTTCACTTTCAAGTTTAAAGCAAAATTAACCAAACCCTTTTTTGACTCTTCATTCAGCGGATGGGGAAGTTTATGTTTGGGATGTGAATTCTAGAAAGTGCCTGAACAGATTTGTTGATGAAGGCAGTTTATATGGATTGAGCATTGCCACATCTAGGAATGGACAGTATGTGGCTTGTGGGTAAGTAAAGAGAGGTTCTTGTAATTTTTAATCACATTGTGCTAATGAGAAGATATTAAAGAATTGAATATACTACATGGTACTTAAGTAGTTCTGTTTATAAACTATTTAGTAATAGGATACCTATAAACTTAGGTCCTTTACATTTTATCGTCTTAATGCAGTGTTTAATATTGTTAATGGTGGCTTATCAGCTTTTTAGCAGAGAAGATAATGGACTGCCTTACATCATTGTATTGTTTCTTATGTTTGAAACATCCATGTGATCACATCAAGTTTTCCAATTACTATTTTAGCTAGTTGCCATTGATGAGGAAATAGAATTAGGTAAGCTGGGTTCAAGTCTTAAAGATACTTAAAGCATTTTTGCCTTCATCCGGCTAGGTGGTATAAACCAAAAACATGTTCTTTGGAAATGCTTTTTACTAACATGGAAATTTTGAAAATATTATCTAGAATGTGTTATTGTGTTATCAATGGAAAAAATGGTTATTACACTGGGGAAAAGATGGCTTTATTCCCTGCTTGATTCTAAAGATGCAGGGTAGGAAGAGGAGGTATTAGATACTTAACCTGTAATTCTAAACTATGTTACTTATCAAACCACTAATCAGGACCTGTAATTTTAGAACTTCCAGAAATGGATCTTTCTGACTTTCTTGGACTAAATGTAATTGATTCCTAAAGAGATTTCAGTCAAATCCTCCCTGGGCAGGAGGTTAAGTGTGTCTTGCTCTCCAGAAGTATAGCATACTCACCATTTTTTCTTCACTTTACTCCTTCAAGATGGAAATTGGAGAAATTGCTTGTAAATATCCCTAACACTCAGAAATTGGTTAGCCACTACCTTTGGGCCTGGGAGGGAAGGAAAGTAGAGCCAGGCTGTGGAATTTGAAGACCGGGTCAGCATCACCTGATCTGCCATAGGCACTAGGACAGTGGCAGGTAACTTGGAGTTGGAGTGCTCTGGTTAAGGCCCCTCCCTTTCCTGTGTTACCTCTAGTCACCACACCTGTGCCAAACCTGTAGGGACGGGTGTCTCAGCCTGAGCCCAGTATTTACCAGAATAGTGTGCACCATGGCAGCAATTTATGATTAGCAGAACTTCTGGGAATAATGAAGAATGGTGTTTACACTAATTATAGCTAATTTTAAGCAGAACTGCTTTTGCCTTATGTGGGGCAAGAATAATTGCACAAAAATCATCTTCACTCAAATTTGTGAAATTCGTCTTTTTTTTATCCTTGCCTCTCTGTTTTGTTTCACTTTTATTAATCTCCTTTGAATGGCCCAAACAAGAAAGATTCTAATGTTAGTAGTTTAAACTGATTTGATTTTAATTGCCCTTCATTGTAATTGAATTCTGATGTGCTTGGTCAAAGAACATTATTAGATTTTTATTGTGAAACCTATAAAGGCCTTAAGGCTTGTCGAAGGAATTTCTGATCAGGCAGGTGGGGTGCTGGTGGTGGATTGGTAGGAGAACCCGACACATCTGGCTGGCTGGGTGTTGCCTCCCTTCTTCCCTTTCCTTCCTCCCTTCCATTCCCTTCCCTCCCCCTTCCCCCTCCCTCCTAGTACTGGTGTGAAACTCTTGTCCTCTGCTGCTGGGAATTTAACTCCTTCTTTGATTAAACTCATCTGTTAATATTGTTAACTCTTCTCATTCAGTGTACCGACATAAAGTGGATGCTTCCTGTTTACAATTTTGATAGGGAAATAGGGAAACCAAGAATGTTGTAAATCGTTCTTTTCACTTACATTGTTTTCTATGGCTTCAATTAATCTAAGGATTGCTATATATTTTTAGGAAGTTTTCACATTCGTACATCAGTGTTAGAACATACTTGGGAAATCGTTCCGGGTAGCCTTTATTTAATCGACAGGGAACTGATGCTCTGAAGCGTTCTATGAGATACAACTGAAATCATTTTATTGATAAGGAAACGGTCTTTTAGGTAATTTAAGTTTTGTTTATTGGTTGTTACTCATTAAATTGATTATTGGCAGAGCTGGATCTGGAACTCAGATTGTTTCTCAGTTCTGTCTTTCCACACTGCCACTTGCCAAATATTTTGATTTTATTTTAAAAGAATACTGGATAATTCAGGGCTATAGAAAAGTGTGAACTTCATTATGATTTAGGGCCTGGAATTATTAGTCTTTTAATGTTTAGCACTCTCATTAAACAAAAAATGGATTTTACTTCATTTAGAGCATCTTTAGGACATGTATGTTTTATAATGCAAAAAACCCTGTTTTATTCAGTGATGTGTTTTGCTTTGGTTTTTTCATTCATAAAAAACATTTATTGAGCATTAACCTAGGAATTGGGAGATAGAAGAACAGTGCATCATCACCTCCTTATAGTTCATGATCCCACGGTGAGGAGCTATATACATGTATGTCTGTTTACAAGGCAAGTCGTCCTAAGGGCAGCAGTTGATGTAATGTTTGTTAAGAGTATAAGGAATGGAGAAAGCTGTTATAAATGAACATCTGGAAAAGATTTTTTTGAGATATTGGCGCTTGAGCTGGGCATTTTGAGAGTCCCATAGGATTTAGAGAAAGGCATTGCAGTAAGGGGTAAGGGAATTCAGGTGTGTGTTCCAAGTGGAGTATAGATGGGATGACTCCTAAGGGAATTAGAATGTAAAGGTAAGCAGGCAAGGAACAACTCATAGAGGTCTTTTATGCTGTGTTGCAGAGTGTTGTCGTTGTATTGAGTGGAAAGAGAAACCATGAAGGGTTTTTAAGTAGAGGGGAATCATCATATATGAATTTCAGGGTTTTGAGGTAGGTAGTTTTCATAGCAGCCTTTGGAGGAGCAACAGAGGTGCAGGGAGACGAGTCTGGAAGTCATTGCAATATTCCAGGCAGGCATTAAGTAGTAAGGACCATCACTAGGGCAGTGGAAACAGGAACAGAGGAGATGGGCAAGTGATGTTTGTAAAAGATGTCATAACTGCTTAGAAAATTGGGATGGGAGAGAAGCAGTGACATTCTCAGGCTCTAGGCCTAAGCAGCCAGGAGAGTGGACTTGTCGTAGTATGAGCGGGGAGGAGGACTCTTGCATCTTTCAGGTTTATATTGCATTTGCGAATTAAGTTGCTGTGAATTACAAGTACCTTATTCCTGCTTCTTAAAAATGATGCCCATAACATTAGGTGGTCTGAGCATCGAGATCAAAAACATTAACTGAAAGTTCTTGTTTGTGGATATTTCTGTTAATGGTAAGGTCATTAGGATTCACTTCTTATGAGTATTGGGTATAATTCATTGCTGGTAAATGGTTCAGTAAACTTAGAGTGGGTGATTACTTTCATAACTCTTGATTGTAGATATTCCCAGTAGAGCAAAACTAAGATGCCTGCTTTTACATCTGTTGTCCGGCACTGTTTTGGAAGTTCTCACAAATAAAACAATAAAAAAAGAAAGGGGGAGATCTAATGGGGGAAGGACAGCTCTCATTCACTCATTGGAATGCTAGGTCAGCCATAAACCTTTGCATCCCAGGCACTTAAACAGTTAAATGAAGTTGACATTCGGTAAATCGTTTTGAAGGAATGAATAATGGAGAGTCTGTGCTTTCTTGGGTTTTCTAACTAGACTCACAATTGAAAAGCTGCCAGGGTTCTCAAGAGTTCACCAAACTGGAGTAGAACTGAAAGAATGTCTGCCTTTTTTGCCTTAGAATGAACTGTCCAGCCCTGGTCCCTTTGTAACATACTATATATGATTCCTGCAAATATCATATTGAGGAGAATCTGTATTTACTTAGGTTGTGAAATCTCTTTTGCTGGTTTTTAATCTGTTGTATTATTCTCTTTTCTCTTTCCAGTTCTAATTGTGGAGTGGTAAACATATACAATCAAGATTCTTGTCTCCAAGAAACAAACCCAAAGCCGATAAAAGCTATAATGAACTTAGTTACAGGTGTTACTTCTCTGACCTTCAATCCTACTACAGAAATCTTGGCAATTGCTTCAGAAAAAATGAAAGAAGCAGTCAGATTGGTAATATTTCTTTACCTTTCCCTTTTATCGATAATTTTAAAATTTAAGTTGAAGACATGGAAAGATGACAGGAAAGGAGAATGTTGGATTACTTTAAAAAGAGTAGCTTCTTTCGATGAAATTGCTAGTAGTCTAGCTTCGGGGTGTGGTTGTAGAAATGATGTGCAATAGCCACTAAATTTGTATTATGCCAGTTCTTTTGGGAAAGCTGTGCTGTCCATGCTGAATATTTCTTAACTGGTTGTTCTTCATTTTCAGAGGTTTCTTTCTTTCAGCACATATTAAAGACTATGTTTAAGGGAAACACTTCTTTTCTGTGCAGTTTTCTTCCCTCATCTACCTTTTTAAGGCCAGTGGAGGCAATTCTTAAATTTTGAAAATAAATTGTGTAAAAAGATTGCAATTTAAATAGCTAGATAGTAGTTGTGAATTTACCTCTGTGCCAGGAGTTCCTGGATGTACCCCAAGTTTGGTGCTTTCCTGGGGAGACTCCCAACTAAGACTTATTACTGAGAAAGGACACAAAGCAAGATCAGCGCGGGGCAAAGTCTGGAGGAAACCAGGTGCTGGCTTCATAGAGTCTTCTCCCAGTGGGGTCACAGGGCACGTTGCCAAGGACAGATGTGACAACATGTGTTAAGTGTTTTCTACCAAGGAAACTCATTAAGAGACTCGATGCCAAGGTTTTTATTGAGGTTTATTATGTACTTATCCTCTGCCTAACATGTACCAAAATTCTAGGTACCCAGAACTAAAAGTAGGTGTTTAGCATAGACCATATTGCACAATTGGTTTAGGCACAGGGAGCCATCCTTGTCGTTTAGAGAAAGTTTCAAATCAGTTTAGGGAACTGTTTACCAGTCAAGTTCTCAGACACCATCTAAGTAAGGGCCACCCTTGCCGGTAGGCCTTTCTAAGGATAATAGTCTCAGGCCTATGGTAACTCTTTTGTGCCCAACCTCACCGCTCAGCTTAAATGTCATCACATCTCTGAAGTTTCCTTCTCTTCAGGCAGAACCAGTTTCTTCATTCATTTAACAGGTATTTGCTCTAGGCACCAGGTTTACAGATGGCATAGAAATTTGAATAGCAGTATTGCATTGTGGCACAGTATGTGTATACCAACAGATTGTAAGCACTGTACAGAGACTATTACTTTTATCTTGCTCACTCAGCAAAGACTCTTGCATACTCATCAACTTTGTATAATAGTGTATAGTTTACAAAGATTTACAAAGAATCCTACAAAAATTTTTGAGCCAAGCAACTATCCTTAGGGATTGATTAACTTACCCAAAGTCAACAGCAAGTAAAGGGCAGAACTGTGCTTTTAGGTTCTGTATTCTCTCTAGCACTTTAGTGGTTTCCAGCTGTATTCCTCAGAGCTCTAGAATGTGTACAGGACTTCAGATGTCAAGTAGGTCAAGGAGGAGGCTGAGCTCTCACTTGAATCATATAGAGCAGCCCTGCTGTTATCTGGTACATATCGGCATTCTCTATAAGGTTTTCTTTGAGGGGAGAAAGGAGTCTGCTAGAAGAAGAGTTTGAAAAATATAGTACTGTTTTATTGCCTCTCTGTTGAATGAATCATCTGATAAAAGAGAAGATTCTAATTCAAATTAGCTTTAAAATCTCCACTCCTCTAGTGGGAGTGGTGGACTAGTACATATTAACCTTTTATCATTTTAATGGTAGTAAATTGTTTTATAAAACCATGGGATCTATTTCATGTTGACATAATATATTCTGTAAGACACCTAGTAGTTAGTTCTGCCTAGTTTGCTTCACTGATTATGGCAGCATTTATGGTTTTTTATTGTGGCAAGATCACACAAGGAATTCATTAGTAACCACCAAATCCCATTTTTTAAATGGTAGTCAACCATAATATCTAATGGAAAGAAGCCAGGCATAGCAGCTTCAGAATGCCTCAGTGAAACAGTGTTAATATCATTAAATGCAATCTCTTATAATGATCCAAACAGTTCTGTTATCCCAGCACAACTCAGTGAATATAAATGTAAACCACCGTACCAGTAAGAGACCCATAAGTTAAATTGTTATTACATCTGTAATCTTTTATGTAGTAGAAAGTTGTGGAACTTCTTATCCATTAAATTAAGGATGAGTGAGTTTTTACTTGTTGAATTTTGATATCTGAGCCCTTAAATGACTGAAATGGTGTTGGAGATAAAGGGAATTTTCTGAGGTAAAAAAGTTGATTTCTTATGGGGCTTTTTCTTGATTAATTGTTCAATTACAACTTTCACGACAAGAGCCCTAAAGAGAGGTTAGAGCACATCCAGCTTCTCACCAGGTACAGTCAGTGGTCAGAGGGAAGATTTACTAATGCAGGGAGAGGTTACACCGGGGACTTTGTAGATATAGTCAATTCTCTTAGAAGGACATTGTGAACATTTTTTTTTTTTTTTTTTTTTACTTTGATAGCCAAGTCAATAGAGGAGATAAAATATGAAAATGAGTTGTTGATAAGTTGGTGTTCATCCTCCATCAGGAATAACACACTGGCCTGTGGTGAGAGGGCCTGGCCACCATGTATGGTTGTGTAGGTTATTTGTTGCATGAGGGCACCACATCTAAGGGGACACCACTTACATAATAAATTTGTAAATGTGTATATTTACCACAGTATTTCTGGTACTTTGTTCTGTTTATTTCACTACAAAAATACACAGCTACCTTCTGGTAAAAATGGGCTTTAAAAAATTGCTGTGTCTTGTACCCCAATTTTTGCCCTGTTAGGGAGTTCCCTATTTGTAATAAGCAATTGATTTAAGTATAAAGTTACATGAATCCAAATAAGGAGACTGTTTTTCCAATTTAGGTTAGAAAATAAAAAGGGTGGTTTAATATAATTATTTTTAAGAAGTCATTCAAGTAGAAAGGTTGGTTCTGGTTTGTTTTGTTTTGAAAGAATCAGAAAGCAGCTCCCCGAACTTCAGAGTCATGCCAGGGAAGTTAATGAGCAAATATCTGGCTATAGTTTGAGTATCAGGTTAGATATAGGGTGGAAACATAAGTGAGGTGTTTTGTTCTTGGCACTCGTAGCATATGGTTATTTCCTGATGGTATGCTCCCATGATGCCATTGGATCACCTATTCAAAGTTGGCGAATGTTCGGAGGATGTAAACTTACAACCTAAGCAAAACACAATTAAGCCAAACCACTTATCAAAAACTCATAATTTCTGCATTCCCAAACTAAGTGTAAATACATTTTGCGTTATATGTGTTGTGGCTTCTCTTCTAAAATTCCAGTGTGCTTTAGATACTTTATATATACATATACACACTTAAATTTTTCAAGGACTTGTATAGGGTAGTGTTTAAGAAGGTTAAAAGTTAAGATCAAATTGGGTACTGCCAACTTCTTAGCTTTAATAGGTCAAGACCATTTCTCATTAACACTAATGCCTTTGCAGTGATGTCATACTGTGCAGGGAGAACCTGCCTTCTGGAGAAGTTGAGAATAATTGAAAATGGCTTGGAGATTCACTATAAACTTTACTTTCTGGACCTGTTGGTCAATAGGCATATATCAGAGGGAGTAGGGCCTAATAAGTGACTGTCTGAAACCTGTTTAATAAACAGATGTATACATATATTAATGAGTTCTACCTAGTACTTGTCTCTGAAAATCACCTTGATTGGATGGTTTAGTCTCATGTAAAACTGTGTAGGATGACAGACTACCAAGATAAATAGCTGAATGGTGACTCCATGTATTTAAACACGGAGGTGCTAATTTCTAGGAAGAGCTAGAGAACATTTGAAAGTGAGTTGTTAAAATCCTAGTCTGCTTAAGGCAACTGCTTCCATGCTTGAGTTTTATTTATCCACAAACCGGGTGAGGATTTTCTTACCTATCTTAGACTTGGGCTCATTTTTCCCAGAAGAAGGCTCTTGCAGAAGGAAACTCTCCCTCCTCATGCTTAAGCCTGGCCTTGAGGTGAGCTTTTGGCTCTAAGTCAGAACACAGTTTCACTTGATGAACCAACCAGGATTTATTCTGTCCTCCCTGAGGAGAGATTGTAGAAGGCAAAGAATGTAATCATATAGTTGAAAAGTAAAAGTGTAAAAAGCAAACTATATGACGTTGGAATACTTGGTATGACTCTGCCCAGGTTTCACTTGTATAAAATCAGACTCTTCATAAAGTTTAAGTATCTGTTCCCTGTAACCAAATTTTAGTATTCTTTACTGTGGTCATTAAGTTAGAGCATTAATGGGTATTGCTGTTTGACTTTCACTTTAGTTTATTCATTCATTTGTTCATTCAGTAAACACTTGAATCTCCCAGGTACCATGCTAATTGCGGTATTAAAAGCATCAAGAAAATGCTCTCTTCTCTTCCCTCCTTTCTCCCTCATTTAATAGCACATTGAAAATCAAATTTTAATTTTGAAATGTTTTGCTACATGGATAGAACTGTACTTCACGTGTGCCGCAATCAGAATAAACTTTTTGTTCCAGGAAAAAGATAGATTGAAGAGTAAAATTTAAGAAAGATGAGTTCCCAGTTGTTAAAATTTAAAACTTTTTATTATTTTCTGCAGGTTCACCTTCCTTCCTGTACAGTATTTTCAAACTTCCCAGTCATTAAAAAGAAGAATATTTCTCTTGTTCATACCATGGATTTTTCTCCCAGAAGTGGATATTTTGCTTTGGGGAATGAAAAGGGAAAGGCCCTGATGTATAGGTAGGTATTATTTATGTTTAAAAGTCAGAAATACCTGTAAGTTTCTTTTGAAAATATGAAGAGATAACCATCGTTGCATTTCTAATTCTACAATTATGTCAATTTATTACTTGTACTTTATTAATTGTAATTTGTTAATCAGTTACAATGAGAAATTATTAATTTGAGGAAAGGGAGCTATTTTAATACTGTTGCCACTTTCTTGGTGCTTAGTGTTTAGATTCACCTTTGTTAATTTGCCAGTTAGCTGTTTATTCCATGGATGTTTATTTCCCTTCAGCTATAAGCTGTAAATAAGGATATTAACCACAAAAATATCCAGAAGTTATGCTCTGTCCAGGTTCTTTTTGGCGCTCAACCTATTTGGCTATAAAGCAGGAACAAACAAAATCTAATTGCATTGTTGCTGAAAAATATAAATGACAGGTGGCTCTTCATGGAGAACTGAAGAGCTGGAAACCTGTGACTTAAATCACAGCCCCCTTTCCTTGCTCCCTTGTATTGGTAGTGAATGCTACCATGTTTATGTTTATATGCTTCAGCGAAGGCCTGCTTTCAAAATAAAATGAAATCTGAGGTAAAGAAAAGGAAACACGTAAATTGATTTTGAGGATAAGTTGTGAAAAAAGAATAGAGTGAAGAATAATATGGTTTCAAGTTCTACTTTGAAAGGAAAATGGGTCATACCTGGAAATTTGATATATTCCATTATTCTCATTTCAGATCATTTTTGGACTGATTCTTTCAGTTTGGATTTTATAAAAGAATACCGAGTCTTATTGCACTTAGAAAATCTTTTCCAGTGCTTTGGTTTATTATAACTGAATTTTTCTTTTTTTTTAAGTAGGCCCCAAAGGCTATTAGAGTTTTCACCAGAGCATTGCTTTTTAGTGAGACTTTCTAGCAAGTGGGTTGGACTGACAGTATTTCTATTGGGTATGGCCAGTCAGATATTTCATAGACCCCAGTTTGATGCTTTGGGGTAAGCTTAATGCTTTTATCTAAAATCTGAGGTATTAACATTAGGATCCTTCAGAATGTCAGATTGAGGAGTCTTAACCTAACTGCCTGAGAAAATGATTGTGATTACATTTCCCCCGCTAAAATATTCCTAAGTGCCGTTCTGTGATCTGATTGACAATACTCTGGGTAATCACAAAGCTGTTTAGATGATTTGTCTTTTACTTTTTCAGGTTGCATCATTACTCAGACTTCTAAAGAGATTATTTGAAGTAAGAAAATCCTTTTAAATTGCTTCTTCAGGTTTTAAGGTTATACCCATAGCTGTCAGTGGCAGGGGGACCACATCAGCTGATTTTTGTTTCTTTGTCCCTGGGTTGCTAGATATTCAGTTAGGGGCGTGGGATGGAAGTAGATCAGGAAGAGCCTAGTTGGACTGGCATCTTCCTTGGGAACTTCTTATCCCAAATCACAACAATCTGGCTCCTTTCTTCTGAGGTCGGCTCTTTAATATTGTGTTCAATAATGGTCATTAAAATTGTAATGACTGAACATTTAATCCACAAAAGAGAATAGATTTAACGGTGAGAGATAAGTATCTTCAGGTATAAATATAGCTTCCATGAGCTCAAACTCTCTTATTTCAGACATGTTTCTTGAGAGATTATAAGTAGCTAGTAAATAGTGGCTTGTCACAGAGCTAATTAATAGCTGGTCATTAGTTTTGCCGCCCCAAATTTAAATCAGTAGGACACGATTCCTCTCCCATGGCTTGATCTTTGACCTGAGATATGGTGGTCGTTCTGAGGTTGAGCTTTGCAGTTGGCTTATTCATCATAATTGACTAATTTGGTTTCCTCCAAGATTCATATATGTTGAGGAGAGACTCTTGGGGTGCATATAGACTTAAATAAGGAAAAGAATTTTTGAAGGTAGAGGAATGATAAGCAAAACATTAGCCAGAAGGGGAAAGCAGTCCAGCTATCCTGCCTCCCAAAATTAATTGCCAGTATATGTTTGTCGGTAATCAGCAGTTATAATCAAATGTATGATTTCTTCTGTTCTTTCCTCAGATTCATTTGAGTCACAAGAGAAGTCTGCCCTGCTACATCTTCTCATAAACTTTTCTGAATGTGTAATGATATATGGATAATGATTTTTTTGAGCCAGCTGTGCTTTTTTAAGAGAAATGTCTTAATAAACACATAGCAGCTTTTTTCCAAAAATTAATGTATGTGGTTCTTCCCACCTATACACAGACACACTAATTTGGATGTATTTCTTTTAAGACTAAACGGAGATTGAAATACCTTTCTGTAGCCAGAAATAATATAGGCAGATATTCTCATATTTCACAGTTAACCCTGATTAATATTTTCCCCTTTCCCAGCATAAATGTCTCCATGTTTCAGGGTATCAGCTAACAGAGGCTCTGATCAACTTAATATGAGAGAGATCTCATAGAATAAATTTTGAACTTCCAAGTTTTCCTGGAAAGTGATTATAGAAATGAAAACACTTTTGGATTTAGTACTTCAAATGGTTGTCATTGTTATTTGTTGGGGAGGGAGTAATTGAAAACCTGTTACATTTGTCCTAATTTTTAGCCACTCTCCTTCCTGGAAATATTCATTACCCCAACTTAAATGTTTCATTTAAGTTCCAACGTTATCAATTGCTTCCATAATTCATAAATTGTAGTATAACCTTGCTTTAGACTAGTCCCTGCATTTCTTGGGAAAAACCGACACTATATCATGTATTTAAGAAATATTAAGAGAGTATCGGGTAGGTCTGAGCGTTTTCACGCCACCTCCTTGCTAAAACATGGAAAAGTCAGGTTAGAGGAGGAAATTTTGCCAGTGACAAAAAATGGCTCTGGCTCTGCCCACAGAAGTAGATACCACTTAACTGTATTCAAACAAACAGGTAGAGGAGGGTATCTTCGGTGTCTTCAAGGCCCTTCCAAGTCTGCTGATGATGACCTAGAGCAGCCCAGTAGATCTGGATTGTTAACACATCCTAGCATCTTTCTACAAGAACGTTTTCTATAAAGATAGGCTATTGCTGTACAATTGTGGAGACCCTCTTCCCCATCCCCTCCTTTTGTAGCAAAATCTTCCGTAGTAAATATTAACAATAAACATTTCAGATTCCTGAATCCATTCGGCTTGTTAGTGTTATTTCTCAAGTTGCTAGAGGGCAGCATTGCATTATGTGAGTAGTTAAAGGCAATGCTTTTTGTAGCTTTTTACCACCACCTTGTCTTTAGCTTCAGCTAAACCATTGTTTGTTTCAGTAATAGACACCAAGCTTCATATGTGCTCATTGTGCATATGGTTTTCAGAGCGCGAAAGATGTATGGAAATTTATTCTAGAGAGAATGATGGAAGCAGAGTTTAAGTTTCAACTACTTTGTTAACATCTCTGGGTCACTTTTATACTGAATGAAGAATTCCCAGTTCTGATCTTTGAGATAGATAAATGTGCTGTTTGTTCTACAGACGGAGTGCTACCACTTCTGTGTCTTTTAATGTTTTTTCCCCTTGACAAGAGTTGGACATTCGCGTCAGGCTCTCATTACGTCTTGTAACCAGTGCCAAGCTAACTTCAAGGAGATGAGAGTCACAATGCTGAATTCACTTATACAGTTCTCTCTTGGCAGTTGCTAGGGTAGCATAAATGTGGCTCCTATCTGTGTTTGGTGTTGGGACTATCTTGAACTGTGAGGTGATATTTTGCCATCCAGAGCCACACAGGATACACTCAGGTTTGCTTGGGAGTGATGAATTGTTGAAGTCCTTGGTGTGTTCTACTTATCTCTCCTCCCATCCTGCTAATATTCATTGAACTAAAGAATTATTTATTGAACTTTCTTGTATTTGAACAAATTACTGGTGAGAAAGCTCTTGCCTTACTGCATGTGTGTTTCTAAACCTGCAAAGAATGAAGCGACCAGCAGCTGGGTTTGTGACCAGCATTTTTACACTTCAGCTTGGGAATGGGATGGAAGCAGGCAAATGTCTGTGAAATGAAGGGTCGTTCACACCTGCAATCAGCTCTTAAACTATCTGGATCCCACTTAAATCCATCGCCAAATTCATCACACAAGAAACAAAGCATTGTCTATTTTGCAATTCTAATCTGGAGGAAATGGGTCTGGGTCAAGAGGTGAGGGGAAAAGGCAGAATGTGGAGTAGAAACAGCACTTCTGAGCTCCTAGCACCCTACTTGTGCTGACATTAGGATATATTTATCATCTAAGGAAATTCTCAATGTTCCTCTGTAAAGAAAGCAATATATTTTTTTTGACAGGGAAGTAAATTGAAGTTCAGAGAGGTCGAACATCCCTGTCCTAAAGCCTCATTCTTACATAGATTAGTGGTCCTCAAAGTAGGGTGTGCATACTCTTAACAGTATGAGATAGATCCAAGTAGATCACAGGAAGGAAGTAGAACTATGCTGTGCAAAAGTATTTTTGTTTTCATATGTTTATACTACAGATCATGTAGATAATTTATAAACAAATATGTTTGTATCGAGGGTATATGCTAAAGGGTTATCTATGAAAGGACCATTGATTTAGAGGCCAACCTGCCACACCACACTTGACACACCCAAAACACATTTCCACACACCTCCACTTCCTGTGATGTTAACAGCTTCTCCACTAACCTAGTCACTTAACCTAGGTACCTAAGACTGACTTTATTTTTATTTTTGTAAGACTGACTTTAAGCCTGAGATTTTTCTGTCCTTTTCCCCCCACCACAGACTAGTTACCAAGCAGTTTTTACTTTCCAAAAGTCCTCTTTTTCTCCTATCTCACCACCTCCGCAGCTCATCTACTCTTATTTATTAATCCCCTAACTGGTCTCATTACTTCTTACTTCACATTTTCTACTGGATCTCCATGTTGCAGCCCGAGATTTTTTTAAAAACATTTATTATGGGAAACCTCGAACATAGAAAAGAGGGGTGACTAGTATAATAAACCCCCTTGGGTGCATCACCCAGCTTCAACGACGATCAGCTCCTAGGAATCCTCACCCACAAACGTTTATTTTAAAGCCAGGCCAAGATGTATCATTTCATCTGTAAATATTTGAGTAGATATAGGAATGCGTTTTAAAAATAAAAATCTCAACATGTTACTCTTGCTTACAATCCTTCAGCAGTTCATCTCTCCCAAACTCTTAAGTTTCCCCCTCTGTGGCAAGGGCATAAAAAAAGACCTGTCTTGTAGGACTAGTTAATAGGTTCAGAACAGCACCTGGCCCTGAGCAAGCTCTCAGTGACTGTTAGCTGCTGTCATTGTAATCATCTTGGCCATGATCAGGTACAAAATAATACTCAGGTTCCTTTGCTTGGTAGAGAGGCCCGTTATTTCTGCCTCTTCCTATCTCTTCAGCTTTCTCACTTAACTTATCCTCCAGAAGTCTTGAGCTGTTTGAAATTTCCTGGAGTAAGCCAGCTGGTTTTCTCCCCCATGCCTTTCTTTTTGCTGATGCTTCCTTCTTGCCTTTTCTTTTGTGTGCCTTTCAAACTCTGCACATCTAACAAGACTAAGATGGACTTCTATCGTGTGTGTGTGTGTGTACTCCTTGTTGCATTTGTTTGTTTATACAGTCTTTCCAGAAGATTTGAAGTGGCTTTCCAGATAGTAAAGAGAAAATAAACAGGAACCAGGACCTGGAAAAGATGGGAAATTTTAACCCAAATATGTAGGCCATATTCAGTTACTAAAGTTGAGCTGTAATTTTTTCTTCCAATTTTTGGCCTAAGCAATACTCTTATATTTTTTTGAAAAAATGTATTTTTTAAAAAAGTAGTAGCCTTTTTCTCTTTCTAACCAAAGGAACCTCTATTAGCAGTTTGAAGTATATCTTGCTAGCAGGTTTTGTTGTTGAGTCAATTATGTGTTCAGATGCAAGAAACAGAACCTGACAAATAGTGGCTTAAATCATAAAGACATTTATTATTTAAGAAGTCTAGAGGTGGCTGACTGGCTTCAGAATCCATTTGGTGGCTCACTAATTCTCTGACTCTGGTGTGTCTTTGATTCTCTTTGCTGTGTGTCATGGCTACAAAATGGCTGCTCCACCTCAAGTCCCACATCCTCATGCAATATGAGAGCATTCCAGGCTGGAAGGAAGGAGACAGGGAGAAAACTTTCCTGGCAAAGCTTTTCTTTTTAATCAAAGGAGAAAGTGTCCTAGGAGTCTCCCTGAAGACTTTCCCTCATGTTTCCTTGGTAAAAGAGGGTCACAGTCACCACCTCCAGACCAATCACTGGCAAAGAGGACCAATTTTGCATAAAAACCAATTATGCTTCATCCCAGGGGCTGGCAGTGGGGTCTGCTGCCCCTGAGCACATAGCTATCTGGCTATTGCTTGAAAAAACTGGTCATTGTGTTTGCAAGGAGGAAAAGGAAATAGGGAATGACTTAGGAGAAAACCAGTGCTTACCACAGGTACATGCATGCATTAAAAAGTTAAAAAAATTTTTTTAAATTTTTCAGCAGCAATGGATCGAAATTGTAATATTCTCCAACTCAGTATTTTCACTTAATACCACATTCTCAGCAGTCATAGCAGTTCATATGGATGTACCTCATTCATTGTAACTATTGCATAGTATCCCTGAGTGAGGATGTTTGGGTGGTTTCCTGTCTTTTGCTATTACGAACAATGCTGCCATTAACATTCTTATACAGATCTCTGTACACACGTGTTTTCCTCAAGGAGAGACACCTGGAAGTAGAATGGCTAGATAATACATTGAAAGTTTTTATTAAAAACTTTGATAAAAATCGTTCTCCAAAAAGTCTATAACAATGACATTCCTCTAACAGTGGATGAGAGTTCCCCTCCTCCTCTTTGACAGCTAAGCAGTGACAAAATATCACTACTAGACATTATTTATAACCTAAGGAAAGAAAAATGATACTTATTATTATTTTAGTTGCTGTACTACGATTTTGATACCTTCAATTGAAAAAAGAACGACAAAAGTTACGTGATTCGCTATGTCCATAAGAAGTTAATACTAATTCCCCTGAGAAAATCTCTCCACTCACTCTGTCTCCCATTCTTGGCAGTATTTATTAACATATTTCTCTCCTGCTAATATTTTATTCATCTTTGTATCTCCAGCATCGAGTTCAATGTTAGCTCTATTTGTGAGACATATAATTTTATGAGCTTAAAAAATTCTGACCTGATAATGGAGAGAACAAAGGGTAAATATGGGGTAATAATGACCAAGAGCACATTTTCTGAATCCCAAATCAAGCGACATGGGTTGACTCATGATTTTTGCCTCTTTCAGATGTGAGAAGCTGTCTTGGAGGTGCCATATGAATGTAAAAATAACAGAACTTCTGAGGTATTTTGATGGTTTATACAAACAGCAGGTCAGAATATTTGGAATCGGGACTATTTTGGAAATTAAGTGTTAAAGAAGTGCTTGAGAGGGAATGCTGAAGCATACGGAGAGATGAACTTTAGGTAGTTGGAGGCAAAACTCCAGTTAGTAGTTTTTAAAATAGATGATGAGTTGAAAATAACCGTGAAACTTTGAGTCAGCCAACAGCCAGCAAATGCATTTTCTTATCGACAGCTCGGCAGTGATAAAATTCCTGCATTATAGATCCCGATTTCCCTTCAGAAAGCATATATGGGTTTGGCATAGTAAAATGAAATGAAATTCCCAGAAATTCCAGTAAGATGATATACTGTTATTTTTTATATGCTTTCGTTCTCTCTCAAACTCTTGCTTGCTTCCTCAAATGTAACATCTTCCTCCTGTTGCCCTCATCAGAATTTTCAAATCATCCATTCATTTATCCACCCTTCCCATCCCCTCCATTCAATGACGATCAGTTGAGCGCCTGTGTATGTCAGGTACTACGTTATTCATGCTGGATTCCCAGGACTCATGGACAGATACAGTCCTCCCCCCATGGAGGGAAAGTCACACATTAGACAGGTACTTACAAGTTTGACAAGTGTGACTGAAAGGGAAGGGTAGAGTGCTTTGGGAACACGGAGCAAGAATACTTGACCTGGTTCAAAGGGTCCTGGAAGGCTCCTTGTGGAAGCCATGTTTAAGTTGAGTTCAGAAGAGTGCGTAGGAGTTAGCCAGGAGAAGGAGGAGTATTTCATCCTAGTCCCTGCTGCCATCCCACCCCATTTCTCCCCTAGGCCTGCCCACCACCACTCTGTATGGAATTCCCCATTTTGTTGTGAAAACTTCCTGGGCGTCTTTGAGTGCTTTTTTAAAATTTAGAATCCTGGGTCCTCTCTGAAGCTCTTGGGTCTCTGGTGGACCTCTTTCTTCTCTTTGGTGGCTCTGACCCATCCACACCCTCTCTGCTTCTGCTTCCTAGACAGTGATCTAATATGACTTTGAAAGGGAATGGAGAAATAATTTTGTCTTACTTCCAAGTTTTGGATAACTTTTTTTTTTTTATAACATTTATAAAGTACTTTAGCCCTGTGTCCAGCAGAATAAACTCTCGATATGTTATACTACTGCTATTATTATTTTTAAAAGACTCTGACAGTACATTGCACATAAGAGGCTTTGCATAAGTGCTGAGTCCCTCCATCTCAGTGTCCGAGGGCCCATGCTGGGTAGAGAAGATAGGGCTGTAGAAATCATATGTTTGGTAGAAAACTTAGAGATCATCTGGTCCCAATGATGATTTGTCCAAGGTCACACAACCTGTTAATGTCAGAGCTAGATTTGGGTTCAAGTGTCAAGACCTGGGTCCTACAGTACTTTCTACTACAGTACTGCATGCTCTTCACTCTCTGTGGGAACCCTTGGTGGAGCTCGCTGTCTTATCACTGGAAAGGTGACAAAGGCCTTGAGTCTGTGCTCTCAGAAGTCTCCTCTGGTCTCTATGCATAAAGGGGGTTGTCTCATGCAACTCTGGAAACCCCCATGCTCTCCAGGGAGCATCTCTGATTGTCTCTCAGGGAGGGTTGGGGTGGGGAGAGGATACATACAATGCCCCCTTCTGCTATTTCCCAGTCTGCCCTGTCTTGAGGGTTTGGAGGACCTGTACTCCTGAATTTTTCTGCATCCCTCAATCTTTTCTTGAAGCATCCCTTCTGCTTTGCTTGTGGAGACATTGCCTTGTAGGTAGCAGTTAGTATTGACTGTGGGTCTTCTGGTGTACAGTTTTAAGGACGTGGGTCCTTTCAGAGACGTGCTCCAGGAGGCAGTACAGCATCATAGTTAAGTGCACAAACCTGAAGTCAACCTACTTGCTTTTAAATGCCAGCCCTAGCTTGGGCTAATTATGCTCTCCAAGTTTGAGTTTCTTCGCCTGTAAAAGAGGGACAAAAAGACTATTCCAGAGGGCCAATGGAGAATTAAGAGTCACTATAGCATATAAAGCACAGGGTCCATTGCCTGGCACATGGCAAACATTCAATAAATGCCAGCTGTTATTATTTCCTCATCTGATCCCACAGCAGCCTTGGGAGGTAGGCAGGGCAGGTGTTATTAACCCTTCTATACCCCTGGGAAGACTGAGGTTCGGAAATGTTAAATGACTTGACCTAAGGTCACAAATCCAGTAAATGGCAGTCAGGACCCCAGTCAGTGTCCTGACTCTAAGTCCAGTGCTCCTTCCATTCTCAGAGTGGCCTCTGGAATGGATGATATTTCCCTTGAGAATCTATCTGCCTGACTGACTTTCATGTCTGTGAATTCTCTCTCTTTCCTGTTGCTCCTCCTCCTGCTGGAATTCTGCCTGGTGCTAGTGTCCAGAAACCTATGGGCCAAACCTCTCTCTGTTGATCAGAGGCCGCCCGGATGCGGGTCTGTCTTAGGAAGGATCCAGAAGAGTACTCAGCACCTGCGAGGCTGTCTAGTCCATCCATGCAGTGGTGTCCGAACCCTCAGCTGAGTTAGTTGTTTATTGAGTGGAATTACTTTGGGTCCCTCCAATTTGAAAAAAGACCTATTATAAATTTATGCATCTGAAAGTTGCAGAATCATTTAATTTTTCTAACAGACATCGTAATATATATATGAGATCACTAAAAAGATACTAATGAGTTTTTACACTACTGCACTTTCTACAAAGGATAATTTCTCATGCAAGGCCTCTGGGCTTCTTGCTTTTATATATCACCAAAACATTCCATTTTGTTCAATAAAAGCACTGAGTTTCATCTTTCTTCATTGTCTGATGTATTGTCAGGGAAGACACTAGTGCTACTTTATTGTCTTACCTCTGGAGTATTAATTTCTGAAGTGAAAAGCTCTTCCACTTATTGTGTAGATGACTCCGGGTGAGTTACTGAACCTCTCTGAGCCTTGGTCGCCACATCTGAAGTGATAATTACCTGACATAGATGATGCGTTTCAAGGGCCTCACATAGCACTGTCCCTGACATTTAGCAGGTGCTCAGTCAGCCCGAGTGTATCTTTATCTTATGTTACTATAGTCCTTCACACTTATCCGTCCATAGTCACATTCATTCTTTTATTTTCTTCTGTCTCTGTGAAGCCCATGGGACCAATATTAATTTGAAATATAGATATGGCTAAATTACTTTACAAAAACCTTTATCAGTTTATACTCATTAACCCTGTGTGAAAATCCCCAATTTATTCTCTTTACTTAGCATAGCAAAAATTTTTTAATTGAAAAAGAAAACACAGATATAAAAACCCACACATAATTAACACATGGCTTAATGAATTATTATAAGGCCACCCAGGTCAAAAAATAAAACTTTGCCACCCACTCCTAGAACCCCTCCATGTACCCTGTCCCCACCCCATGCCCTCTCTCCCTATACATCACCAGTCTCCTGACTTTTGTAGAAATCACTTTCCTAGTTTTTAAAGTTTTGTTATCCAAAAGTGCATCTTGAGACAATAACGTTTAGTCTTGTCCATTTAAAAAAAATGTGAGATTTCTTTTGAATCTCTTTTAATCTATAAGTTCCTCCTCCATTTTTTTTGTCTTTACAATTTATCTGTTGAAGAATTCAAGCCATTTGACTTGTAGAGTTTCCCATGGTCTGGGTTTTGCTGATTGCCTGCTCATGGTGCAGTTTCTGTTGTTCAAACCACCCGTCTGTAGTATTTTGCCTTGGCAGGCCCAGCAAATGAGTGTAGTGGCCATTCGTTTTCCTCTCTGAGTAGATTCCAAGCACACATGTAATCATTTAGCACATGCTTGTCGATTACCTGAAGGATCCAAGCACTGTGCAAGCTGCTAGGGACAGTGAGGGACATGAGGTACTCCCTTAAGAATCTCACTGAAAGAATAAACCTTTGCAGAGGAAATCGTCATCAGAAGGAACTTCCTGGAAGAAATACTAATAGGAAAACCTGGCAGCTCAGCAGGTGCTGTCTCATCGGTTATCTCAGTTGATCCCCACAACAACATTAGGAGGTATTATCTGCATCTTCCTCATGCTTGAGATTGAGAGATTCATATACTAAGGATCAGAGAGGTAAGTTCAGGGTCACAAGCCAGTAAGTGGCAGAGATTTGGACATTGATTCCTAAGTCTAAAGCCGCGTCATCTCTGGTGCATCTTGACTTTTCCTGATGACACCAGTTCAACTTTGGAGTCTTGGCCCGTGAGAATAGACTTCCTTAGATATTCTCAAGATCTGATATAAAGCATTTGATATGAGTAAATTTCTGACCCTATTCCTCAAGAAACAGTAGATGCTCTTTATAATAACTTTTGGATATTTTCACAGTCGGAAGGAATCAATTTTTGGTGATTCCTGTGTCTCATTGTTCATTTTTTCTTCCATGTTGGGGAGAGATGCCTTCCCACCCCCATTCAGCCTGTAGACACACTGAGCTTAATGGAGGATGCTTTGACCTGTGGTTCTTGTGATTGGTAGCTGTGATCATCACAAACCTCTGAGAGCCTGAGGGACGGGGAGGAGTAGGTGGCAGTTCTGCTAAGAAAGATGAGATGCACATAACTACCATTGACATTTGCTTCCACTGTAAATCTTTTCAAAGAGACCCTGCATCTCTAACTGAATGCCTTCACAGTGAGATGGTATCCAGCTTGATCAATCAATTGTGGCTTCATTAGTCTCTCCCTGATATTTAATAGTAGCTGATACCTGGCCCTTCAGGGGCCAGCTCAGGCACCAACATCAAGAGGACAAGGGTCAGGCTGGGAGGGCTCAAGTCAACAAGGGAGGGGCTGGTTTTCCTCCTGTCAGGAGCAAATCCATTCTCATGCTTCATTACTGAATTAATTGTACAAGGGAACATTAAATACAAAGAAAGAGAAATAAACAAAAAACACAGGTAGAAAGACAATTAGAAAGTAGAAGAAATGGAAGCTGGCATTTATGGAGCGCTCAAATCTCTCCTGAGCTCAAACATTCTGGATTCTTCTGTAACTTCTCTCTACATACGTCACCTCATTTAATCCTCACCAAGACCCTCTGATTATCTTCATTCTGGAGAGAAGAAATGGAGACCCAGGGAGATTGAGGATCTTGCCTGGCTGCCCAGGTATAAGGACTGTGGAAAGGCAAAGTCTGTATTCCTTGTACTGCTCTGGTACAGCCCAATTCATTCAACATCACAGATGCACAGACCTCGGCTGGCAGGCTAAATCTACTCCGCTCCCTATTTCTGTACTGCTGTGATCGAAGAATGGTTTTTACATTTTTAAATGGCTTAAAGAAAATAAAAAGAAGACTATTTCATGACATGTGAAAATGATATGAAATTAAAATTTTTGTGTCCACAAAGTTTTGTTGGAACACAGACCTGCTCGTTTATTTACAGATGATCTGTGGCTGCTTTTGTCCTACTGTGACTGTAGTCACCACAATGACACGATGGCCAGCAAAACCTAAAATATTTGCTACCTGGACTTTTACAGAGTTTGCTAACCCTGTTCAGACAGATTCCTGGTCACCCTGAATGACACAGGAAGAGATGAATTGAGTTCAGACGTGGATGCACACTTTATTGATAACTGACGTTGCTAGACGTAATTTAGCACTCACAATCTCAGAAACACAAAAACTGTTTCATCACCAGCCAGAAATGGCCCCGTAAGGGTTTTAGGATTTATAAGCATCATTAAATATTGCAGTAGAGATTGTTCCACCACTTCAGTGATTTGCCTTGAAGTTACTTAATATTTTCAAGTAAATGCCGAGGATGGGGTTTTGAATATAACTTGAAGAGTTTGCTAATTTCTTTGTCCCTTGATTATTGTGTGTGTGACTATTACAAAAAAATATTTATTTTTCCTAAAGTTGCTCAGCTCAGTCAGGGTTTGTGGCTAATTTATCAGTGTGGGTGGTGTATATCACATTTGTCCATTTCAGCTAAAAGGGAAAGCAAAAGATAAAAGAAGACAACCCATTGTAGGCTCTTCCCAGGTCACCGGTTTCATTGTAACAGGCTTTTAAAAGAACATGCATGAGTAGATTGTCTCACTCTACAGTCCAAGAAAGTTTGATTCTTTTATGATAACAAATTCTCTGACCTGCCAGGAAACCACCCAGAGAGGAGCAGAAGGGGAAGATGCTCTCTCTTTCTATTTTTCAATATGGCTCCTTTTAATTCAAGAAAGCCCTCCTGTCCTCAACATCTCATTCCTGCTCATGATCCCCATGAAGATCACAGGCTTTTGTCCCATGTCCTCTTCAAGCTTTATTTCTTCCGTGAACCTCTTTGGACTCCTGGTTAAATCTTTCTCCTCACTGTCACCATTCTATCTTAAGCACCTATCATATATTATCATAGGCTACTTGTCTGTTAATATAGCTATTTCTCCCCTGCCATGGGCTTTCTAAGGGGTGCTGTCTGTTTTTTTTTTCTTCTGTACTCCCAGCACCCAAACAGTGACCACCACAAAATTGACCCTTACTAAATATCTACTGAATAAATGAATGAATGAATAGATAGGGATCAGGGGACCTTGCCTGGGTGAGTGTCCATTAGGACACTGGGACTAGACACTGGGACTAGAATGCATCACTCTCTTCTCCAGACGAGAGAGAAGAGACAGTCCCCATCAGGCCTCTGGAGAAGTCTTCTGCTGATCATAGCGCCCTTTAAATAGAGGGCAGAGGAAACAGATTTGGGAAGGTGAATGTGAGGGTAGAGGCTTTACAGTGAGCTTGCAGACCCACTGGCAGTCACAAGACCCACTTGTATACAGTGCTTTGTGGTCACCATAGCCTCATTTGGAACTTCATAATGACCCTGTTGGATGGATGTTCTTTTCTGTTTTACACGGGAAAGAAACAAACTCAGAAAGATTAACCTCTCTGATAGCACTTACTTAAATAAACAGCTAAGTGGAGATTCGAGATCCCCCCCGACCCCTAGAACTTATTAATATGTCTTCATAAGAAAGTCAACCTATTTTTATAGTGGTGACTTCACAGAAAAATCTGAACACTTTTCATTCTTGATTTCTGGTGATATTGAATCATGTAGGTAATTATCATATTCTCACACATTTACCGTCTACTCCCCCTCAACACACACAACACAAAAGAAAACAAAACCAAAAACAGATGCACTCATGCTCTTTGTCACAGGGCTTTTAATTGCTCTCTTACAATTGTTTTAAAGAAGCCTGACTTGCAGGGATAGTGGAAAGAGCTAGAGGGAGAACCGAATTCTGACATCATGGTGTACAAGGATTAGCACGGAGAGAGCCCAGTTCAGGCATCAGGTTCAGGCATTAAATGAGCGGCTGGGATGGTGGCTATGAGTAATGTATGAGAAGCTGGTGGAAACTAGGATGGAATAGATGCTAAGAGCAAGGTCACAGCTCAGCCAAAGTGTCTGAGACAGTGGCCGCACGTGGGACTGCAGGTTGACATGGGAGGGAAGATCCACCTCCACACCAGTGCAGGAACCTTGCCTGTTTGCTTACCACTGAATCTAGAATGGGACGTGGCATTTCTGGGACAGAGAGGATGCAGGATTCACTCTGCCCAGGGTTGGGAGCACAGTGAGGAGTGGTTATAGCATTCGTATTGGTCCTAATGGCTTCAGTGGGGTACGAGAGATTGTGGGACTGGCCTTTGTTTGGTAGGGACACAGGAGAATGTCATTCTTTAGATCAGTGCTCTCATGGATAGGGTACTGTGCTGGGCACATGGCAGGTGGTAAGTTCAATGACCGGCACCACCAGACATCCAGTTTGGTGCCCAAATATCCAGTTTCCTAGATCCAAAGTCAAGAATCAATCTTGGCAGCTCTTTGTTTCACCTTCTGCTCAATGATATCTTCCAATAGCTCGTGAAACTGTTCATCGTTTTCCACCCTGTAGCCACCACCCTAGTCCAAGGTAACATTGCCTTTCTCTTGAAGTTCTGTGATAGCCTCCTATCCTGTTCTCCTCTTGTTCCCTGGAGCATGTACCTTTTCCTGCTGTCACCACTTCCAACCTGTTCTCTACACCGTACTCTGAGATCTTCTCAAAATGCAAATCTGACTATGTCCCGGAGCCCCCACTCCCACCCCATTCTTTAGATAATCACATCGAACATCACATCAGTTTCTTCAACCAGGTCAGGTTATTCTGTTAATTGCTCTTAAAGCGTCATAGACTGTTTCTTCCAAGCCTTTATCATGGTTTTATATATAAATATATATATATATTTGCATGTGATGAATTTCTTTCTGTTCCACTAGATTTTAAATTCCACAAGGAGAAGAACAGTGTCTATTTTTTGCTCACCCGTGACCGTGTTTCCCAAGAACCAACACAGTCTATGACTTGGTGATTGTTAAATAGATAACTAAATAATAAATAAATTTTAGTGACTGAGGGAATTAATAAATAAACATGTGCTTATGTGACAGGGAGTCATGGCTCAAGGCAGCCTGATCTGCAGGTATCAGAGGAAAACAGAACGTGACAGAACACTAGGCTGAGACCTCTTGCCTCTTGCAAGAAGATGGAGACTCATTTTTGAAATATTTACTTAGGAACATATTTCGTTACTTTAAGATGCTTCCCTAAATAGATGTTGAGAACTGAAACTGGGAGTCACGTAATGTAACCTGACAAAAAAATTTAAAGCAAATTGGTTTCTATCTAGGCAAAAATAAACAGACTGGAAATTATAGTACAGTGTTCGTGGATCTTTTAGAACAAAGAGGAGAGAGAGTTGAGTAGGCGAGGCATATGTTTAAGATGAGCTTTGTATAATTCAATGTGAATTTCCTTTGGCCACTTGGTGCTTGAATGATTTTGGCTTTGGACCAAAGGTACGTGCCTCTCCAGGAACCACTCTTCTCCAATTTGTGCATCTCCAGGGTTAATTGCCTTCAGGGATGGTTGAGTTGAGCCCCCTGTACAGATGAGATCACCACAGAAGGTAGGTGAGCATAATTACTAGGCCAGAGGCAACAAATACATGCTTTTTCCTTATCTCAAACTCCTCCTTCATCCAGTGTCTACATGCTGCTCCATAAATGAAAACCATTCTTAGCTGGGGCTGGGACTCCATCATTTCTCACCACAGCTGGCAAAGACAAACACTCACCCCTCAAGTTCCCTCTGTGCATTGGTGCCCATACAACCAGTCTAGCTCCTGTCTGTCTCTGTTTCTAACCTTCCTGGTCAATGCTTCAGGAGCAGAGTGGGATGGGTGAGAGGAGACCAGAGGTGGGGTTGGGTGGAGAAGAGGGACAGAGTATCAGTGACCGTTGATGGTGTGGTTCAAAGATTCCAGGGTTTCAAATCAGACACAACTAAGTTCAGGTCACGGCCGATCTGGTAGCAATTTCTCATTCTCATTCTCATCTGTGAAGCGTGTATTGTAAGATCTGCCTTACAGGATCACTGTAAGTATCGAATATGTAAAGTGGCCAGCACTGACAACGTGCACACTGTTGGGACCCATTAAGGTTTGTTTCCTCCCCTTTTATTCATCTCTCCTTCAGGAAGTAGCATGGTGCAGAAGATGAATGTGAGTTTTGCAGCAAAGGTGAGATCCTGGCTTGGCCATGGATGTGCTGTGTGGTTTTGCACAGGTAGCTTAACCTCTCAGAGCCTCTCTTTCCTCATTTGTAAATGAGTGAGGGCAGAGGAGGGCTCAGCTCGCAGGTAGAGCCTCATACAAGCTAATGCATGCACTGTGCCTGGTGCAGAGTTGGGGGGTGAATTCACTACATGCTAATTTCCTCTTCCATATTTTATTGTGAATTGATGGAGTGATTCATAGTTATTTGCCCATCTAGTGATGACTGAGTTATGAAAGGCGTGCACACGCACACACACACACACACACATATACACACTTGAAAGGAAATGTGAGCTCAGGAATAGCCTGCAGAATATTAACTGAGATGTCTGCTTTCACAGCCTGTCTGCACAACGGGCTGTTTGTGGAGCCTGCTCACGTTGGTATGCCAACCGTGCACCAACATCACGCTTCAGTACAAGGCGGGACCTCTGCTGGGGATGCTCTTGGCTCTGTCTGAACCACAAGGCTTCCAAGACGTCTTGATAACAAAATTCTCTCTCTGTTATTTCAGGAAGTGTAGTTCCTTTAATTTCATTTATAAAATGACCATTAAAAGGAAGCTTAAAACTCACATCCCAGGCTAACCCCAAGGATGTTTTTCTACATTTGTCCACAGACGAGGTAAAATGTTCTCTTTCTAGACGTGTTCTTAGCACCACGTTTTTCTGGAACAGGGGAAGGGCTGAGTGTTCTGAAGAGATAGGTGCCTTCCTCTAGCATTGCTAGTTCTCCGGAAGCTCCCAAAGCATCTGTTTTTCACTGCTTTTACGTGAAAGCAGAGAGAGGAGAAAGAGTTTCGTTAAACTTCTGACTGCTCCAAAGTGCGTTTAAGTGAATCCTGGGCTTTGGAGTCAGACCCACCTGCACTTAGAGTCTGGCTCTGCTATGTACTTACCGTGAGCAGATGCCTTAATCTTTGTGAATCTCAGTTTTGTCATCTGTAGGATGGGGGAGAAAGGAGAGTTACCACTTCATGAGGTCATTAGGAGGATTAGATGTCATAATGTAGGCTCGGCATATATCTAGCATGGAACAGTGTAGCCATTCGGCAATGTTCTTCCCTCCGTACCCCCATTTTCTTTATTTTTTTCTGATTTGTCATTTTTATTTTGTTTTTTAAAAGTTTTCAATTACAATTGACATTCAATATTATTTTATATTAGTTTCAGGTGTATGGTACAGTGATTAGACATCCCTCTCATTTTCTTTAGAGTCTGTTCGAAGATGAGTTAATTAGGTGTAATAATGCTAAGCTCCCTCAAAGAGGAAATGATTCTAGATGGCCACCTAGCCTAAGAGGACAGCAGGTCTCCAGGTCACTTTGGGCAGCACTTTTGGGGCCTTAGGCAAAACCTACTTGACCAGGCAGAGCAAGGCATGCCGGAAAGTTGTGTTCGCATATGCCCAGACACAGATCCCAGGGGGGCCTCTCACCTGCTCACTAGGTCACGCCTTCCCACCCATCCTTTCTCATTATAGTTATTTTGCAGTTATGGTCATTGGGAATGAGAATTCCTTTTTTTCCCACTGTATAAGTGACATCATCTGGGCACTGAGGGCTTCCTGGTGTGGAACTGGGTGTTTGCCGATTGCCTGAGGTTTAAGCAGTGCATAACGATTAGTCAAATGATGCTTTCTTCAGGCTATTTCATGTCCAATGCCCAGGCTCAGCACCTTCAGTTGTGACTTCTGACAATTACTTGAACTTTCTGAGTCTCAGTTTCCTCATCTGCAAAATAAGCGGGTCAGGCCCATCTCAGCGTTTTCCAAAATGTCTATGGAATCCTGGTCTGGGAGGATGCTACAGGTATCATATGAACGAAGAGTTATGTGATCAGATAAGTGTGGGCAACAGGAAGTCAGAAGAAGATAAAGATTTCTTTACTGTAGGGATTTTCTTTGTGCAATGTAAATCTTCAAGAGAGGGACGTAAAATTTCTGAATGTATTTTATTGCATCTTTCTTACAAACAGAATATTCTGTTAGACGTGAAAGGTGATGAAGTGTAGAGGGTAAGGACACAGACTTGGGAGTTGCTTTGCCTGAGTACAAGCCCCACCTTTGCCACTAACTAGTTGTATTACTTATTTATGGCTGTGTAACAAATTACCACGAAATTACTGGCTGAAAACAACACATATTCCTGTGGGTCGGGAATCTGGGAGAACTTAGCTGGGTCACTGCTGCAGTGTCTCCCACCAGGCCGCAATCAAGGTGTCTGTCAGTCAGGGTTGCAATCTCAGCTGAAGCCTTGACAGGGGAAGGATGTACTTCTAAGACTATGAGATTGTTGGCAGGATTGAGTTCCCTGCAGGCTCTTGGCTGGAGGCTGCCTTCAGTTTCTTGCTATGTGGGCCTCTCCAGCGTGGCAGTCTGCTTCCTCAAATCCAGCCAGGGAGCAAGTGCTAGCAAGATGGAAATCACAATCTTATGTAGTCTAATCACAGAAGTGACAGCCTGTTACCTTTGCCATATTCTCTTGGTTAGAAGCAGTCACCTGGCCATCCCACAACTCAAAGGGAGAGTCTATGCAAGGGCAAGAATATCGGGCAGCAGGGGTCATCGGGGGCCATCTGAGAGTCTGCCTGTCACCTGACTTGTGACTTGGGGCAGTAACTTAATTCTGTGTTTTAGTCTTCTCATCTGTAAAATTGAGATGACAATGATAATATCTTCCTTAGAAAGCTGTGACTAAATGAGTTAACATATAGAAAAAAAGTGTCTGGCAGATCTCAGGCACTATGCAAATATTTATTATTTTTATTACTAAGACCAGTGTCTGGCACATAGAAACGGAACAGTAAATATTGGCCGAATACATGAATCAGGAATGGCCTTGCATTGCATGTAACACACTTTGGGAAAGGCTGTCTTTTTTGGAATGCTGCAAGTGTTAGAGGCAATGAGCCATGTGAAGCCCCTGGCACAGTCTCTGGCACATCTAGGTTCCCAGTCAATGTTAGTTCCCCTCTCCACTTCCAGGTTTGTATGTCCAGTCTGATTTAAAGCCCCAGAGAGGTCAGGCCCACTTCTCCCTCTGTTTGTCTTCTCTCTCTCTCCCTGTCTTTCTCTCTTCATCCTACACCAATAGTAAGTAATTTTCTCGGTCTAGTGGCTGGTACGGTGCCACGAGCAGTTAAATGCTTCATAGGGGCTCTGGATGAGGCTGGAAATGACAATTAAGTGTACTTGAGGGGCTTGAGCAGCAATGGAAATGAGGCGAATGGGGGGAAAAGAGAATAAAGGTCTAAAGAACTGGGAAAAAAGAGACAGAAAAGACCACTTTGAGGAGCAATGTGTTTTTTTCTCAACGTACCTAAGAGTTTGAGGTGTTTTAATATTCGCTCTTAAAATCTTAAAACACTGTCCTAGTTTTTCCTTCCATCTTAGCTGCTCTTTGGTCACTAATTCAAAGCAGGTATTCCTTCCCGGTCTTCTCCTCTGCAAATATCTGCATGGCAACTACTTCTAGAGAATTAAAATTGATTTGCTTTGCAACTTTCATGTTACTTCTCGAGTTAATAAACACAGCCGACGTCTGCCTGGTGCCCTATATTTGCAAAGTGCTTCCATAAACATTATCCCTTTTGAACGTAGGCGAAGTGGGTATTGCGATTGTTTTCGTTTTGTGGTGAAGAGAAAACTAGGGCCCACTGAAATGAAGCAACTTTGAGCAGATGTTAGCATAGGAGCCTATACCACAGCATCCAGCTCCAAGCCAAGGCATTTATCCACTCTGCCACCTGTAAGTGGTGGATATTAATGGGAGGTTATTCATAACTTGTGGAAAATGAACTCAGGTCCCTATGTAGCAACGTCACCTGTTGGTTTCCACTGGAAGAACAGTGAACAGCTTCTGTTTTGAGGAAGAGTTCTCAGACTCTTTCTACTAGGCTTCCGAGTCTTACAGGACCCCTTTCTATTTTGAGTCACCTTCCTTCACACAGCAGAGGAACAGTTGAGAGCTGGCAGGGGAAAGGGAGAGGCTGCCTGGAACGATGTCCTTGGCTTGTCGGGAAGGCTCTTTGACATCTGCTGGCTTCCATCTCCCATGTTGGCTATCCTCCGCAGAGCAGGCCTATCGCCGTGATGCCAGCCGTGCGGTGGAATGTCCAGGGACTCAAGCCACTTCTGCTCCCTTAGTGCCCAGAAAAGGGTGACAGAACAGCCTCTGAATACGTTCCCTTTGCTGCCTGGGAGAGGCCCGTCTTGAATACAGTTTTCTCTCAAAGACGTGCTGGATCCCGGGACCTGGTAGGACCTCTTCCCTGTGCCCATATTGCTTTAGTCCCCATGGTTTTCAACCAGGAGTCATTTTGTCCATGTCCTACCCTCCTGGAGATATTTGGCAATGTCTGAAAACAGTTTGGGTTGTCACAGCTTGGAGGAGGGGAGGGCTTGTTACTGGCACCTAGTGGCTAGAGAGGTCAAGGATGCTGCCAATTATCCTGTAGGTCATCCCGCCACAATAAAGAATTACCCAACCACAAATGTCAGCGCTGCCGAGGTTGAGAAATCCTGCATAGCCCTATTCTTTTAGGCGGCCCAATGGGACTGGGAGTCCAGGTGGAAGCAGAAGGCAGCAGCATGGTGGTTGCTGCTATCTCTCCAGGATTCTCTTTCGGGGTGGGTTAAGACTGCTCAGTAGGTACTTGTCTGCAGGGCACCCCATCACTCCCCACGCCCCTCCACTTATCTATCCCTCCCTTCTCTGTTTTAACTGTTTGAAACTAGTACTGTTTTACAGGACAGAATCATCTTGCCCACGCCTTTGGCTGTGGCCTTGATGGCTCTGGTTGGAAATTCATGTGTTACTGTTCGGAGGGAGTCATATATATATTTTTTACAGCAACACAACCCATTTTACCTTTATAGTAATTGTTTTGGAATAAGAAGTAATCATCCAAGACTGACCAACTTGCTTTACTAAGCACTCCTTTCTCACTCCTGGCAAATTGCTTTGAGAATTGAACAAAGCCCGGCTCAATCATGCAGGATATCCATTCCAAAGGATGCCGGGGAAGTAAATCTCTGTTAAGCCAGCCCCAGTCATGCCTCCTCCTCCTTCTTCTCAGGGATCAAATGGTGAGCATGTACTTCATTCCGGATGCCCCTTGTCTTGGGGATGGGCGCCTTAAGCCCGGGGCTTGACCGGGGGCATTTGCAATGCTCATGGGGCTGCACAGGAAACTTGTAGCAATAGACCATTCTATTAAAGAGCTTTTGGTCCTTGGGGCTGATGTCAGAGTCGGCACTTTCCATGTGGCTGTTGAAATTAATTTATGGCAGTTTTTCCCTGTTGTAGGTTCTGTGGAATGTTAAATAGGTATTGCATTAAAAAAGTAGTCAAAAGAGTTTGGAGAACCCAGGCTTTTTACCACAAGAACTTCTCAAGGCCTTTAAATTGTTAACAAGCTGTGTGCATTGTCATGAGGAGGATATAGCACGAGGTATTCCCTGAATTTGTTTGATCTCAGAACTCAATTTTTATGGAGTATCTCTCATGATTATTATTGATCTGCAGAACAGGATTTTGGAATATTGGAAAGGGGAAGGATTAGATCTCTTCTCCTTTTCCACCCCTCCCCTCCCTCCCCTCCTCCCCTCCTCTGCTCTCTCTCTCTCTCTCTTTCTCTCTCTCTCTCTCTTCTCTCCCTCTCCCCCTCCCTCCACCACACTACACTCTCAATTGGAGGGGGAAATATGCCTCTAGAAAATGTAATGAGTTTTTTTTCTTGTCTTCAGTTCCCTTAGATTAATATGATCCAAGATCATTGTTTTGGAGAAGGCTTCTTTTCATTCATGTAAATGGTGTTTTGCAAGACAAATGGCAACACCATAGGCTCTGTCACCTTAAGATCTGGAAAGTTCTGTGCCTTCTCCCTGTAGTGAATAATCACCACCCCTTTCCCCAAGCTAATTTCTGCTCACTGATTGTTCAGGGCTCAGATTAAACATCACCTCCCTGGAAAACCTCTTTCCTTCCCTCCTCCCAGGGGATCTGGGACCACATCCCGTGGGGCTCAGCTACTTATGAGCTGCATAATCTTGTTGGCTCAGTTGTCAACATAAGATTGAGATGTGTTAATGGTCATTACCTTAGTAATCATTTCACAAGGTATATGTCTATCATGTTGTACATTTTAAATATATACAATTATATTTGTCAATTATTATTTATTCCTCAGTAAAGCTGAGAAAAAGTTAAAACAAATAAAATAGATCAAGAGATGGCTTATATGTATTATTTCTGTGTGTACTTAGCATTAGTATTTGAACTCCAAGAAGAGGATGGTGATTACTTGGTGCTTGTAGACTAGGAGTGGTTGACAAACCCAGTTTATGAGCAGAGAGATCTTACCGTTGGCCACACAGGGATCTTCACAGAGCCTTGTGCCATGTACAGCTCTGCCTCCCACAGGGTGAGGAAAGAGCACTGGAACGGGAGTCAGGACCCTAGGGGTCCACGCTAAATTTTGAATACCCTCTCAAGGCTTGAGGTCTGATTATGCAAATGATTGAGCTGTAACACTGACTTCCCAAGTGAATTATTTCCATTTCTACGATCTCCCACAAACACTATTATAAAGACTGCTGCTGTTTTGGCTGTTAATTATGTAACTGAGAGTCAAAATGAACAAATATAGCACCAACTAACATTACTGCAGCACCGTCACGCTTATGAATCAAGTCTCAGCGCAGCCTGGGAGCCTATTATCTTAGGATGAGGCTGAAACCACAATTGTTCTGTTTATTCTCTTATTTCTTCAGCAGATACTGAGTTTGACCTGAGCCATGCTCCATCCATGCTGGCTGTGGGGGAATTCAGAAATGAATAAGACAGGGTCCTTACCCCAAGGACATCATCCTCTGTTTCTCCAAACCAGAAACTTCAGCCTTCCCTCCACTGCAGTTTTAGTCTGCAGCCAGGTACCGTCACACCTCTTGAATCCATTCACATTCCATCGCTGCCATTATTACTGTAGTTCATCCACGTTACCTCTTTGCCTCAGTGGTCCAGCCCTTTTCTTTGCAGGCGAAGAAATTTAGAGGGCTCTTTCTCTTCCTCTCCCCAGGCCCTAACCTTGGCCTTCAGAGAAAGGAACTTTTGCCATCACTTTTCCCTCTCTGCTTGGGAAAGTGGTATAGTGTAAGCTCTATTCTTCTCTCTGCCCTCTCATTTTTTTCTCTTCCTCTAAACCAGAGGACTGGTTTTGTCATGTTTTACTGGTGGGCAGGGTTCCTGGTGTCTCTCCTCTGTCTTTTCGACCTTTTGGTCCCTGGACTCTGTTCTCACCTCATGCCTGACCAGGTGGGATGTCCTCATGGCCCTGGGGTTTCTAACATCTAAATACGGGGAGGCAGCAGGAGGCCTCCACTTTGGCCTCAGTCTAATTTATGTTTGCCTTCTACCTTTGCCAGAGAACTCTTCTTTTGGGGGGCTATCGGGTGCAAAGCTGGCCACCAATGAGTCCAGTACTCTAATTCTTCTTGTGGGTCCTTGGTGGCTGGACAGCTAGAGCGGAAGAAGGGTGGATGTCAGTGGATTCTGGCCTCAGCCCTACCCCACACCTCTAAATTTAGAGGGCAGAGGGTAAGGGCTCTTTCAAGGTCATGGGACTTTTGGCAGATATGGGACTTAAACTGTGTTCTCCTGACTCCTTGCCCAGTGCTCTTTCCTCCACATCTCTCTCTCCTCAAATGAGCAGAGCTCACCAGTTATGCTCTGCTCATTAAAAAGAAGGTATGACCGTGTAGACACAATGATAAAAAATGGGCTCTGGACCAGAGACTTGAATATCTGAATATCTAATCTCCCCCTACATCTCAATTCTTTCACCCAGAAAACGGGTTAATAAATGATACCTTCCTCATGGTGTTATGATGGGCATGAATAAGATAGTCCACTTAAAGTGCATAGCAAACACCTGGCACAGAGTAGTTGCTCAATAAATACTACCTATCTTTATTTAATACCAAATGAAACAATAAAAAGACTTTCAAGACAGAAAAATCTGTATCAAGAAAATGAAAACAGAATCCAGCCGATGTAGAGTACTAGCCGAGGTGTTTTCCTAATGAATAGTGAGTGAGTACATCAGCTAGCTTTTGAGGAATATGGAATTCATCTGGGCGTTGTAATTGTTCCCTGCTAGCCATGTAGCACAGGCTGACTGCTCTCAGTATATACATCTAGAACACCACAGGCCTAATATCTATAAATAGGGAGGAAGCCATAAACGAGAGTCATTAAGTTCTTACTGACTGCTGAAAAGTAAATTAGAAAAAATAAACAGAGCTGAATATTTGTGTAAACCTCAATCTTTTTGATGTTTTTCAATTAGCAGAGCCCATTTTTCATGTGAAAAATTAATAGCTGTCATGTGCCACCTGGCTATAGAACTAAGTGACAAATTTGTTTTAATGACCAGTGTCATATCTCTGGATTGAGCTAGGCATGACTAGTTACTGGCCATCTGGGATGGGAGGAGGCAAAAGGGAGGGGGCTGGCCTTTAGGGAGAACTCTGACGTGCCAGACACTACGATAGGCTTAGGATACACACCATCCATTGAATTTCCTCTGTGGCCTGATGAAGCTGTTTTTCTCTTCATTTTCTAGATGAGATTCAGAGAGGTGAATGAACTTGCCCAAGGTCACACAGTAGATGTGCAGGGCAGTTGATTCTACAGTCTGCGTCTCTTCTCTGTAGAGGGGAAAGGCATAGCAGGAAGGTAGGAGGTGTCTGGTAAGTTCTGGCAGGCAGCCTGAAGCAGGGGTGGGGCCGGAGTGAGGTGATGGGGTTTGAAGTGGGTAGAGTCCAGCTGCAGGAACTCTGGTCTAGGAGATACTCAGGATTTTTTTGGCATGAAGGTCTTTCTTTGAATAATGGAACATCTGCCACCAGATGGGCTCCCACCTCTGGGAGAGGGACAGCAAAAGCAAGGCAGAAGCCAGAAAGGGTGTCTGTTTGAGGAGGGGCCTGAGTTAGCAGGTACTCAGTAAACATTCAGTAAGACCATTGAGCAGTTTATGAAAACAAGGCATTGGAGACAGACACAAGGGTCAAGGTCCATCTCCGATGCTGGGTCCCCTGAGGTAGGAACAGCAAGGAAGTCTTGGTGCTGAGCCCACAATTTCGATCTAGGGCTGCCTTTCCAGGGGGTGAGAGAGGCACAGAGCCTGCACGTGGGATCAGAGGACTCAGCCTGGGTAGTGCTGGAGCAAGGGTCCAGAGCCAGGACCCAGACAGGGCCCAGCATCCATGATGACAGCCTTCATTGTAGGACAGGCCCCTTTACATGCAGAATCTTTAATCCTGAAAAAAAAAATCAGGAGACAGGCACCACTATCCCTTTTTGTAGGTGAGGAAGCAGAGGTTAGAAGTGAGGTAAGTTGCTTAAGGGCACACAGGTGCCAGCTGGCAGAATAGAGATGCAAATCCAAAGACCTGGGTGTGTTCTACCCACCCCCTTCATGCTGCCTCCCTGCGGTCTCTGTTCAAAAGAGATATCACTTTCTGTCCACTCCTTCCTCCCTGCCTGCATGTGCAAAAATGGCATTCTAACCTGGGCTGCAGAGAACCTCTTGGCTGAGGGTGGGGCCACTGGACATGACACTTGCAGCTTATCCTCCATTTTGGTCATGCATGAATGAACAAGAGAAGAAAAAGCCTGCCAAAACGATCCTTTATTTGAAAGATCTTTTCATTTTAAAGAGTATTTCTTTTAAAGCACAAGGATCAGCCTGTGGGATCCCAGCCATGGTGGGCCTCTCTTTCAGGGAAGATGTGGCAGGGCAAGAACTCGGTCAGCAGGATTTCTTGCAGCAGCAGGCTCCTCTCAGGAGTGTCAACTGATTGATTTGAACTTGACTTTGAACTTGGCGGTAGATAGAGGTGTTAAGGTTTTTTTTTCATAGCTCTCTCTTTCCATCTGGTTTTCTCGTCTATTTATAACGACTGAGGTTCATAATGATTTAATTTGCCTTTTTGTAGTCTGCTGACTTATTTTTGTTGTTGCTGTTTCTTTCAGCAGTTCGAATATTCTTCAGTGTACACTCAGCAGGCTCCTGGATGTCACACTCTTCTTCCAGACATTTCTAGAGAGACCGTGTTTGTTCCAGCTCTGGCCTTGCTGACCAACTATTAAAAGTTTATTTTCTCTGTCTCTGTCTCCTTATAGCATGATCTAGCACCAATTCATGTGTCCATCAATTAAGCCATTCATCTAATTATCCATCTACTCTTCCATGCAAGCCATAGCTCTGAATTAGCAAAGGTTAAGATGCTTGGCCGGGATAACACTTGTGGACCACTCATGCTTTCCCGCAGTCGCTGCAAGCGAAGAGAATTAAAAGAAAAAAGGGGAAATTCAGTTAATCTCAAACCTGGTTTAAATTTATAGCTTTTCTTTCTTCTCTTAAAATGTTGTCTTTTTGTCTGTGTTGGAGACAGTGAAGAAGGAAGATCAGTCTTATGTTGACTGGGGTTTTAGATGCTACATCTAGAGGACAGATTTGTAAGGAGGAAGAAGGGAGAATGGCCACCCAAGAATCCTGAGATAAGATAGTCCTAGGCAAGAGTTTGCTCTGATGACCACTGTTCATGGCTCCTTCTTACTGCCCTCAGGGCAGGCCTCTGGGTCTTGCTTCCTAGATCCCAGATGAGGGGTTGGGAACCATTGCGCCTCCGTGATGGGCTTGTCCCTGGTTTCTCTTACGCCTCCTAGATTATCTGTTTCTGACTCTATGATACATAGCCTGGGAATGGGAAGGTCCTGGAATCCTCTCCAGGGACCAGTCCACCTCTCACTGTGGTCCTGCAAGAAGAAGGCAGGACAAGCTGCTGGTGCCTCAGGAGCTGTATTTCTCAGCTTCTCTTTGTTCTCCGAGAATATTCTGAGTTGAATGAAACAGTGTTACTTCATCCTTATATTTCCATTAACATGTGAAACTGGATTTTATATGACAGCTATTAAAAAAGTCCTTAAATATTTGAATTCTACTCCAGACAGTTCTGCTGAATTTAGAGACCGATATTGATGAATTTTTTCGAGTGTAATATCAAAAAATAAAGTTTTATGTTGTAATTTTCTGCAGTAAAAAAGTATATCTCTTTATAATATGTTGTTTAAGGTTGTAAACTGTCCTTTCTTGAAAGGAATCATTTTAAGAGTGAAGACTTTGAAGTCAGATCCCTTGGGTTCAAATCCTGACTTCGCCACTAATTTGCTATGTTACCATGGGCAAATTTCTAAACCTCTTCATGCCTCAGTTCCTCTATTTGTAAAATTTAAAAATAGTACTAGTAATTACTATGGATTGACTAGTGATGCTGCCCTCCTTCTAGGCTGCCTTCCTGTATTACAGAGACTGGAAAACTAAAATCCATATTTTCCAGGTGCCCTTGCACTTAGGATTCATGGTACAATGTGGGATCTGCTAGTTAGAGACACCTGCATGCAATGTGGAAGGCCAAGAGGAGGCGTAGACCTTCCAGACTCTTCTGCTAGCAAAAAAGGGCATGAGAACGAGAGGTTTGACAGCAATGTTCCAGTGTCCTGTCCTCAGTCTCTTGGGACAAGTGGCGATTATGGGGACAGCTATGGGGGCAGAAGATCCTTGATTCTGATTTCCGATCGCTGGCTCACAGCAATGGGGCTGTGGACTCAGTGGTTCTAGCGTCAGCCCCAGGTGATCATCTCCCAAAGCTGACCAATTCTTATCATTCTGGAAATCAGTCCTGGGCACCTAGACAAGGGCCTTCTCATTGAGCTCTTCCAATGATTTTATAGCACCTAATTTCCTTTATGAAATTCCTTCCTGCTTAAAAGACCCAGAGTTGTTCCAGTTTCTTGTACTGAACCCCAACTGATTCAAGCACATCCTGGGCCTGTTGTGAGAATTCAGGGAGGTCATGCAAGTACTAAATAGCAGGGCCTGGCACAAGGTTATCATAGTCAGTGCTAATAAACATCAGTTATTATCACCATACCATTATCGTATTCCAAATTTTATCCTTCCTGTCCCTGGGGAAGCAGCTGAAATGATAAACGGGCTTTATCCTCTAAAAGATCTTACAGCCCAGAGGACTTAAATTAGATTAATTTCATGAATTGATTTCAATGATCAACATTTGATCAATGTTCAATCAATGATCAATGTTGTTCTTTAAGAAAAAAATACTCTATTCCTTTTTATGAAAAATGAAAACTTGGCCAACCAGCATCATCAGTCCCCTCATTTTCATTTTTTTATACGTGAGTACCGAAGCCTGGGATTCACTGCCCTAGATGCATCCCAGGCCTCTGATGTCATAGCTCTCGTTCTCAGAGGTCAGGTCTCCTGATGCGGGAAGCAGACCACGAGCTTCAGGAGCCTGGAGAAGCCAGAGAGCACAGCTCCTTCTTCTGTTACCTGCAGGCCTCAGGGAAGTAGGATGAATGAATAAACAACCGGTGCCTTGCCTGACACTATTTTCCCACCTTGGCATTTAGGCTAGCATTTTTTTTTTAATAATCATTTTTTATTTTTCAGTTATAGTTGGCGTACGATACTATATTAGTTTCAGGTGTACAATGTAGTGATTAGACATCTATATAACACAAAGTGATCACCCCAGTAAATTTAGTGCTCCTCTAATGCCATACATAGTTATTACAATATTATTGGCTATATTCCTTATGCTATACTTTCTATTTCCATGACTATTTTTAACTACCAATTTGTACTTCTTAATCCCCTTCCCCTTTTTTCACTGATCCTCTCAACCCCGCTCTGGTCAGGTAACCCTGGACACGTTCTCTGTATTTATGAGTTTGTTTGTTTATTTTGTTCTTTAGATTCTACATATACATGCAATCATATGGCATTTGTCTTCCTCTCTCTGACTTACTCCACTCAGGCACACTACCCTCTAGGTCCATCATGCAATATCTTTTCTCATTCCCTTCCTTTTAGTCTGCGAGTGTCTTTTAATCTGAAGTGAGTCTCTTGTGGGCAGCAAATGTAAGGATCTTGTTTTCTCATCCATTCAGTCACCCTCTCTATTGATTAGAGGACTCAATTTCTTTTCATTTGAAGTATTCGTTAATAGATATGTAGTTATTGCCATTCTTTATTCATATTTTTGCAACATATTTTTTCTTCTACTTAAAGAAGTCTCTCCAATATTTCCTGTAATGCTGGCTCGGTGATGATGAACTCCTTTAGCTTTTTCTTGCCTAGGAAGCTTTTTATCTGTCCTTTGATTCTAAATGATAGCTTTGCGAGATAAAGTAATCTTGGTTGTATCTTTTTTTAACACCTACAGCACCTGGTATTCCTAGGTGATTCCATCTAAGTACTAACCAAGCCCGACCCTGCTTAGCTTCCGAGATCAGACGAGATTGGGCACATTCAGGATGGCATGGCCATAGACTAATCTTGGTTGTAGATACTGGGTTTTCTTCACTTTGAACATTTTGTGCCAAGCCCTTCTGTCCTGAAAAGTTTCTTTTGAGAAATCAGCTGCCAGTCTCATGGGAGCGCCCTTGTAGGTAACTAACTGCTTTTCTCTTGCTGCTTTTAAGATTCTCTTTGTTTTTAACCTTTGGCATTTTAATTATGATGTGTATTGGTGTTAGTGGGCCTCTTTGGGTTCATCTTTTTTGGGACTCTCTGAACTTCGTGGGATTGTGTGTCTATTTCCATCACCGGGCTAGGGAAGTTTTCCATCATTATTTCTTCAAATAGATTTTCAACTTCTTGCTTTTCTTCTCCTTCTGGTACCCCTATGATGCGAATGTTACATTTGATGTTATCCCATAGGCTCTTTATATTATCTTCATTATTTTGGATTCTTTCTTGTTGTTGCCGTTCAGATTGGGTGTCCTCTGCTACCTCATCCTCTGTATCAGTGATTTGATCCTCCACTTCCTCCACTCTATTGATTCCTTCTAATATATTCTTCATCTCAGATATTATATTCTTCATTTCTGACTTTTTCCCTTTTATAATTTCCATCTCCGTTTTTATGTTTTTTTTTTTTTAATCTCTTCATTACAGTTCTCACTGAATTCATCTACTCTTCCCCTAAGTTCCTTGAGCATCCTTATAACCAGTGTTTTGAACTCTGCATCTGATATCTTGCTTGTCTCCATTTTGGTGAATTCTTTTTCTGGAGCTTTGTTCTGTTCTTTCAAGTGGGACAAGTTTCTTTGTCTCCCCATTTGGCTGCCTCCCTGTGTCTGTTTCTATGTATTTGGTAGGCCTCCTAAGGCTTCCAGTTTTTTTTTTTAGTAGAGCGGCTTTATGTAGTAGGCGTGCTGTGGGGCCCCTTGACACAGACCTCAGAGGGATCCAGCTGCAAGCCAAGTTCAGCCACAGCCTGTGTGCCTCTGGGACCACCTGGTAAGAGTCACTAAGCAATCCACATATGGCTTCCTCTCGTGCTGGGCTTATAGGTGCCTTAAGGGATCAAGTCCAAAACTGAGGCTGGCTGCCACTACTGCAGGGCCTGGGGCTACCGAACAAGAGATAAAGGGCCCACCGAGGCCAGATGCTGCTTCTTTGGGTTTTGTGAGCTTTTGAGAGTTTTTTGAAAGTTCAGGGCAGGAGCCAAGACAGCCCAGTTTGTATGGAACCAATCACTGGAAGCAGCGTGGTTGGGCCCACATGTTGGGAAAGGCGGAGTCTCAGGGAATCCCCTGACCGAAGCAAACTGTGTTATCCAAGCTGCTGGCACCTGCGTCTGCAGGCTGGGAGTGGGGAGGCTTCAACAGAGGAACAATGGCTTCTGCCTGCAGCTCTGTCTGGGAGCCAGCCACCCCTCTGGTCCTCTCCCTGAAGCCCAACAACTCAGTGCCTCCCCGTATGTCCCTGGCGTTTGTCGAGCAGCTGCCCTAGTGCTAGAGCTCAGAGTGAGTGAGTCCATCAATAAGTAAGGTTGGGTGCGGGCCCTTTAAGAGGAAGGTCTCCCCTTCCCACAGTCCTCCATCTCATTCAGCCACCACCTCCGCTGGTTTTCACAGCCAGAAGTCATGGGGACTTCTCTTCCTGGCCTGGAACCCTGAGCTGAGGAGCCCAGTGAGTGGCCGGGACCCCTGTACTCACTCCTCAGGTAAGGAAGGGGGCTCTGCAGCCAAGATAGCCCTCCTGATTCTCCATCGCTACTCACGGTTGTGGGGGTGGGCCGTTTCGCGTCTCTACCCTGCCTATCATTTTGAGATGACCTGTTATTTGAGATGACTTAGTTGTAGGGCTTCTGTTCAGCCAGACCTCTGGTGGCTCTGTGTACTGGTTGCTCTGTAGTTTCCTTATAATTTTGGAGGTGTGTACAGCCTTTACCTTCACACCATCTTGAATCTCTCTCTAGGCTAGCATTTTTCAACCATGTGTGGGCATTAAAAGTTTTGAGGGGCTTTAAAAAATTCTGATGCCTAACTCCATAGGTCATGATTTAATTAGCCTGGGGTGTTCCTCTGATCTATGTATTTTTTAAAGGCCCTTTGATTCCCTGCATCCCACCGCTGGTTTTAATAATCACTTCCTACAATATAATGACTAGCTATAGATATGCTAATCCTATTAGAATCTATTGCTGTGATCCCAGTTGTCAGCTAAGAAGCAGCAACATCAACCAGTTTGAATATCATCTTCTTTTATTGCCTTTGCTGCCCTTGGAGGGGGCAGGTACCACAGGTGTTGGGTGAGGACCCAATGATCCAATGAGTTTGTAGAGGTTCCTCCTTACTCTCCTTATTTCTAGGATCTGCTCTTCGGCTTCACCGATGCTGCCTTCCTGGCACCTGCTAAGGAACTTGGTTCATTCTGACTTGTTGGGAGTGTCAGAAGTGAAACCCTTGGGAAAGACAGCCTCTGCGCAACCCCGCTCCATCATGTGTTTACCTATACAGCCTCAGTCAGCCCTTCCTGGCTTTGGGCCTCAGTCCCTTATCTGTAAAATGATTTAGGGTGAGCTCATTGCCTTCTCAACCATGGGGATGTGAGATTTTTTTTTAATATATTTTTTTCTAGCTTTATTGAGATATAATTGACATGTAACATTTTGTAAGTTTAAGGTATACAACATGCTGATTTGATAAACTCATATATTGCAATATGAGTACCACCGTAGCAGTAGCTAATGCCTCCAGCACATCACATAATAATCTTAAATGTGAGAACACTTAGGATCTACTCTCTTAGCAACTTTCAAGTATATAATACAATATTATTAAATATAATCACCATGCTGTACGTTAGATCCCCAGAACTTATTTATCTTATAACTGGAAGTTTATACTCTTTGACCAACATCTCCCCATTTCCCCCAAACTCCAGCCTCCAGTAACCACCATTCTAGTCTCTGTTTCTGAGTTTGGCTTTTTTAGATTCCTTATTCAAATGAGATCATACAGCATTTGTCTTTTTCTGTTTGACTTATCTCACTTAGCATAATGCCTTCGAGGTCCATGCATGTTGTCATAAATGGCAAAATTTTCTTTTTTCTTGTGGCCGAATAATATTTCATTATATATGTGTGCATGAGTGTGTCACATTTTCTTTATCCATTGATGGACATTTAGGTTGTTTCCATATCTCGGCTATTGTGAATAAGGCTGCAGTAAACATAGGGGTGCAGGTAGGGAGATAGTTTTTGAGTCCCTTTTTGGCGAGAATGCTTTATGATTCTTCATTCACTCTCAGAGCGGTTCTTTGCTTTTCATGTCCAATAGCTTTGCCCTTGCATCTCTTCTCTCTTTTACCCTATCCAGTTGGCATTGCCCAAAGTTCCTCTTAAGATTTTATGACTTTTCTGAGATTATTTTCCAAGTCTGACTAGCTCTTTGATCCAGGCTCTGTGTGTGTGTGTGCGTGTGCGTGTGTGTGTGTGTGTTTGTGTTTGGCAGTGTGGGTAGGAGGGTAGCTGACTGCTCAGGGTAGAGGCTTCCTTCTGGGCCACTGACAGTTGCTATGGTTGCACAGGGTATCATTGTCACTGCTGTCTCTGCAGAGGCAGAGTTAGGTTTTGATCTTATTGCTCTGGGTCGAGAGCTGTTGTCTGGCTGCTCATGGGACAAGGACTTTGAGTTTCTCTATGTATTATTTTGCAAGGAATTTTCCCTGCCACATCACACTGGACCCTAAGCTCCTTGAAGGACTGGGCAGCTGTAATGCTGTAGTGTGTGAAGGCTGAAAAGGACTAGAAAATCATAAAATGAGGTAAAGGAGGTGGTAATCCTCCTTTATCAATACCTCTTATTTGAGCCTCACTTGTATTTGTTTCTCAGGGCTGCCATAACAAAGTGCCACTAACTGGGTGGCTTCAAACAACAGAAATCAAGGTATCACAAGGCTGCACTTACTCTAAAACCCGCAGGGGAGAATCCTGCCTTGCCTCTTCCTTCTTTCTGGTGGTTATTGGCAGCCTTTGGTGTTTCTTGGCTCGTAGATGCATCACTCCAATTTCTGCCTCCATTATCGCATGGCGGTCTCTCCTCATGTGCCTGTGTGTTTTCTCCTAAGGGCACCAGTCATGTTGGAATAAGGGGCCACCTTAGTCCAGCATGACCTCATTATAATTACATCTGCATTTCCAAATCTCACCTTTTCTGGTACTGGGGGTTAAGGCTCAACATATGCATATTTTTTTTTTTTTTTTGAGAGGGGAAAACACAATTTAATGCATAACATCACTGTGAGTGAGATCCCGATCTTTACAGTCGAGAAAACAGGCTCAGAGAAGTTTGAAGTTCCTATAAATTCATCCATACAGTAAATGGCAGCATCAGAATTTGGGCTGTAATTCACCTGGTTCCAATGGCCATGTGCTCCCCACTATAACAGAGGATTTCCACTCAGAGACTCTGGGCCACCTGGATCAGAAGCACCTGTGGCAGGAAGTGCTTGTTAAATACACCTGGCCCGGGGAATCTATTGCTTAATGAGCTGCCCAGGTGCTTCTGATGCACTCTAAATCTTGAGAACTCCTGCATTACATCTTGGTTCCTATCTCAGGTTGAGGGAGGTGGTGAGTTGAATAGCTGTCCATATGGAAGTGTCAGTAAAAGCCAAAGTCTAAACTGGTGGTTCTCAAACTTTACTGTGCACATATATCATCTGGGGATCTTGCTAAAATAGAAATTCAGATCTGAAAGCTCTGGGGTGAGAGCTGTGTTTCTGCATTTCTAAGAAGCTCCCAGGTGATGCTGATGTCCGGGTTCCATGGACCACATGTTGAGTAGCAGGAGTCTAAGAGTTTGTTCTAGATCAGACATGGTGAATAATGAATCGAGTATGGATTCTCAATTCTGGCTGCACGTTCAGACCCCTGGTGCATTTTTGACAGGCCAATTATCATGTCCCATCTCTAGAGAGTGTTGGTGTTTTGTGAAAACTCCTCAGGTAATTCCACTGTATGGCCAAGGTTAGGAACCACTCTTTTAAAGCAGGGTAAGGAGCATAAGAATGCATAAATTAGCTTTCTTGTTGCTCCATACTTCTTCCTTTAAAAAGTCTCCATCTCATCCCACTGACTTGTTGCTGCCGATCTTGAGGCCAAATTCGGAGCCAAGGATGAGGCCTGGTTCACCTGTCTGGAGAGGATGGGGCGAAGGCTGTCCCTGTGTCCTGCTGGTATTTATGCTGGACCCTTGGGTTCTGAGCTGTAGGCTGATGGGTATGTGAGTTTTCCCAGGGGCCCTGGAAAACTACCTGCTTCATCCACCAACCCTCTGCTCTCACATTCACCAGCTCATTTTCCCCACTTCTGCTTTTGGATGGCTTTTCTGATGAGCCCCCTCCTCCCATCTCCTGCCCCCTCCACGCGGTTCACACTGAGTAGAGTCTGCTCCATATGGACTGTGCTTATTTAACCTCCCTTCCTAACACCTCCATGCCTTTTTACCTGGATTTGACTCCAGAGCCTCTGATCTTAACCATCATATTATACTAAAACTGTTTGGGAAACCAGGTATTGAGAAGTAGTTTAGAGCAGCAATGAAGAGCTTTGGGGTAAAAAATAAATAGATATATCTTTGGCCTCAGGCTAATCTGGGTTTTCAGCCCAGCTCTGCCTCTCTCCAGCTTGTGGTCTTAGAGGAGATTTATAACCTGTACATCAGTTTCCTCATCTGTAAAATGGGGCTAGTGGTAACATGGATTTCATAGGGGTAATGAGAATTGAATGGAATGATTTATGGAGGGCATCTTAGGCTGGCGCTTGCACATGTAAACATGCATCTTCCAAGTACTAGTCCTCCGGGGCCTGGGTGAGGCCGACCTTAGTGGTAGTCTGTTGTCCCAGGGCTCAGGACACTGCTTTGCTGCCTCTGTCCCAAGAAAAGAGCAAAATGGGCAGGTTTGCAAAGGGGTCTTTGGGTCAACTCATTCCTCACAAGATTTATCTGTTTCTTTCTATTCTTCACTCTTCTTTGCTTTTAATTTATTTTTTTTTAAACCACACTTTTGAAGGAAATGAAATTGTTATTCGATGAGACAGTATGTGTGTAATGGTTAGGAACATGGACTCTGCAGTCCACTCTATGGCCTGTCCATTTAGAAGCTATGTCCTCTCAGGCAAATTCTTAACCTCTCTGTGTCTCAGCTTCCTCATCTGTGAGACAAGGATAACAACACCTGTCTCCTAGGGTTGTTGAACTAGTACAGATAAAGTGCTTAGGACAGAGCCTGCACTTAGAGAGTACCCAGTCTCTGTTAGCTATTATTACTGATGGCAAACCCTGTGGCAGCCCTATATTATGAGGCCGCCCATCTCCTTAAATCCCACAAGTACCCTATGAGCTAGGAGGTGTTATCTCAATTCACAGATAAGGAAACGGAGACTCAGGGATTTGGGAACTAGCTCAAGGTCATATAATAAGTGGTGGAGCAAAGATTTGAACCTTGCACTTTTAGCTAAAAAGCCCGAGGTCTTTTTATCTTCAGGAGTTCTTGATCTGGAATCCAAGAATACCTAGTGGATTATTTGTAGGTTTCACTGGGTTTGGGAGCCCTTTGGAATTATTTCAAAATCAGGTATTTGTGTTTTTGGGGACAGGGTCCGTCGCTTTCTTTAGATCCACAGAATGAATCATTGCTTTGTGCTGACTTTCTTATAAGATAGAAAAATTGTTTAATTAAATCCAAGTATATGAAACTGCCATTGCTGAGATCATGCAAATAATTGGGCTCTAATGCAGCTGGATTCCTAGAATTAATAATTTCCATGTTCATACTCTGTGCACACCACATTAGTGCCTCTAGTGCCATTTTGGTCCCAGTGGTTCTGGGAAGTCTGAGTTAGAAAGATGGGATGACCCAGAAAGCCTGCAGTAAGCCCCTGGAAGTAGACCCAGGGTCCTTCACTCCCAGCTCTGTCTCTACCTCCCAGGGCTCTATCTCCCTTGCTTATAAAGCAAAGGGGTTACGCAAATGATCTCTAACTCTCCCCTGAACTTCTGTGGATCATTTTGCTTATGTCTTTCTTATCTAAAGTAAAGATGATGATCAAGACTCTCCTTCATTAATCAAAGTATGGGCACATTTTGGGCAGGTGGAAACACAGCCAGTCAGTCATTCATTTACTACATTTGGGGATGAACTAAGCTCAGCAGGAGCCTCACGTATAACTCTTCTTCTCCTTTCCCTGCTGTATCCACCATTGAGACTGAAAGAGGCCATGGAGGTAGCTTTCACGCACCTGAGCAAACTGAGACCCAAAGATGGGAGTGTGTTACATAACATCACATGGCTAGTAAGTGGCTGGATTGAATCCAAGTTTCCAGACTCCAAATCTAATATCTGTTTACAAAGCCAAAGTAGTACAAAAAGAGATTGTGGGGTGTTCTCAGGACTACCAAAATGTGACAAATCTGTGGGCTTATGGGATCCTAGGAAACATTTCTGGGAATGATGTTCTTCCTCGTCCCAGTGCCTCATCATGGGCATGGCTTTCTACTCACTGGAGGAGAGGAGGCAAGGATGAAAGGGGATTATTGGCCCAAGGTGTGTGCTGCTGGCCTGGGCAAGTGTCCATGCCCTTAGCCCCTTGGAGCTCTGACAGAAGTCTGGCCATCGTTGAGAGCACATTTCCAGACTGCCAGCCTCCTTTTTCCATAGGGCTATGGGACCTTTAAATGGAATTGGATGTAGCCTTTCATGTCTCATTGCCAGGTGGCAGATCTCAGAGATAAGAGAAAAAAGACACTATGAGGAGCTTCCCTTCTGTCCCTGTGACTGTTCTCAGGGCTTCCCCTTCCAGCTTTGGATGTTCCAGATGAAAAGCTGGGGAGCTAGAAAGCACGCTGGCTCCATCTGTCAGCACTGCATTGCTTGGCCATCTCACCCACACCTCAGAGTAGGAATAGGTCCAACTACCTCACTCTGGGTTCTGCAGTGGTCAGAACCAGGGCAGGTCCATGTTCCACCTTGGCTGGGGGATGTTTGCATTGCATCAGACCCTGGACAGTGGCTTGATTTCTTTCATCCTCCTCAGTGACTTTGCAGCTGCTAGACAGAGCAATGTATGGACACTGATAGACTTTCTGCTTATGGACACTAATAGACTTAGAGCATTATTCCCCAAAGATTTATCTCAGATCACTTTGGTTATTCTCTGTCTGTTCTGAACAGTCACCAAACAATGGTTGAGCACCTACTAGGTGCCTGTGAAACAGACCCAGGCAGTACCAATTGTTTTAGTTGAACACAAAGGAGAGAGTGGATAATTTTGCTTTGGTGTACTAGCAAGAGCTTTCCAGGGCTAATGACTTTTTTTTTTTTTTTTTTTTGCTAAGCTTTGATGTTTCCCAAGGAATTCTTGATGTAAAAAATGGAAAAGCATTTCCAGATAGAGGGAACAGCCTGAATAAAGGCATGAGCTTATTCAGAGGAGGGGTCTTATATATTATGTAAGGGATCTTAGGCTTTATTCTTTAGTGATAGGGAGCCAGGGAAGGATTTTAAGTGAGAGAGTTAGAAAGGATGGCTCTCTTTCAGTCGTTTTGGTGGTGTTATAGACTAAATGTTCGTGTCCTCCTCAAATTCATATGTTAAAATCTAATCCCAAGTGTGAGGATATTTGGAGGTGGGGCCTTTGGGAAATGATTAGGTAATTTCAAGAATAGGATTAGTGTCCTTATAAAAGAGACTCGGGAAAGTTCTCACCCTTTCAGCCATGAGCAGACAGAGTGAGAAGACAGCCATCTATGAACCAGGAAGTTAGTTCTCACTAGGACGTGACCATATGGACACCTTGATCTTAGACTTTCAGCCTCCAGAACAGTGAGAAATAAATTTCTATTGTTTATAAGCCACACAGTCTATGGTTATAGCAGCCTGCATTGACTAAGACAGTGGCTGTGTTGGCAGTAGATTGTAGAGAAGAGACCAGAGGGAGAAGATCACTCCTGCATCTGTAACACTTTCCTGGATGATCTGTGATGATTATTTTTTAATATGACTCTTTGAAGAAGTTAGGGTTACCTCTTTGGAATGAATCAACCACCCACCCACCCACCAATCAACTAACCAATCCACCACCCCAACTTCAGAGAGATTCTAGATAGCCAAGATTTTACTCTAATCGGGCTTATTAGAGGCTGTAAGGATTAAATACGAAACTTCAAATTGCCTCTGGGATTCCTTGGCTAAACTGAATGTGGGCTGTGGCCAGATGTGGAAACTTCCTGAAGTTCTTTGGAAATAACAGGCAAATACATTGATTTATTACTTTCTCTTTGCTATAAAAAAAGGATCAGTTGAAAGAGCTTTGGGTTCAGATAGTGTGGATCACGAATTTAAATCCTGTCTCTGCTACTCACTAGCTACAGACCGCAAGTCAGTTCCTTTGTCTTTCTGACCTTCAGTTTATCTAACTACAAAATGGAGATCATAACATCTAACGCAGAGGATGAAAAGACAGGTGTATGTGTAAGGTACTTACTGCCGGATTGAGTGGGAGCTCTCCAACATGGACCATGTCCGTTGATAGGAAGCAGGAATTCTACCAGGGTGACTTCTCAGTGCGGGCCATCTCCTGGGAGTATCTTTAGGCCTGGCCTTCCAGGCCCACTTGCCAGTCACTTATTCCTTCAGTACATGTGACAGAACATCCATGACAAGCTAGATGCAGAAAGAAGAGCTGGGACAACACGGTGTGTAAGAGCCAGCAGCCGCCCTCAGAGAACTCACAGATTTGTGCCAGCAGCGGGATGAGCTTTCTCCCCTAATTCTGTCCCTCGCTGGTTGGTTATTAGCACTCCTTTTTCCTCCTCAGTGGGACCTGCTTAAGTGGGAACTGCTACTGCTAGGGGCAGCATCCCTGGGGGCATCCTGGTGGCAGGGGATTAAGAATCAGCCAGGAGACACACAGCTGATCATCTGTGGACCCAGGAGAATTTAGCTGCTGAGTTCCTAGTCTCTCCAATTATTGATTCCCTGTCCCTCTTCTTTTTGTGGCCTGGATATTTTTTAAAAAATCGAAGTATAATCGGCATATAACATTATATTAGTTTCAGGTGTGCAACACAACGATTTGACATTTATATACATTGTGAAATGATCACCACTATTAGTCTAGTTAACATCAGTCACCAGCATAGTTACACATTTTTTTTTTTTTTTTGCGATGAGAACTTTTTAAACGCCTACTGCACCTGGTTTTCCGAGGTGGTCTCCCATCCAAGTACTAACCAGGCCCGACCCTGCTTAGCTTCCGAGATCAGGCAAGATGAGGCGTGTTCAGGGTGGCATGGCCATAGATGTGATGAGAACTTTTAAGACCTGTTCTGAGTAACTTTCAAATATGCAATGCGGTATAACTATAGTTTCCATGCTATACATTACATCCTCATGACTTATCTATTTTAAAACTGGAAATTAGTACCTTTCTGACCCTCTTTCACCCATTTCACTCACCCTCCGCCCTCCACCCGCATCTCTGGCAACCACCAATCTGTCCTCTGCATCTATGAGTTTGGTTTGTTTGTTTAGATTCCACATGTAAGTGAGATCATACAGTATTTGTCTTCCTCTGTCTGACTTACTTCACTTAGCGTGATGTCTTCAAGGTCCATCCATGTTGTGCAAATGGAAAGATTTTTTTCTTTGTTATGTCCGAATAACAGTACATTCTATATAACATACACCTCACTTCCTTCATCTCTTTCATTTGTTGATGGACTTTCAGGTTGTTTCTATATTTTGGCTACTGTAAATAATGCTGCAATGAACATGGCAGTGCATATATCTTAATTTTCTTTGGATGAATACCCAGAAGTGGAATTGTTGAAACATTCAGTAGTTCTATTATTTAATGTAAAAAAATAATAATATGCATAGTTAACTAAACTTCTAAAAAAAAAATCTGCCTGTTCATCCATCCATCCATTATAATAATGGCTAATTGTGTGTGAAGGTTTCCCCTGTGCCAGGTACTGTGCTGAGTATTTCAGAGTTGAGAGGGAGATGCCACTATTACTTCTGTTTTTAAGACAAGAAAATGAAATATGCAGAGGTTAAGTAACTTGCCCAAGGAAGGAGCCAGCCAGGAACCCCTGCAGCTTGGCACCAGAGCCCACGCCCTGAACCACTGGTAGCCATGCTGCTTCTCTGCTTTTGGGTGGCACAGGGAGATGCCTGTAGTGACTTGCCTCACGTACTGATGCTGGCTGTTTCTGAGTGCTAGGTTTGAGGTGACTTTTGACTGTCTTCTTTAAAGTCTTCGGAGCATTTTAATTTTTAAAGGATGTGCATGTATCCTTTTTATAATAGTGAAATTAAAAAGCTAGTTGCGTATCATTCTCAGAGCATACGATTTGCAGGAGGCTAAACAGGAAGCAGGGATTTTTTTTTTCCTGGCCAGGCAAAAGAAAGAGCTTTGAGAGTCAGTGAGAGGAAGCAACTTTGATCTTGATCATCATTTTCTGGTGCTCCTTGGAGGCTGATTGGCAGTTGGGTCCTCTTAATGCCTACCAGGGACACTCCACTGTCCCATGCTCTCTCTGCCACCAGATGGCAATAGAAGCACATTGATGGACCAGCCTGCAGCCTCTGCATAAGGAACATTTGAGCGTCTGTCTCCAAACTACAGAGAACCCGCTCCATGCACAGTGGGAGGAAGGGGCTTTGAGAGAGAGAGACCCCAAACCTGATATCCCCTGCTGACCCAAACCTCAGGCAGCCGGGCAGTCGCATTCAGATGCTTCCGTTCAGTAACCCAGAACAGGGCTCTCTCCAGAACAGGGCTGCATTATCCAATTTGCTCTGATGAAAATGATACAGAGATAAAAAATCATAGAGGAGGTTTCCAGGCATGGAATGAGTGCCAGGGAGCCTGGAGACTGGGTTATTTGTAAGATGTAGGGTTATTTATCCTGTGACTTGTGTAGATTCTTTTTTTGCCCCATGGTCTTTCATGTGTAGAGGCTACAAGGCAAGTCCCAGAACAGGAAGCTGGCAGCTTTCATTGGGGGCTTTCCAGGTGAGTGACTGGGTAGGATAGCTTCAATGGAGGCCCAGCTTTTAGACCAGGGAGGAGGACTGTCAAGAACAAGACTAGGCTCTGGGCCCTGTGGTGAAACTGGGGATGTGTACAGGTGACTGGGGAGGGAAACTTAGAGTGGGAGTGGGGCAGAACATTTCTACCTCCTGAGATGCCCAACATGGACTGGATTCAGGTGTGAGAAGTTGGGGCAGGATTCCTGTATCAGTTAAAGCAAGGTGTAACCCAGATGCAACTTCAGATCTCAGTGGCTCAATGTTCAAAATGGGTGATCTTGACCAGTAAGTAGGTAGCTCTTCTCCAAGTGGTGACTCGGCGACTCAGGCTCCTTCCTCGTGGCTTTGTCATTTTCAATATGTGGTTTCTAAGGACTCATAGAAGAAAGGGAAAGCTCATGGGAGAGCATTTGTGGGAGGCTTTATGGGCCTGGCCTAGTGGTATGAGACATTGTTTCCGCCTCCATCCCATTGGCTAGAAATGAGTTGCACAGCCATACCTAACTACAAAGGAGGCTGGGCGGTGCAGTCTAGCGTGTGCCCAGGAGGACAAGGTAATGGGTATAACTAGCCAGTCTCTGTCTCAAGTAGTTAGACTATAGCGTTTATTTCCAAGACATAATCAGATTTGTACGCATAGATACTCATGCATGAAGATGTTCATTGCTCTATTATTATGAAAGTAAATATTTAGAATCAATTTAAATATTTAGCAATAAGGGATTAAAATATTTGTGGTCTATTCACACAAAGGAATTCTATGCTGTCGCTAAAAATTGTGCTATAGAAGGATGTGTTTTGGCCCACAGTCCTTGCTGTGCTTTATTAAGAGGCAAACCCAGGAAGGCCCAGGTTTTAAGTAAGTCAAGAATGAAAAACAACCAGATATGTGCTTTCATTTCGATGATCTACCACTACAGTCATACACAAAATATTTACCTTAAATATAACTCTTTAAGTTATTCTCTGTGCATTTTTAGAAACTTGTCTCCTCAAAAGCAAAATTCAGAATTGAATTATACCATAGACTTTGTAGGAGACAATTTCATTAGCTCCCTGGTTCAATGCCTGACCCCCACCCTGAACTGTAAGCTTCACAGGGCAGACACTGTGTCAGGTCTGTTTATTGCTCTATACACAGTGCGGGACCGATAGTAGGTATTTGGTAAATATTTATTGACCAAAGTTGAATTACATGGGGTGATGTCAAATGAGAAAACAACTCGAGTGAAAAAAAGCGAGAGAAAAATCTGAATATTCTATATAATACCGGCTATGTAAAAAGAAGTTCAGAGAGGCATATAAAATCACTGCAAGAGAACATATCAGCGTAATAGCATTGTGTCATGTTCTTTCACATGGAATTTTCTCTATTTTCCATTTTTTTTTTTACAGTGACTCATTTGTATAATCATTCACATCTATCATTTGCGTAGTCAAGATGAAAAGAAACAGTTATTCTGAGACAAGGCTTCTGTGGGGACAAAACTACAGCTCTGAGTCTGTACACAATACCTCCTGGCAGTGACGGGTGAGGTGCGCAGATGCGCTAAAATCATCTGGGGGTTGGGACTGAGCCCAGCCTGAATGTGAGGAGCTGGGGAGCACGGAGACAGGGCACTGGGAGGGCAACTGACACTTCTCTCTCGGTTTTTCCTCCCGAGATCTTCTTGAGGGTCCCTCATCTGTGCTAAGAGTAGCATGGGGTTAGTCTCCAGGGAGAGGTGTGGGGTAGGGGGGGATGTCTCCCAGTTTGGGCAGTTGGTTCCATATCCCTTCTGGAAGCTTCCCCACCCTCCCAGGGATATCGGATAAAATACGGGATTCCAATTTCAATTTTGGATAAACAATGAATTATTTTTTAAGTATAAATATTTGCCAGATATTTCACCCTTCACATAACTCTACCAAGCTCAGGATCCTTGTTTTGGTGAAATAAGAAGTGAGAAACTCATATAAGCCCCCATCATAGTCAGACCCAAAGCCCAGTAAAATTAGTCTGCAGACTCTCTTCGTCCACCTCTTCTCCCTCTTCTCAACCCTGGCCTTCCTCCTGCATCCAGCAGCAGTGTCAACCCAGGGTGGCATTGCCAGCCTCGGGCTGTGCTGCTTCAGAGTGTTTTCCCTCCTGGGGCAAACTCGATCCTACTGACTCTTCTAGATGTCTTTTCTGGGGTTTCCCCCTTTTCTTCTGGCGACTCTGCCCCTTTCTGGGTTGCCAGCTTCCAGGTGTCTCTTTCCCCAGGTCCACAACAAGGTTGCAAGGCTCCCAGCTTCTCCCTGAGACTTTTCTCCCCGAAAGCAGTGCACTGCCTTTTTGAGGTTTTCCCAAGACTGCCTACATTTTTAGTGGAACAGACCTAGATAAAAATGGCAAGCATTTTCACTGTAATACATTTCCTAGACATTTGAAAACATTTACAAAAGCCATCCTGTGGTGTGCTGGCACTGAGTGGGGCAGAGTAAAGGAGCGGGGGAGGTGAGAGGGTCTGTGGAGGGGTGAAGCAAGAAAAGCCCCTTCCAGTCTGAGAAGCCAGGGGTAGTGAGGCAGGCTGGGCCCAAGTGCTGGACCCCGTCAAGAAGCAAAGGAAGTGCTTGAATCCATGACAAGGAGACAGAAGCAGAGAATAGGATAATCTCGCCAGCAGGCGAGACAAATGGATTCAGAGCAGAGCACGGGAGGGTCTGACTTGATTCCAGCAGTCGATGCCTTTGAAAGGGCCAGCTGTGAGCCCACCTGTTGGAGCTGCCAGGTACCGGTGTGATGGGGAGCAAGGCCCGCCTCTTGCAGGCCCCCCCTTATTTGACAAGTCTTAACACTTGTCAAATAAAAACCAAATCGTTCTTTTGGGTTTCTTGTTGGTTTTGAAAAGCACATCTTCACAGAAGAATTGTGAATAAATCACCCATGAATATGGAATTTTCCATTTTTCAAAACAGTGGGTTGACCCAAGTGAAATTGCCAATCCTTTTCTACTTGGGACCTACAAAAACAGCAAGTTATAGGCCACGATCACAAAACTGCACATGTGCTCATGAACACACACTGTTGGACACAGATAGACTGGTTACTGAGGTTGGCAAGTGGGCTCAGAAAATCCAGCTCTGCCACAGACAACTGCTGTGGCTGACATGGTGACAGAAGGTCTCCTGGAGTTTTTCTTGGAATTGTAAATTGAATTGAACAAGTTTGCACAATCTCCTCTGCTTACTTGGCTCCTTTAAAGAAACCGCTTTGCTTCTGGTTTCTCCAAAAGACCCCCCAGCCTTGGTGGAACGTGCCCCCAGTCTTCCCCAGGGCAGAGTCTTGCTGGGGTCAATTCTTTGCTGCAAAGCCCATGATAATTTTGGAAATGTCAGCCATGCCCTAAATTATTGTGTATATTATTACTGTCAAATATTAGCTGTAACCGTCCCGGGGGCACCTAGACCTTCTGGTTGTCAAAAGACTTCCTGGATTTGGTGCTTTTCAGCCATTGTCATGTGCCTGTGACTGTGATCTCCTGAGGTGTCCATGAGTGAGTAGGAAAACAGAAGGAGACTAGATGTCCCTCAGAATGTGGGCAGGATGTGGAAATCCCACCCAGGACCATAAAGCAGGGTCAGGGACCATGCCAGTTAAAATAGCAGGAGACGCAAAGTTTCAATGAGGCTGATTAGAGAATGATCTGGAAAAGTCCAGAAACCAGAGTAGGAGTGTTTGGTCTATGAGTATTCATGTGGAGCACAGTTTGTAGTAATGGGGTGACATCTTCTTTGACTGTCCTGCCATAGTCCCTTCATTTGCCAGCTGCGTGAACTTAGGCAAGTTACTCAGCTCCTCTAAGCTTCAGTTTCCTTATCTTAAAATGGAGAAAATGACTCCTACCTCATAGGGTAGCAGTGAGCATCTGATGAAGAAAGACAAGTGGAAGCATGTTCTAAACTGTGAAAGCTCTATGTAAACGTCACGCGTGATGAACAGTGAGAACTCCCTTCTTGGAGGACAGTTAAGGGAGGGAAGAGGCAGTTTCTCTGAGACTTTGAGAATCACACCATCAGAGAGTGATCCCAGCAACCTAGGGAGGAAGAAAGGACTGCAATTCTGGGTGGGTGGACAAGAAGGGAGCAGGGTTGCTAAGGAACCAGTCTGAGTCCTGCTGGGATGAAGGATGTGCTGCAGGGTACCAAATGTTCATGATCAATTCAGGCTCTTCTGAGCTGTCAGTGACCGAGGTCCCCCTGCACGACTAAGACTGCTGTGTGGCTTCAGCCTGATATTCTCTCAAGGCTCTGGCAACACAGAGACCTTAGGAGTATCTTCCTTATAGACTATTTTCCCAGGGCTTAGAGACAGTAGTGTTTCCCAAGCATCGATAGCCATAAAACATTTTGGAAATCATAGTGCAGCAATATTCAGCAACAGCAGTTTGAGCATAAATATTCAATAGTCAACATTGAAGCCTAGAATGTACCTGTATATTATAGGACAAGGTTCCTTATAAAACCTGTGATCTTCTAATAGATGCTCCAGCTATGAGCTTCCATGATACCAGGCACTTCCCTTGTCACAGGATAAGATCCTCCTTTCAAGGAAAGAATCTTAAATAAAAGTGATGGAATACAACTCAGGGTAGTTTAAGCCAAAATAAAAAAATAAAAATAAATAATTTCTTGGCTCAACTACTGGAAACATCAATGGGGCAGCTAATTTTAGGGATCTGGGTCCCCCCACCCCTGGAAGTTTCTTGGACCAGTTATCTCCACTGATGGGCAGGATGGCCACCAGCATCCCATATTTGGATCCTACTGCTTAGCAACACCAGTGGAAAGACAGGGTTTTTCAGGATAGCAATGGTATAAAAGTTCCCGGGAGATTCTGATTGAGTCACATTTGGTCATGTGTCCAGTCCTGAACCAGTCGTTGTGGCCAGGGGTATCCTGATTGACCTCTTGGGAGGAGTGGGTAGAATCAGCCTCCTATCTATGTCACAGAGGATGCACTCCCTGTTGCAAAGGAGAGTTCTATTGCAAGAAGAAAGGGAGAAGTGGGTGCTGGAAGACAAAAACAGTTGGGTGCTCTCTGCGGTACTTCAATGTTACAGCTTGGTAATTGTCCTCTCTAAGCCCTTTGAGGCAGGAACTCTGTCTTGCTCACATGGTATCCTCAGCATAGTACTGGGCACATAGTCAATGCTTAATATTTATTTGTCAAATTAATGAATAAATTAACTAATAAATAAGGTACTTCAGCAAGTTAGTAAATTATGCATCTTTAATGGGACTTCCTGGTATTCATAGGTATAATATATTCTTTCCTTTTTAAAAAAAAATTGAGGTGAAATTTATATAACATGAAATTAACCACCTAAAAAATACAATTCGATGAAGTCTAGTACATTCACAATGTTGTGCAACCAGCATTTATATCAAGTTCTAAAACATTTTCATCACCCCAAAAGAAAACTCCATACTTATTAAGGCAGTCACTCTCCATTAACCCTTTCCCCCAGTCCCTGCCAATCATCAATCTGCTTTCTGTCTCTATGGTTTTACTTATTCTGTATATTTCATATAACACATTGTTTTTTAATGCGAACAACTAAACGTATTTGTGAGGTATTTTTCTTATATTTACCAAATAAACTGAAGAAAAAAAATACTTCTAATATTTGGTCATGAAAAACACCAGCTTGAGTTAGCTTAACAGAAACAAGGGCGATTACTGGTCTACCTGAGTTCCCTCTGGAAGTCAAGCCCAGTCAAGGGTCTGGTGCCTAGATTTGAAGACTTGCCAATCTGTCTTTTTTATTATTATTTTTTTTTTGGCTCCTCTCCACCCATCAGATGCTTCTTTCTCTGCTCAGATTGTTTTCTCTGCTTTTGTAGCCCATAGCAGAGAATGCCATCTCCCCAAAGGACAAGTTAATATCTCTTCTGTTCTCGCCACATTCAGAGGGATTCTGGGTCCACTTCCTAATTTCTGGGAAATTAGAGGGAATCGACTGGTCCAGCTTGGACCGGGTGCCTATCCCTGGTCCCATCTATTACTGAGGGGCTTGGGGTAGGGCTATTCCATAAGCTGACAAAAAAGCTCTAGGGAGGGGAGAGGGTGACATGGATACAAGCCAGCGGGGAGAGGACCAGGAGCCGCCCAAAGGCCAAGGCTTCTCATCTGGAGACCAGCCTGTTGCTCACAAGCCAGAGGGCTGCCCTACCTTCCCGGAGCATGGCTGTAATTGATTTTGCTTTAGAGGATTTCATGACCCTTCTTGAGATAATAAAAAAGACTAACATAAAATTCTCCCAAACAAAATCAATTGCTTTCCTTTTCCCACCAGCATACGGAGGCAGTCTGCCGTTCCTCTGAGTGAGCAGACTCCTGAAGCGTGGAGCCCAGGGCCCAGGAGAGGCAGGCTGCCTGGTCTGGAGGGTGTTTGTGCCAGTATGAGGCAGGTTCCAGGTGGCAGTCTGAGTTACATGGGTCTGAGTCGCATGCTCCTCCCAAAACTTTGCCCTATTTCTTGGCCCAAGCATTTTCTACTTCTCCTAACAGAAGTCTTTCTTTTTTTTCCCTTTTACTTGTGAATGTTTTTATTGGGATATAAGGGATGGGTTGGCAAATGTCACTGTGCGTGGTTATGTCTCACAAGGGCACTGTCCATTCTAATCTCCCTGGGATGGCGTCTGGAGCTTTTTCCTTTCCTTGGAGCTTTTTCCTTTCCTTAGAGCTGCTGCTCTTGCTGCCAGCAGCTTCTTCAGGTCCACTGCTGAGCAGCTCCTCCTTAAAAGAGAATTTCCTTTTTTTCTGACAGAAGTCTTTGAAGCTGGCTGGCTTCCTGGTGCCAGAGGAGGCAAGGGTGTGCACTTGGGGGCTCAGGTAAAAGGGGATTCTGGGAAGACTTGGATGGCCCTTGGGGAAGGTTAATTACTTTGTTACACCATTTATACATGGTCACCCAATTAGGGAGTGGTGGTGTCAGGCTTTGACTTTACCTATACCCATGCAAACTCAAATTCCCCAGTGGTTTTTGAACTATGCTCTATGGAACTTTAGAGTGTAGAGACTTCAGGGATTCTGCTAATGTCTGATCATCACTATTGTAGGAGCTGGAGATATGGTAGTGGTATTATTACATAATGCCCCCATGGCACATCTTGTACCAACTGGTGGAATGTGAATCCACATCCACCTTTGGCCCAGTGTATCTTTGGTTACTCCCAAATACAAACACCCAGAAATGTCCATAAACATCACACTGAGGAAAAGCCTCTGGACCTCTCTGACTGTGTAGGGTTCTTCTCCTTCTCCCTTTCCTGGGGTTTGGTGATCTATTGAAGGGCATTCGTTCAAATGTGCTGCTCTAATTTCCTTAGCTAGGCAGTGTGGGAAGACAGTGGAGTGCTAGCAGGATGCTTGTCTTTGCAAAGTGCAAGTGTAATTAATGTGGCAAGAGGGGGTGCAATTTGGATTTCATCACTTGGTAGCTTTGCCTCTTGAGAATACCTTGTGGTTTGGGAAATGACCCTTTAGGCTCATTGTAGCATTTTTTTTCTTTGAATAAATGACCAACATCCATCATGTATTACATCCCTTGCAACATTTCAGCCTGTCACTAATGACCTTATTGGAAAGAACATTTGATTTAAGATTTAAACCTTTCACGACAACCTCTCTTAGCTTGGATACATACATTTGAAATGAAATTAATATGCTCTTAGCCTGCGGTCAAGTAGTAAAACCATGACTTTTCCAGATTTAAGAATCAGCAATCTCCTTTTTTCCCCTCCTCTTCAATTCTTTCAAACAAATGTGCTTAAATCAACCCCCACTTGGTCTTGGAAATAGAGTTAGATGACTTCATCCATTTCTGACCAACTGATAGTATAGTCTCTGAGGTGTCAAAAGAATTATTATCTTATTTTAGGAGCCAGGGTTGGAACAGCAAGTGTCTGTTATTCTCTCTGATAGCTGTACATCAGTTTCTAAACTGATGGTCCCCGTGGCTGAGGAAATGATTTAAGTCTGGAGAAAAGACAATGAATACTGTAGTGGCATCTGACAGCTTCTGTACAGCTGAAGATATGTTGTTGCTTCTATCAGAACCTTTACTTTAATACACATGTACCTGCAACATCTTACTCCAAACATTTTTAACCTGTGATAGGAAAGATGTGGCTCTGACCTTGGGATCCTTTGCTTAGGATGTTCAAGTATGTGTACTAATTGTTTTTTAACTAGGACAATTTATGGATGACAGGCCCGCTAATGCAGCATTTCTCTGCTTTTCGGAAATTGCAGCCTCTTCTGAGTTCCTACCAGCTCCTTGAGGAAGTCTCTGGCACCAGAGGGCAGAGAGTGGTGAGGTATCTTCCCTGGAGAAGGAGCTGGGTCCCTTATTAAAATGGGATTGAAATGGGGAAAGTGCCTACACTTATACCACGATGTGCCAGGTGCTGGGCATACTACAGTGAACAAGGCAGAGGTGGTCCTTGAGCTCGTAGTGGTGACACCAAGTGGGGGAACACAGGCAAATCAACAGACAGTTGCTAGAAAGTTGATAAGCACTGAGAGAGGGAAGCACAGGGACCTGTGTAAATATATAGCAGGGAGAACTCAACAAGTCTAGGGTGCTGGGAAGAGGTGACATTTATACCGAGGCTTGGGGAAAGCATGGAACATAGGCTATGAAGCAGTGCTAGCTTCTGCTCACTCCACTGTGTAGAGATTGTCATGGAGTTCTTATTCCAGCCAACTCCAATTTCCGGGGCTGTGGCCAGAATCACTCCCACCCCCCTACCTCCGCAAACCTTTCTGGTCCTGAGCGGAGACTTGAGGAGTCTTTGGGGTCATGGCCGGGCCTGTGGAATGGCTGGAGCTGAGAGAGATGGTCAGGGCCTCACAGCCCCAGGGCGCCCAGCAGGCTGAGCTTGTGCAGTGCACGTGTACTCGGGCCAGGTGGTCCTTGGTAGTGGTTTTGCTGAGTTAGGCGTGTGGTGCCTCTTCTGTGAAAAGAAGAACAGACCACGCTTTTCAGGGTTAATTAGAAAATGTTGTCCGCTTTCCCTGAATCCTCCCAGAAGCTCCTTCGCAGGCAGGCCGTCGAAGGTCCCCTGGCCTTGTATCCCACTGCCCAGGTAGTCTTCCTGAGAACCCCTCCCAAAGAGGCTCTCTGCCTTGTTGCCATTTCTCTCCTTCCATTTGGCTTGGGCTCGGCGCCAACTCCCTGCTCCTGTTGATCTGGCGCTCCCCTGGATTTTGTCACATTCTTGTCTTAGAAACTGACAACAAGAGCCTTACTCTGAATGCAGCCCACTCCCATGCCCAGCTCCTCATGCTGAGCCCCCATCCCTGTCCTGAGCATGGGGACCTTGCTTTAGAAGCTTGGGACAGGCTCCTGGGGACCTGTCCCGTCCCTCTTAGCACAGGCATGTGGCCCTGAGAAACGCCAATTAGTGGCACGAGTTCCAGGTGAAAATAAGGCTCTACTGTGAAAACCCAGATATAGCAAGATTGGAATGTGGGGACTGGGTGCAGGAGTTTGGCCACCAGAGGGAGCAGCTGCTGAGGAATGAGCTGTGAGCAGAAGAAGCTCAGGGCCCCAGAGGGAGGATCCAGGGGAACTGAATGGAATGGCCCCTGCCCTCCTGAGTTCCTTCCAAGATTGGCTGGTGGCCTGGGGCGAAGTGGAGAACAGAACTCTGTGGCAGTGACTGAGGAGATCGCTGGAGCATCAGCCCCATGACCTTTCCCCTCTCGTCAGCCCCTCCCCATCTGTTCCCCTCTCAGCAACAGTACACCCCTACGTGCTCATGCCGGTCACTGGGAGTCTCCTTGACATCCCTCTCTGTCAGCCTCTCACATCAAAACCATCACTCTGTTAACTCTTTCCCCCAAACATCTGGAACCTGTTTACATCTCTCCAGCCCCGCTGCCTCCAGCTTGGCCTGAGTAACTGTCATTGTCTCTGCTCCCCTAGACTCCCGCCCATCACAGCCTCCTACAAATCTTTACCTCTTCACTCTGCCCTCCCACTGCATCCTCCACATCACTCTTGGAGAGGTCTTTTAAAAATGGAAGTGTGTTCGTGCCACTTCCATTAAAGCTTTTCTGCTAGTGTCACTTAGAATAAATTAGGCCCTTACAACATGGTCTTTGCTCACCTCTCCAGTCTTGACTCGTGCTCCTTGTTGTCGCTTATGCCCTGGGCTGCAGATTTCCTGGCCTTCCGTCAGACTTTTAATTTCTGGCTGTTCTTTTTATTTTATTTTTTTGTCCTGAGAGGCCTCATCCATCGAAATTAAGGGCCATAATTATACTCTCTCACACCACCCTACCTTTTTCCTTCATTGCACTCACCATAATTTGTAATAATATACTAATTGCAGTGATGCGTTCCTGTCTCGCCTACTTGCCTGGACACTCTGTGAGGGTAGAGACTAGGAATGTTATGTTCAATATCCTTGAACAGAGCCTGGTGCACAGTAGATGTCAATATTTTTTGAATGACAGACTACCTTAAGGAAAGACACCCTACCATCTAATATAGTAGCCACCGGCCACATGTGGCTATTTAAATTTAAATTAATTAAAGTGAAATAAAAAATTCAGTTCCTCAGATACACTGGCCACATTTCAAGTGCTCAGTAGCCACCCATGGCTAATGGCCCCTGCATTGGACAGTACAGAATATTTCTACCATGGCAAAAAAAGTTCTATTGAACAAGGCTGTTAGCAAGTATGAATATCAGTCTATTCATTCAGGCGGTTAAGAAATGTAATTTGACTTTTCTGTGATTGAATTTAATTTTTATTTCAAGCCCCTATTCTGCTGGTTCAGGAATACTTAGTAGTCTGCTTGGGGTCCCTTTCTCTTTTCCGGTGGTGGGGCAAATTCTAGGAGTCTTATGTAATGCCAAGCTGTCAGGCGGGATTTGGTGCTATCCGCGCTGTCATTACGAAGGTGTTCTCTTTCTCATCTGGAAATCAGTCCATGAAGGACAAATAGTGCTGAAAGTCTTATAATGAAAAAGAACATCTTAGCTCCCCTCTTTCTCTCCTCTACTCCTTTTCTTTCTCCAGAGATATCCCCTTCCATTTTAAAAGAATTATTTCTCCAGGTTCATAAATAATAAGTGTCTATGGCTCTCTTTTGATCAGTCCACTTTAGACATTCTCTAATTTCTGTTATGGTAGACGAGAGTATTTTTGCTCTTGTTCATCCCTTCAACTCTCCCTTTCTTTCAATTTAGTTATATTACTGTTTTCGACAATACAAAGTGTTTCATTATTATAACTCTGCTATTATTGTTCGTTATTGAATGCACTATGATCCAATGTCCTTTCTTGAACAACTCTTTAAAAAATCAATAATCATGCCTTTTTATTTTTTTCTTATTTTCTTTGCATTTCTGGCTAAACCTCCTCGCATCTTCCAATAATTCTCTGAAACAGTTTTTAGTACAAATTTGCACACAGTCAAACCTTTTTTCCCCCTGGAAGCATTCCTCTTGGAGTCCCCTGTCCTCCTTTTCCAACTTCTCTTGGCCTGCTGAATGGCTGTTATCCTGGGGTTCCCCTTTCTTCTCGTCTGTGTTGAAAACTCTGTTTCCTCAACCCCATAGATCTGTTTCTCATGATTTAGTTCTTCATGTTGGCTGAGAAAAGCTTCCGGCAGTTTCTTAAGACAGGAGTGTAAGGAGATAAACTTTTTGAGTCCATGAATGTCTGAAAGTCTCTTTATTCTAGCCTCACACTTGATTGACGGTTTGGCCAGGGCAAGAACTTCAGGCTGAAAATAATTTTCAGACAGAATGTTAAGCTGTGCCTTCATTATCTTGTAGCTTCCAGTATTGCTGCTGAGAAGTCCTATAGAGCTCATAGAGCTGGTGATGAGAGAGAGAGAGAGAGAGAGAGAGAGAGAGAGAGAGACAGACAGACAGACAGACAGACAGACAGACAGACAGACAAAGAGAGGGAGAAAGGGAGGGAAATGCTGAGACACAGATGGAAGCTTCAGTGTCTTTTATAACCTAATCTTGGAAATGACTTACCGTTGCTCCTGCCAAGTTCTATTGGCCACACAGGCTGACCCTAGTGCAGTGTGGGAGGAAATGGAGCAAATGTGTGAATAGCAGGAGATGGAGGTCAATGAAGGCCATCTTAGATCATGCTGTCACAGGTCTATGTGTTCTTTATTTACATTTTCTAAAAGTTCCCCTTTTAGTGCCCCAGCTTTGAAGGTATCTGTTGCCTCAAATCCTTTTTTGCCTTTCTGAGGATCTGAGGGGATGAATGGTTTCCTTCTCATAATCTCTTTCTCTGGGAGTTCAGCCTTGACCTTTCTCTACTGTGTCTTTTTTCATTCCCCCATCTTTCTCCATTTCTTTATGTCATAGTTTGCTTTTACAGATCATTTATGGCCTCATTAATATGGCACTTCTGTGTAGCTTCCTCTCCTTGTTATTTTGGGATGATTTTTACCATTTAGGAATCAGAGGTCTTTCTAGGAAATCTCCACGTAGTCAGGCCAGTGTTGCTCTTCTTCATGTATCTTCTGTGCCCTAAACCCACTCAAGACTTAAGATTTTCAGTTCAAAAGCCAAGAATCGATTTCCTTATTCTTTGTATTTTTCTAAGATGGTTAGCATAGAATGAATGCTCAGATTTGTGGACAGAGAAGGACAAAGGATAAAGGAAATGTATGGAGGTAGGGCACTCTGGTAATTTACAAAAGTATTATTTGGCTATAGTAGTTAAGGATTAGAAAAATTAAAGATCAGGAACACTGGACACATCAGGGAGGAATTGGGCACTTAGTTATGAGGTGTGCTTTCAAATTTAAAATGACAACCACAAGAAAACTCCAACTTGAATGCTAGACACCAAAAGGAAGAGATCTTGACAAGTTAACTCGAGGAATACCTAGATACCTTGGCACACCAGCATTTGATGACTCAGGCAAAATCTAGCTAAAGAGATCATCTGTCCAGTCCTCTCACTTAACAAATGGGGACGTTGAGGTCAGGGAAGGAAAGAGACTTGGCCAAGGTCACTGAGTCAGTTAAGAGCAGAGATGGAATCTAAACTTCAGTTTTAATTTTGGTGCATTTATCATTGCACCATGAAACCTTCTCCGTTTTTATGACATACCCCCTTTTTCATAATTTGAGTGATGGTTTTGACAATATCTATCCACCTCTTTATTTCTGAAGAGCAAGAACATAATTTTTACTGATATCCAGATGGTCTTTTCTCTGCAGTCAGTCTGGATAATGGCACTTCTGTGCAGGGAATAAATACAGGAGCTGCAGAAGCGCATTTTAAAGGTAAACAGTCACCTCTTGGCAGGACATCATAGAGCCTTCACCCTATTAGCGTACGATGTAACTCTTCAAGGAGATGTGTGGTCAATGTATTAGTCTGCTCCAGCTGCCATTACAAAATACCACAGACCGGGTGGCTTCAACAACAGAAATTTATTTTCTCATAGTTCTGGAGGCCGGAAGGCTGAGATCAAGTTGTTGGCAGGGTTGATTTCTTCTGAGTCCTCTCCCCTTGACTTTCACATGGCCACCTTCTCCCTGCGTCTGCCTTCACATGGTCTTTCCTCTGTGTGTGTGCCTCCCTGGTGACTCTGCTTATCCAGATTTCCTCTTCTCATAAGAACACCAGTCACATTGGATTAGGGCCCACTCTAAAGGCCTCATTTTAAGTCAATCACCTCTGCAAAGCCCTATCTTCTACTACAGCCACGTTCTCAGGTACAAAGTGTTAGGGCTTCAACATATGCATTTGTGGGGGGGAGGTGGGGACATGATTCAGCCCATGACATCTGCATTTCCTCTCTTAGTGGATGGTGGAGTCCTTTGCAGTACTGAGGCATTTGTGGGTTAGGAAACAGTCTTCCAAAAGTGGTGCTCTCGGGAAACAAAATAGGCCACAGATGAGACAAGGCAGAACCCTGCACCAGTGTCCGTAGTTTGACATGACTGATTTCATGATGAAAATCTGGAGCATGTGATGGGTGTCTAGGGGAAGGGATGGAGCTGGCTAAAAACAATAGTTTATTCTTTTAAGTATACAGGGTGGCACATAGTATGAAGGAAGGGTCCCAGGGACTGGGTCTGTTTCTCTCTCTCTGTCTCTTGGCGTCTCTCTTATCTCTCCCTCTCTCTGCTTGGCTTCATTTAGATTCATTCCCTTTTCCTGTAGAGGGGTGTCCTCCAAGACCTGCCAAGCAAGACAGTATTCCTCGTTAGCTCCAAGATCAAAAGACTATCACGGCCCCAGCTTGGGGCACATTTGTGGAGAAATATTTGGTCCTTTTATTGGCCACAGGTTGGATATAATTCAGAAGTGGGGATGAAAGAGTTTGGGGCAACTAAAGATAACATCCAGTATGGAGAGGTAGATTAAGTCTTATGATGTTGCGGGGATAGTGGAAAACACAATGGTCCTGCTCCAGGCATGCAGAACTGTTGGACGAGAGAAGTATCTTCCAGCATCTATGTAGTGTTAGTCAAAGCTTGTTCTGTGTTTCTTCATGTCATGGTCAGTCAAGTGTGACCCTAAGAGGAGATACAGAAGAGGCTCAGGAAATCAAAGTTTGTTATACTCACAGGTCCTAGGAACAGGAGGCACAACATGCCACCCAAGGCCACATTGGGAAGCACCAATGTCTGTCAGGAGGCAAAGGGGAAGATCAAGGGAGAACTAAGGCTCTGGACCTTACTGGAGTTTCCATGGAAAAGGCAAAGCAGCTTAGGATTGGATAGTTTAATAATTTTGGTGGGCTTCAGGCTATAAGGGTGATCCCTAGTTGCCTGGTACCTGGCACTGGGATGATCAAGGCAGAAGAATATTGCCTCCTGGGGTATACATGTCAGATAGAGAGGTACGTCTCTGGATTCATTAGTTTGTATATCAAAGGCGTGCTCTCAGCTGAGTCTTCTGCTATCTCTAATAATTGACTAGCCCTAAGAGCGACAGTCTTTCCCCAGCCTAAAAGATTTTTAAGATGCCAAACCATCATAATATACAGAAAATAAAAATATAAACAATACAGGGTTCAATCAGAGAAGCAGAATCATAGGATTAGACCTTTCTCAGCTGTGCAAGTTGAACAGTCTCTGCTAGGCTGTTATCTTTGTGTTTGAAATCTTATGCTGGAGCTAGCTGTTCTTAGGACAGGATCTCAGGAAGGGAAGATGAATTTAAAGTTGGGGAGAGTCTAGGCAAGCTGATGCCCACGAGCATGAGCAAGGGCTCGTGAGGACAGACTAGAACCTGTGTCAGTTCTTACTGCATCCAACCGTGATGCTGTGGGCATCCTGTAGGAGCAGCAGTCCTTCATCACAGAGCTGAATACATGCTGGCCCAGGAGTAGGAGAAGCCGAAAGAGGGCCCAGGAGAAGGTGGGGGGCAGTTGCAGGCACCACTTTGGCCCCAGTGCCAATGAGGTAAGTCGTCAGATAAGCAACCACCTGTTGAGCTACAAAAATAGCTTGTGATTCTGTCCCAACCTTCCAACTAGAAAAGCACAGTAAAGCTGCTGCTTCCCTCTGTCCCTATCTTCCATAGGAGCCTCTCTTGTGCTCCTGAGGAAAGAAATTTGGGAAATCGAGTTCAGCCTAGATAAGCTGACACATCGCAGAGGCCCCACATTTTTTCTGGCCGAAGCACTGGAGGGGAGGAGTTGCTAAGAATGGTTGTGTGTGTGCACATATGGAGCAGGGCAGTGGCTGTGGAAGAAACATGCTCAGCGTGAAGGAAAGAGCTGGGAAGAACCTTCACAAGGTGGAGGAAACTATTCTGATGGCTGAGCTGTAATAGACTCATTCTTTCTGCTCATCTCCCCACCACCTTTGACATTAGTTCCTGTGAGGATTGTGGGGACCATGAAACCAGCATTCTTTTCTTTTAGTTTTGCTTACTTTCAAAGTCCACGTCCTCCCATGGTGCTAGAGGGCTGGAAGTCCAGAGCCCTAGGCTCAGACTGGAGATATCCAAAGCCTTCGGTGTACACTGAGGAATGGGAAAAAGAAGATTACACATGCTCACTCACCAGCATCTGGTGATTTTTCAATAGTAAGGCCAGTCAAGGGTCAGCATCCTCTCAAATCTTAATGGTCCCATCTTCAACTGTAATAGTTGTATTGTGGTTGGTCTATTTGGGTTAGTTAGTTTGGGTGCACAATTTTGAGCATAAGGCTGAGGGCAGACACTAGTAAGACAGAAAATAAAGAAGACTGAATTTCTGGGAACTGGGTAAAAAACACTTTAGGTGCCAAAGAGGAGCTCATGACAAAGGATTTATGGCTGAGCTGTGGAGTCGATCAGCATCTTTTTAGGGGTTCCGGACTTCAGAATCCCTCTGGATTTTGTCATGCTCAATGGCTCCTAATTTAGAGATCACCAATGCCCACCTTTCTTTGTGTTTAAGGGTAGATGGCCCTCCATCACTCATCCATTTAACAGTTTTCTGAGAGCTGATTATGTCCCCATCTCTGTCGAAGGTCCTGGAAATACTGTTTTGGCCCTTAGGATCACGTGGGAAAGTGGGCAAGGGCAGATGAAGTCTGGTGGTCCTGTTCAATGGATATAAAGTGATTATTGGCCTATCTCTTGTTCTCCATTGCCATTTTTAGACTATTACTCATCCATCCTCATGGAAAACTTCTCTGAGGTTATCTTCATCTGACCAATAAGTTAATAAGGCTGTAGAGAGGAAGGGTCACTGTAGCTAGGCCTCGAAGGATGGGCAGTTTTTCCAGCTGAAAAAGAGAAGGGAGAGGCTGAAAGAAGGACATTAGAGCTAGGTCAAATATATTTTTAGAATTTTAGGCTGCTGGATACAGCTCTCGGTTTCCCTTAAGCTCCAGAAAAATGCCCTATTGTCCATCCTTGGGAAGAATATTTATGGTTCTCAGTTTTCTCCAAGTCCTTTGTAGAATTAAGTCTCCTAGTAACCCTGTTTCTAGGAAATTTTGTCCTTGAAGGCAACAGAGAAAGAAATCAATGAACTTGTGCTTCAAGGGTCCATTTAGCATTGAGACCAATTTAACGTGGGAAAGGTACAAGGATAAATGTCTGTGTGCAAATTAGAGTTCTTTCCTACAATTGCGTTTGCATAAATGGCTCATGGCCAAAGATTTCCCTCCAGAGAAGGTTGAGTCTTTTTTTTCTTTGCCAGTCCCAGAGGAAGTATAATTGACATGAGGTTTGTGGGCTTCCTCGATAGTTTAACCCACTTACCAAAGCAGACATTAAATTAAAAAAAACCCTACAGTTTCACATTTTCTGAGTTGTATGGTGGTTGATCACCCATAATTTCTGAAACACCCATGCAATATGCAAGAGAAGCCTTTGATTAGATTTAAACGGATGTCTTGAATGGAGTCTGAAATGGGAAAAGAAAGCAGCACTGCCCTTTGATTCTGCAGAAATAAAACCAATTCACCTTGAAAAAACTTATCTCAATTTCTTTCTCTTCTCATATTTGCAAGTTAAATAAGATAAAGTCCCAATCAGCCATTTATTATACACTTGTCAAGTATGTAGACTTAGACTTGGCTGAGAGTCAGATCTCTTCATGGCCAAGTCGAGTGTCGGGTGTTTTGATTTATAGGGACTTTGTGAGCTGCTTGTGGTGTCATCTTTCCTACTCAGAAAATGTGTCTGTTTTTCTCTCTTCATAATTTAGAACTCTGTCTCTCACATCTACGGATAGCATATAACTTTTTAGAATGCATAGAATGGCCAAGATATTAAAATGTATAACATAAGGCAACATAAAGGAATACATAAATTCACAATATCTAAAATCAATGGCTACTCACAAAATTCTAATATTTTATTTTTTTGTATTTATTTTAACTTCCATTTCAATTTTGAGACCCCCATAGAACAATATTTGGTTTCTTTTTGCCACCATTAAGAAGAGTTTTGAAAACTGAGGATCTACTTTTATGGTGGCCAAGCTCCAGTGATAAACAACGTCCTTTCCTAACTCACTCACCTGGGGACTGAGAAGTCAGAGCAGGTAATGTTTGGAGAGAGAAAATGAGATTTTATCAGTTACCCTGTAACCTCCAGAGCATGGTCAGGTGGTCTTTATTGGATGAAAATAAAAATCTCTCTCTCTCTCTCTCTCTTTCTCCTCTTTCTCCTTCTCCTCTTTCCCTCTCTCTCCCTCTCTCTCCCTCTCCCCACACACATACTTCCTCCCTCCCTTCCCCACCTGCTTTTCCTTCTCTCTTTTGTTGGCTCAAGAATTTTGGCTAAAATAAGAGCAGGAGGGCCTCTATGCTGAGGCCTTGGTAAAGGGAAGCACAAGGAATAAATATATGTATATAGCCGGCTCACTGTACCCAGAACTTGTTCTCTGTATTCGTAACCTGTGACTGCCCTAAAGGGATAGATTAAAATTCAAAGCATGCAGATCCTTGGCTGTTTGATTTCAGACACAGAATTGGAAACAGGCTGATAAACATACGCAGCACGCATCCCACTCTCATTTTCTCTGAGTTTTGTTATGCTGGCCTCAGCAGAGAGACAGGACCCTGTCACCTCTGGCCTGGAAGGGTCCCCCTTCTACTCCCTGATGGACAGGAGTCCAGTTGTTCCAACTGAGAGTCGCCTAAACTACCTCCACTTCTCCAGTGTGTTCAAGAGAGTTGAGAACTAGAGGGGCCTGGGTGGGAGCAAGCTACATTTACTTAGTTACCTTTCCATGAGTGGGGACAGTGGGGAAGGCTTACCTGTATAGGAATGTCCCACCTCTCTTTTGGGAGAAGTCATCTGGTCATGAAGCCCACAAGCTAAATGAAACTAATGATACTCCCAGGACATGGTGACTCCAACCCCCATGATGCTGGGGTGTAGCTGAGGTCTTTCATTGATCAGATTCTTTCTCTTTCTCTGCCTGTCTTTTAATTCTTGACTTTTTAAGGTCAAGACTCAACTCCATACGTCCTTAAATGGGTAATTTTTGCATTAATCATTGAAAGCTTAGACAGCAGGGGTTAGATTACTTGTCTTATTGGACAACAATGGTCTTAGGTCTAAGAATATAGAAGGACATTCCTAAAGTCCTGAGATTGGGCATTCATGCATATTTTGATCTTTATGAACCTTTGGAGGAAATAGACAGCTTTAATCTTAGGAGCTGGCAGCATTAGCGTCTATGCCCTGTTGGTGTCTTTTACTATACTAGGCTGTTAGCTGTAGGGTGAGGAAGTGAGAATTTGTGATTAGCAATTCATAGAGTTTTTATTCTGAATTATTAGGCAGTTTATTATTCATTATTATTGAGTATTCCAAGCACTAGTAGAACTAATGATTGCTTTTGAATATTAGCAGAGTTTAGTGTCCCTTTCAGAGATGGGTAGTTGTCAAGCATATATGTTTTAGAGTGAGGGTCCAGACCAAATTGCCTTTTTTGGAAATTGCTCCACCTCTCCCCCAAAAAGCCTAGGTTTATGCTATGTGATCTCAGTCCCTTAAGTACCCACAGCTGATTGAGCCAGGGGTGAACACCCAACTCAGGTAGATTGTTATGGATAGAATGTTTATGTTCCTCCCCAAATTCATATGTTGAAACTCTACCCCCAATGTGATGGTCCTAGGTGGTAGAGCCTTTGGGAAGTAATTAGGATTGGATGAGGGCATGAGAATGGAGTCTTCACGAATGGGATTAGTGTCCATATAAGAGTTATGTGAGAGTTAGCTTCCTCTCTCTCTTTCTGCCATGGAAGGGTACAGTGAGTAGTTGACAGTCTGCAACCCAGAATTTCCCACCTCCAGAACTGGGAGAAAGAAATTTCTGTTCTTAGAAGCCATTCAGTCTATGGTACTTTGCTACAGCAGCCCAAAGACAGAGATCTATGGTGCATTGAGCCAATCCATTATTTCTATTGATAAATTGAATAAAAGGCTATAGGGACTAGTTGGATAAGATGATATTGGGCAAGGAACAGTCACACAGCATTGGGACCAGAGTTGGTGCCAAGGTTAGCCAGACTCATGGGTGAGCTGAAGGTATAAGGGAGAGACTCTAGAGCCTTGCCTGGAAGCTGGTCTTTGAGAGCATGTGCAGAGGGAAGCAGAGATGCAAGAGCGCATGGTCCAGAGAGAGAGCTGTGGCCGTACCCTTGGTCCAGCTTCCTGTTCCTGGATGCTCAACCGCTTAGTGTTGTCCCACAATGACTTCATCTAATTTGAGTGCAAGCAAATGACCCCTGACCAGAAGAAAAGCCTCTGCTGGCCAGAGGTGATTCATCACAGGGGCATGAATAGTCAGAATCTCAGCATAAAGATATACATCTTTCAGGTGGGCCAAAGAGTCTGCCTTGGAGCCAGAGTGTACCATTTATGCCAGCCAGAGCCTGCTGTGTGATAGTCTCTCTGGGCACAAATGTCCTGTGGGGAGCGGGGAAGAGAAAAGAATGGAAAGATACCCAGGGTCTGTGGGGTCCCAGGAACTGTGTTAGGTGCTTTACATGAATATCTCCTTTTGTTCGTTGGTGGTTGTGGTAGGCTGAATAATGTTACCTCTCCCTAAATGCCCACATCCTAATCCTCAGAACCTGTGAATGTAATTTTATATCAAAAAAGGGACTTTAAAGATGTGATTAAGTTAAAAGTCTTGAGATGAAGATTATTCTGCATTATCCAGGTGGGCCCAATGTAATCACAGGGTCCTTATAAGAGAAGCAGGAGGGTCAGAGTCAAGGAGAAGGCAATGTAATGAAGCAGAGGTTTGAGTGATGTGCTTTGAAGATGGAGGAAGGAGCCACGAGCTAAGGAATACAGGTGGCCACTAAATGCTGAAAGAAACAAAGAAATGGATCCTTTCTTCAGTTTCCAGAAAGAACCAGTCCTGCTGACATCTTGACTTTAGCCCACTGAATTGGAGTTCAGACTTCTGATATCTACTACTTTATATCTGTGTTGTTTTAAGCCACTGAATTTGTGGCAATTTGTTATAGCACCAATAGAACACTAATACAGTAGTATTCTCATAATTCTCATTTTTACAAACAAGGAAACTCAGCGAGGTTCAGTAAGTTGCCCAAGTACACACAGCTTGTAAGAGATGGAAAAAACTTTAGTTCGGAGGCTGTCAGACTCAGAGACCCTGCATTTCTCACTGTCTAATTTTGCTGCCTGAGGAATCTTCTTTCCTAAGCACATCTTTGAACACATCATAGGCTTGATCTGTGCCCAGCAGGTTAATACAGGGCTACTTGGAGTCAGAGGATGGGGAGATGACCTCTCAACATTCTTCCTTTCAACATTGTCAGGAAGCATATTTTTGCCAACTGTGCAGAAGTGCCATAACCTTTCCTGTGGCCCCAGTGGGTGGGCCCTCCCAGCTAGATCTGGCACTGGGGTTTCTTAGGTGCCTGCTTTTTTGAGGATGCAGGAGTTGGTCTGATTTATTATGGTGCATTCCCCAATTTCATGCCAAATGATTCAATTACAGCCACCCTCAGCACTCAGGAGAGGTTTCCTGCTGGCTTACGAAGATGAGACCAGGCGTGGCCTGGAGCGTGTAGGAAAATTTCACCTTATTATTTATTGGAGGGGAAAGTGGCATTTCTCTCACTTTGCAGTAGGTTAGTTAATCACCACGTATGGGAGAAGAGGGAGGAAAAATCTTCCCATTTCCAAAGCAAAGCCAGGTTTTAATGAGGAAATATGGCAATGTTTTTATTTTCCCTGGCTGCCTCATGCCTCTCAGCTCAGGTTTACTCCTGTTCTGTTGAAAGGAATGAATGTTTATTGACTTCTCACTAACATAAAAACAATGGTTTCCATTTATTAAGCACTTACCATGTGCCAGGCACTGTGCTATGCAATTTACAACTAATCCTTAAATTGAACCTGCGCAGTAAATGCTACTATGCTTATATCGAATCAGGAAGTAAAGGCTCAGATAAATGAAGGAATTTGCCCAACCACACCCATCTGGTAAGCTAGGATTTAAACCTAGGGTTTTCTAAATCTGGAGTGTTTGTTCTTTCCAGCAATGATAGCATGTTTTTTTATTTGGGTATTTGATTGCCTGCTTCTATCCATCCTGTAGCTCTCGGCTCAGATGTCGCTTCCTTCACGCAGACTTCCTTTTAACTCAAGTCCAAGTCCTCCTTAGTACTGAGTACTTGTCCACTCAGTGTCATATTTCATGTGGTATTGTAACTGCTCCTTACGGTATCCCCACTGGACCACAAACCACAGGGGATAAAGTCTTTGTCATCTTCACTGTTGCATGCCCATACTGACCAGGCTCTCAATAATTGCTTGTTGAACACTTAAATTAATGTATAGCACACACATTCATACAGATGTCACCGAAAATTATCACGAACTTTAGATATCATTTGAGGAAGGCACCATAATATGCAAAGGGACTTCAAATATTATCACTTAAAATATTGAACTCATGAAGGATGATACAAATGAATGATTGAGTTTATTGGAACAAGTTATTGGTGTTCGGCTAAATTCTAAAAGACTTATTATGCCAAATTATGCAAGAAAATTTCCTAAAATCATCAAATTGGTTTTCTTAATGCTGATGTTCCCTACAGACTGAGACAAAAGGTCTGTGATAACCTTGCTTAGTTCTCAGAGTATATTTGGACTTTTACTTTCAAAGCGTCCCTTTGGATATGTTCATCTCATTCGCTCACTCTGTTTCTGATTCTTCTAGGCCCATTTGAGTGTAAGCACCTTAAGGGCAGGGCTCTGTCTCATTCACTGCCGTATGCCCCTGGCGCCGAGGACAGTGCCCAGATCCTGGGAGGCTCTGAATTAATATTTGTTGTTTAATTGATGGGCTCCTCCTGGTTAATATAGTAAAAGGGTCTGACAGGGGAAAAAGGCCATATGCAGGAGCAGTGGGTGTCTCACTCCCTAAAGTAACGGGTGCTGGTTACCCAGTTTGTCTATTACTTTTGGTCCACCAAACCAGGTAGAATCATCCACACACCATGCTCCACGCTCTTTATACCTCCTAAACAAGTCCTGAATGCCAGAGAATGTTCTAGGCAATCACTGAAGTCTTCCTTCATTACTCACTTTACCCCTGACCTTCTTTCTCTTTCATTTTGTCCTTGACATGGCCACAGCTCTAGTCCTCAGCTTTGATCCTGACTTCTGGTCTTTCCTTGGAACCAGAGGACCTGGGTTTGAATTTAAGCTTTCCTCAATGTCTAGCTGTGTGGCTTTGGTCAAATTCTTTAACCGCTCTGCTCCTCTTTGTCCTCATCTGTAAAATGAGCATAATAGCTATACCCCTCAAAGACTGTTGAGAAGATTAGGTGAGCAAATATGTATAAAGTGCTTAGCCCAGCACCTGACATGCAGCAAGCACTTCATCCCTGTTTGCTGTTATTATTATCTCGCCGTCCTTCTCTGGCTCTCGGTGAGCCATCGGAGAAAGTCAGACAGTCGCAGCACAGAATGAAACCCTTGGTAATGCCCATGACGTCCACATCAGTGTGGTGATGTAGACTACTGCAGAAAGAAAGACTTACCCACAGACGACCCTCCAGAAACGCACTTAGTCCAGAGGGCGAAAGCCGTTTCTTTGCTCAGTTGACATTGAACTCTTGTTGCTGAATGCCTGGGAGGCTCTTCTTTCTCTGACTGCCCTCCTTCTCTGTTTCCCACTCTGGGATCCTGTTGGTCTGTTTAGGCTCTTGCTTCTCCCTGCCAGAGTCCTGGCTCCATCCTGACGGGCCTCATCACTGCCCCAAACCTCGGTGCTCTGGGTTCTGCTGGGTCACCAGAGTGAAATCTCCATAAGACCAAAAACTTTTACTTTGTTATTACGCAAAGTCTCTTATAGAACAACCTAGGGGTATTATTATCCTAGTGCCTCTTTTTCTGCCTTACCAAGGACCCCCACTCAAGAAGGGGTGAGAGTGGGAAGAAGAAAGTGTGGGAGCATCTCATCGAGCACCTTCCCTGGGGGTGGGTGGTGAGATGCCATCAGCCTGGAGCAAGTGAATTGTTTGGGATCAAGCTGCACCCAGAATTTAATTTCAAACCATGCAGCTGGAGCCTGACTCTGCTACTAAAAACCACCTGCTCTCATCACCATGCAGACCCTGATGGAGAGAGGCATTAATTTACAAGAAGGGCGCCAAGTAGCAGACGTGTGTCAATACAGGACTTTCAGCTCAGGAGAGGAAGTAAATCTCATTTTGGAATTAATGTCATGATTGACTTTAGAGCACATAAACTTGTTATGTAATTGATCTCTGAGCAAAGTGAGAAAGTGACGAGCAGTTATACCTGACATTTTGTTCACTGACTTCTCTTCCCCATCTCACCCTCTTCTCCCCTGTCCGATGAGAACCAATCTGTTTTGCTTTTTAATGATATTCTTGGGAAAAGTATGCTAATGTAACTTTGACTCCTCAGCCTAGTGTTTAAACTATTGCTCTAGCCATAAAGTTATGGCCTAGGTCTGACTTGCATCTCTCAACGCTGTGCCCAGGGCCTATTAGTTTCAGATTGCAGAGGACATGAACAGCAACAGTTCTGAAGCTTTTAAAGGCTGTGGTAGCTGTTGTCTTGAGGTCTGTCCATCCCTAGGACACATCCACCACCAATAACATCATGCCCTTTTCCTTCCTTGTGCCCTTCCTTCCACCATGATCCTTACTACCTCCTTTTTTAATTAGACCAGCGAGTGGTGACGGAAAACTCTTAGCCTCTGGGATCCTGCTGATAGGAAAGTGGTGTAAGCTGTGATGAGAAGCATACCACTAAATTTTAGGAGTCTGAGTATCCTGGCTTTGAAGTTTGGTCTGATTTATTTACGGGCTGGCCTCTGTCACCCAGAGTATGGTATTATATCAGCCAGTGTGCTGAAGGTGCCCCCAGTGGTTTATGGCTGTGATAATGGAGTTGTTACGGGCCTGGGTAAGCTGGAATTTACCAAGGCCCAGGTTCTTCGCTGTTAGCTGGCTCTGAAATATCACTTAACCTCTATAAACAACAATAACAGTAATAATAATAATAGTAAAATAGCTCATGCCTGCTAAACCTTTACTATGTGCTTGCTAAGTTTAATAATGGCTCCTATGTCAACAACTTACATTATTTCATGCCCCTCAGACTGTCTTGCAAGGTAAATATTATTCACTCACTAATTTACAGGTGAGGAAACAGAGGCGTGTTGAAGTTAAGCAGTGTCCCCAAGGCCACACATGATAGGATTTGATCTGGTAATTCAAACCTAGACACTCTGAATCCACAGCCTGGATTCTCACTGCTCTGCCAGCAGCCACAGGAAGAAGGGGACACTGTAACTTTGACGTTGACATCGAGGGGCTTCTTATTCTCAGCACATTCTGACTTGCGTATGCATGTGAGCATGTGTGCCCGCGCGTACATGTTTTCAAGGGCAGCTGCAGTCGGCTCGGAAGCAGCTGTGACTGTCTCAATTGAGAGCACCGGGTACTCATGTACCTTGGCCTCTCCCTGCCCAACCCCACTTCCTTGTTCACTAGGGTGGTGTTCTGGAGCCCCTTGGCAGGAGGAGGCCAGGGACAGCACTCAAGCTCATTCCCCACCCCCATTCCAGGGCACTTTCATCCCAGGTGCTAATCTCCACCTCCTGTGGTTCCCCCTATGCAGGTTCAATCAGCCATTCCTGGGGGACCCTGATGTACATCACACAAAGGGCTTCAGTGCACACATCTGGTTTAGAGCTCAGAGCATGCTGTGAGGGAGGACTGGGTTCAGATAGGGGAGGCAGAGAGCGTGACTAATAAAAATAAGCCAAGGGATCAAGAGACCCAGTAGTTCCCAGGCCAAGCTATAGTCAAATTGGTAGACAGTAAAGTAACTAAAAGAAGAATGAATTTAACAGTAGGGGAACTGGTTAAATGAATTATGGTACCTCCTTATAAAGGGCTACCAGGCAACCATTAACTGAATGATCAAGAAGAATATTTGGCAACATGAAAAGTTGGTTACTATATATTACTTAGTGAAGAGAAAGTCATCAGAAAGTATATACAACACGATCTTGTTCTTATAAAAGCACATATTTATGTATGTATATGCATATATGTACCATGGATAGAGAAAAGGTTAGATGTTTAAATTCCAAAATATTGACTCTAGTTATCTCAGGGCAGTGGGATTGTGGATAATTTAAAACTTTTTTCTTTGCTATATATTTGAAGTTTTCTATAATGAACCTGTATTTGGAAAAAGGTAAACATTTATTAAGGAAGAGAGAACAAAGGGAGGTATTTAGTGTCAATCTGAGGAAAATGGGGAACAGGGAAAGACTAAAAAATGCAGAGTACAGCAATGCTCTGGTCACTGACACCCGAACTCAGGGCTGTGAGAATTCCAGGCCCTGTCGTGTCCAGAGATGGATCGTGGGCTAAGCTTGACCTTGGCTTCCCAACTCCCCTGGCTCTAACTCCATTCTTACTGGGATTTTTAATTTGAACTTGTGTGCCCCTGATATTGGGAAGGATTTTGTGCTGGTTTAGGAAATAGAACATTCTAGTTACAAAAGAGAAAAATGATGTCCCTTATGAGAAACAGGTATTTTGGCATTCTGATTTATAATTAGTTCTTCATAAGCTTGGTTAATGGGAGTCTGTCCAGAAGTGATTGGTTAATCAGCTCTTGGCCCGCAGGCTGAGGACTAGATCCAGGGCTGTGGAGGTGAAGCTGAGGCCCTCTCTGGCCAGAGCCAGTCAGCTGGCCTTTTCCCAACAACATCTCTCCTTGGAAGAGAGTGTGATATGCTGGAAAGAGCCTGAACTTGGAATTGGGTGGCCCTATAGTCATAACTTACCTATGTCATTTCTTAGCAATGTGTGTTGAGCTGCTTACTTAACCTCTCTGAGATTTGACCTTCTTGTCTGAAAAAGGGACATAACAATATATTACAGAGTTCCTCTGGGGAGCACATAAAATATGGAATGTAAAATTTCTGATACCTCGTTGGCATGTACCAGCAGTTAGAGCTTCTTATTTGTCTGTAATGTCAGGGAGGGCAAGAATAACAGACAACAATATCACTTGATCTGGTATCCAGAGAGATTACATGCTCTGCTCTTGTTGTCACAGTAAAACCAGACCACTGCTCATTGCCTCCTCTGGCTTCCACTTCAACATAGCCTTGGATCAATCTGGAGCAAGGATTGCAAACTACGGCCCGTGGGTCAACTCCAGCCCACTACCTATTTTTGTAAGTAAAGTTTATTGGAAAACAGCCATGTTCATTCATTTACATATTATCTATGGCTCAACAGCAGAGCTGAGCTTGCATGGCCCACAGAGCCTAACATATCTACTATCTGGCCCTTTATAGAGAAAGTTTATGGATCCCTGGGGTAGAGTGTCATTGCCTTCTTAGGTGGGAGGAGTTTCAGAGTGGGGGGTTGCAGAATCAGGAAAGTGAAGAAGAAGATTGGGGAGAAAACACTGGCTTCCAGGGAACAAAGGGAGTAGAATGAAAGGAGAAAAAAAATCCTTTAGCAGACCTGGCAATAGCTCCAAAGGACTAGCCAGGAAATATTAGAAAATCGATAAATCTGCTCCTTTTAATTCCTTTGTCTCTGCAGGGGATGCAAAGCTGTTTGTAGAGATTATAAGAAAATATGTGTTGAATGTCTGGCAAAAGTCCAGGTCTCAAGATGGTCCTTCTGAAAGCCTGGCTGGCAACAGGACTATCTTCTACTATTTGTCTTCTCTGCCTCTGGGATCTGACTTAAGGACCTGGAATTTGATGTTTCTTGGAAATCCATCATTATCTATAGCCAGTTGGTCCCCAAATCCTGTCTACTCTGACTCCTTAAATAAACCTTCAGTCTGTTCCATCCCCACTGCCACAATCCTTGTTTAGGCTTCATTGTCTCTCACTAGGATTATTATAGTAACATCTGCCTGCCTGCCCATCCATCCATGCATCCATGCATCCATGCATGCATGCATGCATGCATCCATCCATCCTGTTATATGAGTACCTGCCATGTGCCATGTACTGGGCTAAGCCCTGGGATGCAATGCTGAGCGTGATACAGTCTTTTCCTTCAAGGACTCATGACCTAATGGTCTTTAACAACTGATTTCCACTTCCAGCCTCACCTTTACCCAGGTTCTCTTCCCTCCTTGTTTGCAGGGTATTTTTTTTGAAAGCACACATTTGATTCTGCTATTCTTCTAATTAAAACCCTTTAATAATTTTCAATTGCCTATAGAACAAAGTCCTTAGTGAGGCATTTAGGGTCCTTTGTAAATTGATCCCCACTTATCTTTCCAGGCTTTTCTCCTACAAACCTAAGTTTTAGCAAATAATGCCTAGTTATAGTTCAAGCCCAACATGAGGTTTCATACTATATTAATCAGGGTAAGTAATGCTAGTCTCTGCTGAGGTAACAAACCCTGAAATCTCAGTGCCTTAACACAGTAAAATTTTACATTATTCTTATATAGACTCCAATGTGATATTCCTGGTTGGGTGGCTTTCCTGGGCAGCTCTCCTGCCAGCAGTGACTCAGGGATCCAGGCTTCTTCCATCTCTACAAGCTCATCCTGGAGTCATCCAGGCAGCAGATGAGAAGATGAAAGTGCATGGAAGTGTTGGGAGTCAGACCTTATTTCACTCTGGCACTGTTCCATGGACTAGACCTCAATGATACGACCCCAGTTAATTTCAAGAGAGGATAGGAAATGTAGGTTAGCTGTGTGCCCAAGAGAATGAAGAAATGGATTTAATGAACAGATAGAATTCTCTCTAATTCAAATCTTTGTGTCTTTGTCTTTGCTATTTCCTATGCCTAGACTCTCCTTCTCCTGCTTCTCTGGAAATGTGAGCATCTCCTTGTGCTTCCATCACCACTCTTGGGGACCTTTTCCTAGTCCCACATGAGTCCCAATCCCTTTCTTTGCTTCCACAGAACTTTGTCTGTTGTTTGCACCGATCAGATTTTTCTGTGTGCCAGATCTTGTTCTGAGCTCTTCATATACATTAACCCTTATGACCTTCACATGAATTCTATGAAGTAGATACAATAAGCAGGTAATAATCCCCAGTTCAAAGGTGAGAAACCTGAGGCTTATGAAATAAAGCAAATGTCGAAGGGCATTTATTATTGTATCATAGTTCATTGTAATTATTTGTTTTCCAGTCTGTCACTCCTAAGGGACCATGAGCTCTTCACAGGCAGGAGCTTAGTTTTATTCATCTTCTATGCTTAAAATGACATGTCCTCAGGAACTATTTGCTGTATGAAGATGTGTTGCATTCAATACATTAATATATTTATTGATCAGTGAATTTACTTTATACTGATCCACTATGGGGGATGCTCAACAAATATTTATTGCCTGGTTGGTTTAAGAACTGAGTCATCAGTCAGTGATGGATGGTTCATTTTTTTTAGAAGGAGCACATGACCAGCTGGACATTCCAGTGGTTCCCGCAGATGCTGCAGCAGAAATCTGTTCCTGACACAGCACTTGCCTTGCAAACTGTTCTCTCTCGTAATTGTGGACTCTTTATGTGATGATCTGCAAACAGCTGAGCTGCATTGTGCCCATAATGTGCCAAGCTCAGGAATGTTTGCTCCTGATCCCAAGACTTGAGACAAATCAGATGTCACATGCCTTTAATTTGACGTTTGGGAAAGCTTTGAAAATGTAAGAGGGTAAACAATTGCCCTTTTTGGCTCAAGAACCAGCAGTGCACTTAAGTCGATCCAAATGAATTAAGCCTGAATGATATGTAAGGAAAAACAAGTGCTGGACAATACAATCTCCAGGATACCTCTTAGTTTTCATCTTTTCTGAGTGTCTCTATTCCTTCAGAAGTTTCAGAGAAATGGTATCCCAATTCAATGAGATCATTCTTTTTTCTACCCCATATCCATAATTTGCCCTTGAAATGGGATGAAGCACTGGATCTTGAGACAATGTGTTTAAATAACTGGGACACTTGTAACTATCTACATTGGAAGATAAGAGTAGTTTCTCAAGCAGCATTGACCAAAATGTATTTCTGAGAACAGCAGTCCTATGAGATATTCTGTCAAGTAAGTTTGGGAAATGCATTCCCCTTGTCTTTTTAGAGATGTCCATGGTATAACAGCAAGTTAAACACTTGTGAGCCGAACAGGGTTATGATGGTTAGCATAAATCCTCCAGGAATGAGATGAACACTCATGGAATCACTCATCAAGGACCTTCAGACCCATATTGCGGGCAAGGAGGGAGGGAAGAGTTTGTTGTTTACTTTTGCCCCTGAGAGTAGGATCTTTATGAGTATTTGTCAGAATTAAAAAGTCATTTGGAAGTAAGGATGTGGTCAGGGGATGGAATGGTGGCAAAGGAAGGTTGTTAGATCAATAAGGGCTGCACCCAGTGTGATGCTGTCTGCTTCACTCAGATGGGGCTAGACAAAAATCCGCTGTCTCGGGAGCAGTGTAAGTGGCATGAGCTTGGTGGATGGCATCTTGGATATTGAATTTGAGGAACTATGCTTCTGCTAGAAAACACTGAGTCATAGCCTTTTTCTGTTTCCATAGGGTTGGAAAAAAGATCAAGTCTTGGGTTGGGCAGCAACATCCTTTAATTAAAAGGTGTTGAAGAGGGGTGAGTTCGTATGTATTACCACTTGACCAACTTGCTTTTATAGTTTCAGAGAGGTGTCACCTAAAAAGCATTCCTTTGCTGTGATCTATCCAACCATCAGCAAACTGCCTACGGTGCACTGGTCAAACTACCTATGGTGTATCTGTGTAGCTATTTACATTGTACTGTTGACAGTACAATAGGTAACAGTCTATAGTTTGCCAGTGTTACCGTCTGCAGTGTACCAGTGTAACTAACTCCCTACAGTGTGCCAGGGTCTGTGGTAGCTCCTGGGGTTTTCGGGGATGAATAAGACATGAACTTCCTGCAAAGATCTCAGAATCCAGGATATTTAGAAAATCTAAGAAATGGAGTAAGATCTTTGTCTGACAAAGCTTGGGTATTAGATGGATGAGATGGTGGCATGTAACATAACCTGAGAGTGTCAGGGAAGGTTTCCTGAGGGAGGTCATGCCTGAGCGGGTTTTGAAGGATGTGTAAGCATTAGCTAGATGAAGCATGTTGGCAGACGAGCAAGGAGTGCTTTATGGGCACAGCTGAGAACAACAGCTTTGAAGGGCAAACAGTGAGTGGGAGACTAGAAGCTGGTCTGTGTTGCTGGAAGGAAATGTGTGAGGTGTAGAGAGGTGCACGGTGAGGCTGGAGAGGTAAGAATCAGTTTGTGAGGAATCTGATTACCATTCTAAGGAACTAGGGCTGCCGTTTGACTAAGGTAGTGCTTTTCAAGGTTTGATTCCCGTGTTCTGCATTGGAATCATCAAGGTACTTGTTAAAAATTCAAGTTCTACTGAATCAGAGCCTTCAGAGGAGGCTCCCAGAAATCTGCATTCTAGAGAAGCTCTCAAGTGATTCTGGTGTACACTGAAGTTGACAACTGCCACTTCAGGAGACCAGAGTCACTGAAGGGTTTCAAGTGGTAATGGCGATGAATCTGTAGTTTAGTTACCTCACCCTGGAGTGATGTGTAGGCAGACCACTTAGGAGTCTCTTGAAATAATCCCAGTGGAAGTTGAGTATGACCTGAACACAGTAGGGGTAGCCAGGATGCAGAGACATGCTGATGTGGCCACAGAGGCAGGAACACAAATAAGCACTGAACACTCACCTTAGGCCTAAATGATGAGTATCACTTTAGTAGGAACTCACCTGGTTGAAGGGAGGCAAGAGTAGGGTAAATTTAGTTGGGAGTAATGGTCTTTGGAAGATGTTGTAGGCAGTAAAGTGGTTTTAAGTTGATGGATTTCAAAAAATCAGACTCAATTTCAGTGTCTAGGTTAAATAAAATAATACTTTAGGATGATGTACAGAGATGGCGGGGGTCTGAGAATCAGCAGCTAGCAGGATGCATGTGCACCCAAGTATGCATTAGGGAGCAGAGAACATCATCTTCACTTATAAAAAGAAAGATGTTCCACATTTACAGAAGAGGCCAAAGACTTCACATGTGCAGAATGGGGAAAATCAGAATGAGCCTAATGCAGAAATTCCCAAGTGGTGGGATTTGAAGTCTTTCTCCCAACCCAAACCCAGTCTCCTCCTGGGAGGTATCTGCTGTTAATAGTTTGGTGTTTAACCTTTCAGACCTTCTTCTATGCACGTACATACATATATTTCTATGAAAACACAGTTTTATTTTGTGTGTGCATGTGTTTTTGTATGATCACTTTAAGAGATTTTCTTTTTTTTTAAGTTTTATTGAGATATAATTGACATATTTCTCATGTAACATAACCTGGAAGTGTCAAGGACGGTTAATCAACATAATAATCAACATTAACTTAATCGACATAATAATTTGAGAGAGAGAGAGAGAGAGAGAGAGAGAAAATCACCAGAATAAGTTTGGTTAACATCCATCTCCTCACCTAGTTACAATTTTTTTTTATTGTGATTAGAACTTTTAAGATCTACTCTTTCAGCAACTTTCAAATATACAATATTGTTAACTATATTTACCGTGCTATACATTACATCCCCAGGACTAATAACTGGAAGTTTGTATCTTTTGACAAACCTCACTCATTTTCCCTACCCTCAACCCCCCTGCCTCTGGCAACCACCAATCTGTTCTCTGTTTATATGAGTTTAGTTTTTTTAGATTCCACATATAAATGAGATTATACAGTATTTGTCTTTTCTCTTTCTGACTTATTTCACTTAGCAGAATGCCCTCAAGGTCCATTTATATTTTCACAAATGACAGGATTTCCTTCTTTTTTTACGGCTAAATAATATTCATATATTTCTCTCTATATCTATATCTATATCTATGTCTATATCTATATATCTATATCTATATTTTACGTCTTTTTTATCTATTCATCCATCGATGGACACTTAGGTTGTTTCCATGTCTTGGCTATTGTAAATAATGCTGCAATAAACATGGGGATGCAGATATTTCTGCAAGACAGTGTTTTTATTTCCTTTGGATAGATACTCAGAAGTGGATTGCTGGATCATATGGTAGTTTTATTTTTAATTTTTTTAGAAACCTCCATACCGTATTCCATAGTGGCTGCACTAATTTACATTCTCACAGTGAACAAGGGTTCCCTTTCTCCACAAACTCACCAACACTGACAGTCACTCTAATAGCCGTGAGGTGATATCTCAATGTGGTTTTGATTTACGTTTCCCTGACGATTAGTGATATTGAGTACTTTTTCATGTACCTGTTGGTCATTTGCATATCTTCTTTAAAAAATATCTAGTCAGTTCCTTTGTCGATTTAAAAAAATAAATTTATTTAAATTAGTTTCAAGTATACAGTACATTGGTTAGACATCTATAATGTTCATAAAACGATCCCCCAATGGCTCCCTCCCTCCGCTGGCCCTCCACTTAGCCATCATATTAATACTAACTGCATTCCCTCTGCCGTGCTCCCTGTGCCCAACTATCAACTACTAATTTGTACTTCTTTAACCCTTCACCCCATTCTCTCAGCCTCCCAACCCCCTTCTCCTCTGTCCGTCCCCAAATTGTCCACTATATTTGTGGGTCTGTTTCTGATTAATTTGTTCTTTTTATTCCTTAGATACTGCATATAAGTGAAATCATATGGTATTTATCTTTTTCTGTCTGACTTATTTCACTCAGCATAATAACCTCTAGGACCATCCATGTTGTTGCAAATGGTAGGATTTCATTTTGTTAATGGTTGATTAATATTCTATTGTATATATGAACCATAATTTCTTTATCCAATCATCTGGTGATGGGCATTTAGGTTGCTTCCATATCTTGGCTATTGTAAATGGTGCAGCCATGAATTTTGGAGTGCATAGATCTTTATAAATTATTTTTTTGGTTTTCTTTGGATAAATACCTAGAAGTACAATTGCTGGGTTAAAAGGTATATCCATTTTTAATTTTTCGAGGAACGTCCATACTATTTTCCATAGCTGCTGTACCAATTTGCAATCCCACCAACAATGTATGAGGGTTCCCTTTTCTCCGCATCCTTGCCAACACTTCTTGTTTTTTCGATTTATTGATGATAGCCATTCTGACAGGTGTGAGGTGATATCTCATTATGGTTTTAATTTGCATTTCTCTGATGATTAGCGACCTTGAGCATCTTTTCATATGTCTGTTAGCCATCTGTATTTCCTCTTTGGAGAAGTATCTGTTCAGGTCTTCCGCCCATTTTTTAATTGGACTGTTTGTTTTTTTGTTGTTGAGTTGCATAAGTTCTTTATAAATTTTGGATATTAACCCCTTATCAAATGTATCGTTAGCAAATATCTTCTCCCAGTTGGTTGTCTTTTTGTTTTGTTGATGGTTTCCTTTGCTGTACAAAAACTTTTTAGTTTGATGTAATCTCATTTGTTTATTTTTTCTTTTGTTTCCCTTGCCTGAGGAGATATATCTGAAAAGAAATTCCTGTTAGTAATATCAGAGAGTTTACTGCCTATGTTTTCTTCTAAAAGTTTTATGGTTTTGGGTCTTACATTTAAATTTTGAATCCATTTTGAATCTATTCTTGTATATGGTGTAAGAGGGTTGTCCAGCTTCTTTTTTTTTGCATGTATCTGTCCAATTTTCCCAACACCATTTATTGAAGAGACTGTCTCCTTTGCTCATTTTTAACTGAATTTATTTTTGCTGTTGAGTTGTACGTTTCTTTATATATTTTGATTTTTAGCCCCTTATCAGATATGTGATTTTCTCCTATTCCATAAGTTGCATTTTCATTTTGTTGATGGTTTCTTTGCTGTGTGGCAACTTTTTATTTTGATGTAGTTCCACTTGTTTATTTTGTTTTTGGTGTCAAATGTGTGTGTGTGTGTGTGTGTGTGTGTGTGTGTGTGTGTGTTTGCATGTAGCAGGTTACTGTAGATAAACTGCAAGAGCTCTTTTAACAATCTGCTTTGAAGATGTTTCCATGTTAGCTGGTAGATCCGGTCTATACTGCTGCTGCATATTCCCTGGTATTTAGCTACTGGTATTCTATTTTATACTCAAGGTTGAACCAAACGCAGAACTGACACCGTATCCTCACCCTTCCCTCCCCATCTCTCCCCCTGACACCACAGCCGAGGTTTCCTTTCTTGTTTTCTCCAGCATTGTTACCTCATGCAATTAAACCTCTTCCCCTGGCAGCCAGCCAAGCCCCATCTTTGAGATTCCACCTGACTGTATCTGATGAAACAAGAGAGCTTGCTGTCTGCATCTCTGTTTTTGAAGAAAGCCTTCATGGGGAAAGACTTAGGGATTCTCTATATGGCACATTGACTTGTGCCCTCACAGCCATGGGGCTCTGAATGTGCATGCTATCTTTGGTACATTCTTATCTGAACGGAGTGTTCCTATTTCTATTTCTTTACCACTTACCTTTTTATAAGTCCAAGGATCTGCTAACAGAGGAAAGCTATTTATCGGAGAGAGAGAACCCACTGGGAGAAAGGAGAAAAGTACTTGATAAAGAATTTCATGATTTGGAAAAACATATTTATAATTTCAGCCCTTGAAAGAGATGTTAAGGTTATAGCAGATTTGCCCAACCACATCTCTTCACGCAGACATTGGTTCAGGTTACTTATAACAATACCAGCCAAGGGGATGAGATATTGGCTGAAAATAATTGGAAGGTCTAAACGAACCATGGCAGGAGGTCATTGAGACATCTCTGGCTTCTCTACCCACATGCTCATGGAAGAGTTGTGTGGGGTTTATTTAATTGAAGCAGTCAGAGTGGAAACTACTGAAAACCTGCTGTTTCTATTTATTCTCTGGGTTTCTATGGAGAAATGAGCTCTGAGTAGTGATCCTTTTAAAGAGAGATATATGAGGAAAATAGTTTCCTGGTGGTCAGGGAGGAACTTGGGCTTGGGTGCAGTAGGTGGCTGCATTGGAAGGTGATTTGAGGGCTGCTGTGTGGTGATGGGAAGGGGAGGAAGACAGAATGTAGGTCCCTTTGAATTTTATTAATAGTAATGATAATAATGCAATAATAATAACTTACATTGGTCACATTGGCATATTTTAACTGTCTCACTTAATCTTTAGACATCTGCAAGGTGAGCCAGGCAGAATTGTTATGCCTGTTTTACTACTGATGCTCAGAGGCGTTAAGTGAATCGCTTGAGGTCACACAGCTGGGGACAGTGCTCGAGTTTGCAAACAGGTCAGCTTTTGCTTTTACTGTCTATGCTACATGACCACAGATATAGAGATCCAAATTGAGGGGGTGGGGGGAAGGGACAGAAGGGCAACAAATTGGCCATAGAAGGATTAGATTTAATTGACTACAAGATTATTAGCCACTGTTCCAGACTCTGAGCACACTGAGGTACAGGTGTGCTAAACCAAGTTGCTCTTTCTAGAGCCTCACAGTATTTTATCACCCTCTCCCACCACTTGGCAGAGTAAGCACCCTGGGAAGTGTATTTTCCTCAAAGATCATGGCTCAGGGTTCTTCAGAGTTGTCTACTTTCTTTCTTAAGAGTCAGAGGGACACTAAAACTCATAGCACCTTGAAAGGACTGTTTGACCATTCTGGATCCGAGGGCAGCCTTGTATCACATGGACCGAGACAGTGTAGACAGAGGAGCCATTACAATGTGGGAGCAGAGGCAAGGATATATCCAGGAAGGTTTCAGTTCTGAAAGGGGAAGAGAGAAAGAGCAACGAGGCCACAAGAGCTTGGCATTTGGAGCAGGTTTGGATGTGGTGTAGGTAGAGCAGACAGTTCTGGGGTTAGGACAGCAGATGCAAAGGATCCATCTTTGATCATACTGGCTGCAAGACAGAGGAGATGGGCTTGCTCCCTTAAAGGGCTGAGCAGGTGGACAGAGCCCAGGACAATGCCTTATACACAGCCTTAATTATTCTTGCTATTTATATGGCGCTTTTCAATTTCCCCCAAATACGTCTACCTTAGCATGCAATATATTTGCTGCATTAAACTGAATAAGGGGGGATTTGTTGTAAGTTATTACTTGGAAGTTCACACGGGTCCATGTACATTATGATAATTTCAAAAGAAGTCACTGACTCAAGTGAGATTTGGCATACACCTCAACTGTAACTTTTGGGGGTAGCTTATTATCTTGAAACAAAATGGCAGCAAGTATGTTCTTCTAACTGTCCTGGGACAAGTCTACAGTCCAGAGAACCATAGAGAAACATGCTAAGGCTGGCTCCCTCTTGGTGAGTGGTAGTGAGCAGGATATACCTGAGAGTTACCCTTGAAGTAAAAGTGGGACAAGAACTTCCTGGCAAAGGTAGTCAACAGAGAGACAATTCCTGCTACTGGTGACCTCTCTCATCTCTAACTCCCCTAGCCTTTCATCTGGTTCTTTCTCTTGTGACATGTTGAAGTGGAAATTCTTTGGGGGCTGCTTAGGCCCATTCCTTCTTTCTTTGATAACAGTGCCCAGAATTTCCTTTGGGACACCCCTCCTCCCTCACTTTCAGGCCACTACTTGGGGGTGAAGATGTCTCCACTGCTGGCTTTGGGGTGGGTTATTTGAACACACCTGGCCAATCAGACCACTGAATTCTTCAAACCTTAACGATTGGTTCAGGGGTGGACGCATGACCAGGATTTAGTGAGTGCTGTAGGGATAGGAGGTGCTCTCTTTTTGCTGCTTTGGACCTTGACGATGTGAGGATGGGACACTCTACATGCTAATAGCCACCTTGCCCTTGTGAGGGGAGATGAAATACTTGAAAGGGCTTAATTGAGAAGAGGTAAATGTTAGGACTAATTAAGGATGAGGGGGAGAATTAAGGGAACCAAGACACCATAGTGAAGCGCTCATGGATGAGCAACAGGGGGAAGCTATTGATACCTTTAGCCCCGAGGGAGTAAGAGGAGGGAACGGTGTTACCAGAACCTGACGAGAGCTGGAGCCATGAAAGAGGACTGCAGCCACGTCCAGACTCACGGGCAGAGGAAGTGGTGACTGGGGGAAGTAAACACTCTGACCTCACCCTCCTCAAGCCTTCCAATCATCTGCTGGTACTGGCATTGTCTGACACAATCAAATCTGAGATCGCGCCCAGGTCAGCCTCTCAGATGCAGACTAGTGTAGAGAATGGGATGGGGAAGGAAAATGGAGAAAAACAGCACAAAGCTACTCTCGATGTTCAATTAGATTCGTCAGGAGAGCCAATAACCCTCCTTTCTGCATAAGCCAGTTTTGGGTGGCTGTTCTATAATCTGTACGGCAGCAGTTCTATGTGAAACATCAATCTTAGTAGCTAGTTCTTATTGTAGTTATCGGTTATGTCTCATCATCTTTACTAGTGTAAACTCTTTGAGGGTGGAGACCGTCCTTTACGCTTCTGTATTCTCAGCGCACTGTCTGGGACAACGTAGATGCTCAGTAAATGCTTGCTAAAGTGAGGTGAACTGAATCCCCAGCAGAGGGAATAGCCCATGCAAAGAGACAAGATATGCCCCAGCACAGCAGATCATGATGTCAGTAAAAGTGGGTGTTGGAATGGAAGTTCTTCATTGCACGGTGGTAGAACATCCTGGGCTGCTTCACCCCTGCTGTGAAAGTAGAGGAGACCTGAGCCCCCTGAAGAGGAATTTGGGCAAGTGGGAGGGTGGGAGGGAGCAGAGAAAGGAGCATCAGTGTTCCAGGCTATGGAGAGTAATTCAGCATCATGGACTCTGATGGGCAATACAGTCAAGGTGGGATTTCACAAGAGCAATGAGAGGTTCAGCAAGAAAAATGGGAGCAGAATCTCAGTGTTGAAAATGCCGATAGAAATCATCTGACAGAATCCCCAACATGTGAAATCGTAAGTGTGGGGTTTGGGTGGGAGGGTGGGATGGATGACACTAAAGTACTAGCATGAAGTTGATGATTCAGTATAACATGCTAATACCTCAGGAGAAGAAGAAACTGCAAGCTAGCGTGAAAAAAATCAGGAAGGCGTCCTGATTGGCCTGTTTGGGTCTGATGCCCATTCCTTCTGCCAGTCACAGAGGCCAAGAAGTCTCATGCTTCTTTCTGCACCAGTTACCAGAAGAGGAGGGAGGAATGGCTACTGGGATGACAGAAACTAGAAATTTTGATATTTCTAACCATTCCAGAGAGTCTGGAACCAATATCTGTATCTTATTTTTCACAGATAGCATTGCAAAGATTATATACCAAAGGGGTAGTTTGGGGTTCTAAGGGCCCATAAAATGCTACAGGCAAGAAAGATGTGGGGTATTCTTAAACAATTGGTTAGCAATGCAAAAGGAACACTGTCAAACTCTGCATACATTCTGGGCATTCAAATTACTATGTCTTAAGGCAATGTTTCTCAGAGTGTGGTCTGAAGGTCCCTGGGGTTCTCTGAGACCCTTTCAGAGGGTACTCAAGGTCAAAACTATTTTCATGATTAGATAGGATGTTATTTGCTTATTTCACTCTCGTTCTCTCTCAAATGGAGGAGAGTGAAATGTTCCAGGGGCTGTCTGCCATGTGACAATGCTACAGACTGAATGCAGAAGCAGGTGTGAGAACCCAGCTCTTCTATGAAGCCAGACATCAAAGTAGTCCACAAAAACGTAAACCAGTGCCACTCTTCTCACCACGTATTTTTTTTTGAAAGTAGTTATTTTCACACGGAAACAAATCATTGATGCGAACCATGCAATGGGATTATTGTTGTATTATTTTTGAGATTAATTAATGTATAGATATTTAAAGTATTTCTCAGTTTTAATTTCTAATATGGTAAGTATGAATAGATATAACCAACATAAACAAAAGCTTTTTGGGAGTCTGCATTAATTTTTTAAAAGTGTAAAGGGGTCCTGGAACCAAAAAGTTGGAGAATCACTGCCTTAAAGTAGTGTTGAATCCCTGGCAATGAACAGGAGAAGGGAGCTCATGTTTTCCAGCTTGCATTTTTGCTGCAGGTAGTCTGTTTTAATACTGAGGTTATACTGAATGAATGATAATACTTGTCATCCTGTGGAGATAGCACCATGCAGGGAGTAGTGGATAGGTCATGCACAGAATTTAGTTAGACCGTCTTGTCTTTAACTTCCAGTTCCTTTGGGCAAAGATCATGATCAAATTACTTACTATTTCTGAATTCCAATTTCTATCGCTAAAATGTAGATGGTAACAGCTATCTATCTCACCAGAATTTTACAAAGATTAAACGACGTGTTTGTGAAAGCACCTAACCCATTGCCCGGTAATAATGGGTACCCCATAAATATCAGTCCCCTTTCCTCCCTCTCAGATCACTCAAAGGATTAGTTCCTTCAGAATCTCTGATAAGAGTTCTAATCTGAAGTGGTTCCCACAGACAGTTCTGCTGGTCTCTGGCCTTTTCTCGTCCCCAAATTCTCTTGTCCCTGAAGAATCAATTTACTGTCTCATGGAACTCTTTTTATAGTATTAATGTCACTGAATTATATTTCCTGGACTTGCTTACTCTTAATGGGTAAAGTGAAGCCACAGGGGATTTTATATATAGATATATCTTCAGTGGATTTTTTTTATAAGCACTCCCTCCTTTTCCTTTTGGATCAGTATTGGTTTGAGGGGAGGAGAAGAGGCCCCAGTTGGAGAGTTACCTAGCAACTGTTCGAATTCAGGTGACATCTGCTAATTAGACTGGCATGGAGTGTGGTTGGCAAGGAGTTGCCTAGCAACCAGCAGTCTCCTGGACCTCACTGCAGATTTTGGTGGAGGGTATCTATTGCCTCCAAAAAGGTTCCCCCAAAGTTGCTTGCTCATGGAAATTTCTAACCAAACTTATCCATCCTGATGGTCTCTTTCTATTTCTCTTGGTACCCACCCCACCTCATTCTCCACATCAATCAACCTGGCAGCTAAAAGAAAGTTGAAATTTTAGAGAAAGCAACAAGGCCGAGCATGAGTTCTGGAGTAAAATAAATACAGATTTCAAACCATTCTTCCACTTACTGGTTCTATGAGTTACATAGGTTACCTCATTTCTCTGAGTCAGTTTCTTCCTCTATGAAATGGGAGATAATGGAGCTAGCTCAGAAAGGCTATTGTGAGGTTTATATTAAATAGGACCCAGCGTATCTGGCAACTGGTGGTAATCACTAAACATTACTTCCTTTCACTCTTCTTTGCAAATTAGATATTCCCAGCTCTGTGTGGAATCAATCAGAAGGAATAAAATATAAAGAATTCATGCCTAAAATATGAGCATTATAGAGGATTATACTATAGTTATTCATACATAATATTATATTTTATATAAATATCTTGGGAACTACTTCTTCCACCAGTTCTTCAAAAGTAGACATTTGGAAATTGAGAAAGAATAAAATATGTTTGAACATTAATCAATTTTTTTTTTTTTTTTGCCATTCTGCCCATAGAAGATGCTGTCAGATCATGAATCTGTTTTTACATTAGAAACATTAGGACACTGCACAGACAAAATGGTGGCTCCATTCAAATCCCGAGAATCCGTGAATATTTTCTTTACATGGTAAAAGCAATTTTGCAGTTGCGATTAAGAATCTTCAGATGAGGCAATTATCTTAGATTGTCATCAAGGTCCTTATAAGAGAAAGAGGGAGGCAGGGGAGGAGAGGACAGAAGCAGAGATCAAAGAGGAGGGACGTTTGAAGATGCTACAGTGCTGGTTCTGAAGAGGAAGGGGTCACAGGTCAAGGGATGCAGTGGCCTCTAGCAGCTGGTAAAGGCGAGGGAACCAGTTCCTCCCTAGAGCCTCCAGAAGGGATCCACTCCTACTGATACCTTGAGTGTAGCCCACTGAGATTCTTTTCTGACTTCTTATCTCCAGAATTGTAAGGTGAAAATTTGTGTGTTTTTAAGCTACTCATTTTGTGATAATTTGTCACAGTGTCAATAGGAAGCTAATAAAACTATTTTAAGATTTGGAAGGCTCAGACATGCTTCCACAACTGCCCTTGATTATTTGAGACAAGTCAATTCTTTTCTCTGAACTCGTTTTTTTTTTTTTTTTTTTTTTTTTACCTGTTTACTGAAGGTATTGTCTAACCCAGAATCTCCCCCAAGACCCTTCCAGTGCGACTTGTATGGCCTTGTGCTCCAGGACTGTCTAGTGGAGACTGTTGGGGTGAGTAACTGAAGATGTTGCTAGGTTCTTTGGAGAATTTGTGTTCATTCAACAAACTAGTACTTAATAGGTGCCAAGTGCTGTGCTAATTGCTGGGAATATAGACAAATAAGATGTTCGTGCTCTTCAGAAATCATTGTCCGGGGGATGGGGAGAGAAGAGGTAAGACACAAGTACTGGGCCAGGAGGTGTTTGTGGTACAGTGGGGACAGGGCTAAGACTCCTGACTGGTGTGAAAGTGACGGTAACTTCCCAGAAGAGGTGGAGGATGAGGAGTGTTTAGCAGGAAGAGAGATGAGTGAGGGCAGTCTCGCTGGCCGAGCCCGTGCAAAGGCAGGGAGGCACAGGGGCTGGCTGGCTGGGTTACAGCAGAGAGGAAATGTAGCTGCATAAATGGAGGAGTCATGGGCTCAGGCAGGAGTCAGAGCCTGGAGGGCCTCATAAGTCACACCAGGGGCAGCAGGGAGCCCTAAAAGATTTTTTCATGGGGCACGACAAGCTATCCCTCATGTGCTATGATTATTTTTCACTTTGATATTTTAAAACTAGAAGGGCTATGAGATAAAGAGACTTGCCAGCAAGTTACTACTGCATTGTAGGTATTAAAAAAAAAATAATCTAAAGTCCTAGAGAAAAATATGTCAAAGCCTTAACTCTGGAGGTAAAATGTCTGGTTTTAAATTTTGGTTCTATCACTTGGTAGTTGTATGAATTTGGGCAAATTGCTCAAGCCTCTGGTACCTTAGTTTCCTCGTCTATAAAATGAGGATAATAGAAGAATTGTATGAGAATTAAATGAAAATAATAAAATGCTTAGAACAGTGCCTAGATTACAGCAAATGTTCTTTAAGTCTTTGCTATTATAATTTCTGATAAGAACCCCCACGTTTGAGCTCTTTTGATGATGACCCTCAAAAGCACAGTTTGGTGTGAGGGAAGCAATTCCCTTAGACCACCACGTCCAAGGGACTTCATTATTGCATGTAATAAGGTTACCAAGGTGGATCTTGTTAAAATACCACTTCTCTTTTAACTCCGTTTGGCAGCAAAGACTCCAAGGAGACCATTAACATGACACTCTAATGTATTTCAGGAATGTTCTCCATATCCTGGTGCCTCTAGCTGCATAGGCCTGTCAAGGTAGACCAAGGCAAAACTCTTGTAGGGGGCAAGATTATCTTTGGCTTTTTCTACTCTCCCTTGAGAGGGTCTCCCAGGCCATTTGACCTTAGGCAAGGCACTGGCCTCTTTGAGCCTTAACTTCCTCACCCATAAATAGAGAATAATAACAATACTGTCTTTATCTGACTCAAAGAATTGTTCATTCATTGTATTAGTTGCCTATTGCTGCAGTGACAAATTATACCAAAACGTAGTGGCTTAAAACAACAAACATTTATTATCTCTCAGTTTCTATTGGTCAGGAATCTGGGCCTGGCTTAGTTGGGTGCCTTTGGTTTTGAGTCTCTCATAAGAGGTTGTCATCAAGCTGTGGGACAAGACTGCAGTCATCTCAAGGCTCAACTGGGGCTGGAGAATCTGCTTTCAAGATCACTCACGTGTCATTGGTTCATGTCTTTATCTTAGGGCTGCCATAATGAAACACAACAGGCTGAATGGCTTAAACAACAGAAATTAATTTTCTCACAGTTCTTCAGACTGGAAGTCCAAGATCAAGGTCTGGTTTCCTTTGAGGTCTCTCTCCTTGGCTCGCAGATGGCAGCCTTCTTTCTGTGTCCTTACATGGACTTTGCTCTGTGCTCACCTGGTGTCCCCATCTCTTCTTATAAAGAGAGCAGCCGTATTGGGTGAGGGCTCTACCTTTAAGTCCTCATTTAACCTTGATGATCTCTTTAAAGGCCTTATCTCCAGATACAGTGATGTTGGGGGTTGGGGCTTCAGCACATGAGTTTTGGAGGGACACAATTCAGTCCCAAACAGTTTCTCACTACATGAGCTTCTCCATAAGCTGTCCCAGTGTCCTCACCACAAGGCAGCCACTGATCCTCAAGAGAGTCAGAAAGCACTCCTCAAACAGTCTTTTTGTAACCTAATCTTGGAAGCGACCTCCCATCACTTCTGTTATATCTTATTTGTTAGAACTGAGTCACTCAGTCCAGCCCACACTCAAGAAAGAGAAATGGCGTAAGGACACATATACCAGGAGAAGGGATCATGGGGACCACCTTAGAAGTGTCTATTCCAGTCATTTATTCACACAACAAGAATATGCTGAGCGCCTACTATGTGCCCCTGGTGATGCAACAGCCAATAAGATAAGGTAAGATTCTGTACCTCCTAGAGCTTGCATTCTGGTAAGGGAGATAGGCCATCCAGCAGTCCCCTTGCATCTGCGGTTTTACTTTCCAAAGTTTTAGTTCCCTGCAGTCAACTATGGTTCAAAAATAAATGGAAAATTCCAGAAATAAACAACTCATAAGTTTTAAATTGCAGTGCCATTCTACATAGTGTGATGAAATCTTGAGCTGTCCTCCTCTGTCCTGCCCCAGATGTGAATCATTTGTTTGTCCAGTATATCCACGCCCATTAGTCATGCAGTAGCCATCTTGGTTATCAGATTGACTGTTGCAGTATTGCAGTGCTTGTGTTTAAGTAACTTTTATTTTACTTAAAAATGACCCTAAAACACGAGAATAGTAATGCTGGCAATTCAGATATGCCAAAGAGAAGCAGAAAGAGAGAGAGAGAGAGACTGACTACATTTACTTTTATTACAGCATATTGTTATACTTGTTCCATTTTATTATTAGTTGTTGTTACTCTCTTACCTGCCTAATTTATAAATTAAACTTAATCATAGATATGTATATATAGGAAAAAAATAGTATACATAGAGTTTGGTGCTATCTGTGGTTTTAGGCATCCACTGGGGATCTTGGAATGTATCCCCTGCAGATAAGGGGGGCTATTGTATTAATGCCAGCCACATAAAATGGTTGTAAAGACTAAATAATATACATAGTAAGTTCTCAGTAAGCGATGAATCTGATTATTATTACAATCATGAAATCTTGGACATATTATGGTACTGTGTTGGATCTCATCTGTTTCTGGGGCCTTCAAATAACTAGGAACAGAGACTGAGAATGATAATAATAATAAAAACAATGCATACTTATGTAGCGCTTACCATGTCCCAGCTACTGTCCTAAACACTTTATAGATTCACTCATTTAATCCTCACAACCACTTTATATGATAAGATTCTATTATTACCTCCACTTCACAAAAGAGGGATTGAGGCATAGAGCAGTTAAATAACTTGCTCAAGACCTCCTGGAGCACTTGATCAGCCCCAGTGATTTCTGACAAAGAAAGAGCTGGGCAGACAGGCCAACAGCACATAGAATTTGTGTGCTTTCTCTGCCTCCACCCCTGGTCTCAGGGAAGGCATCAGTGCTGCAGTTGGGGAGGGCGGCAGCTTCATCAGTAGGCATGACTTGTAGCCTGAGCTCCTGGATTTGTTCTTGAAGTGAGATTTCATTGCATTTATTGCAAATTGACAGGCAGCTCTGTTTCCTGTTGGCTCGACTCCTTCCCATTAAGTTACTGAACTTAGAGGATTGGGGAGGGCAAGCAGGAAGGGAGATGATTCAGGGTTAAAATAAGACTGTTCAGCAAGTAATGAAGTCCCTGGCAGCTTTTTCCCTCTTTGTATGGATGTATAGATAGGATGCAAAGATGGGCTTCGTCGCTCTGCCTTGGTTATGGCTCAGAAGATGAGTGTTGGCTCTCCTGTTGGGGAGCTGGCCACGGGACCAGACATCTGCTGCTGAAGCAGAGGGAAGACCGGTTGGTACAGCCAAGAGGGATGACCAAAGCCATGAGATGTAAACTTGGGTTTGAACAAGGAGTCTGGTCAAAGAGTGGGTGGGACTCCCCTTCACTGAGTTCTCATTGTTGACACAGAGAGCGGGGAAGGAGTGACCACATGTCAAAAGCCTGCTGTGGGGGATACACAGTAACAGGCCCAAACAATACTTATCTCATTTAATCTGCAGGCCAACCCTATAATATTATTTTATTATGCTACTTTATAGACAAGAAATGGAAGCTTGGGGAGATTATGTGAATTTGGGCAAAACACATAGCAGAACCAGGATTCAAATTCAAATCTGCCTGACTCCAAGAACATTCCAGAAATCTTTTCCTTTGGGACTTTCTGCTAAGATTTCTAAGAGCTGGGTCTTTCTGCTAAGATTTTTATCTGACCATCATTTAAATGAAACACAAGAATACAGGTAATTGATGAAATGCGTGGATAGATTTCAGTGACTTGGAAAGTGGCCTGGGCATTAGAAATTTTAAAGCTCCCCAGGTAATTATACCATGCAGCTAAGGTGAAAAGCTATTGATTGAAGGGGATTATAGAAGAGGAATAAAAGAAGGCGCCATCTCAGTAGAGCAGGTGAGAGTTTGTGTTTTCAATGACATTTGTTCTTTAACATTTGCTGAGTGCCTAATATTAATGATAGCTACCATTTATTGAAGGCTTTGCTTTGTCAGGCCCTGTGCTGACTGCTTTACACACATTATCTCATTTTAATGCTCACACAACACTATGAGATAGATATTCTTACCTTCTTTTGCAAGCAAAGAAACTAAGAATTAGAGAATTGAAGAAACTTGCCCAAAGTCACACATCTAATTAAGTGTGGAGTCGAGATTTAAACCTGGTATTGAATGTCTTCAAAACTCTTGGAATTAATTACTACGCTATGCTTCCCACTACCTACCAGACCTTGTTCTGGGAACTCTCAAGGGCCTTGCAATCTGATAGGTATTGAACATTTACACATGACAAGGTGAGGGCTGCCATGGAGGAATGTACAAGGCACCGTGGGTAACAGGTGGAGAAAGCTCACATCAGCTTGGATGACTCAAGGAAAGCTTTGCCAAGGAGCTAATGCCCAGGGAAAAATTTCCTATTGATTTCTGCCCCCGGAAATAGGCCCTACCTCTTGATAGGGGCAAAGAAATTGATAGTGGCCATTTTGGATTAAACAAATATAGTCTTGATCAACAAATCAGCAGTTTTGAAAAAGGCCTGGGGACTGTATTAACTTTTTTTTTTCAGACCCTTTGGCATTGTGAAAATGACAAAGCCTCTTTGGTAAATGGTAGCCAGATTGGTTTCTGTCTACTTTTTAAGCTGCCCTAGAACAGGAGCCACAGCTATTGAGAAGGGGATCCTAGCCTCAGTAACACCGAAGAATTCTGCATGGGCAGAGCAGGCAGCTGAGCCATTGGTAACAACCACTGGCTTAAAGAGAAATGCCCTTAGATAAAGCTTGACATCTTACTTGGGAAGGTGTCTCCTAAGCTAGTGTGAATTTACCGTGTCTGGAAGGAGAAAGGGCACAGTTAGGCTTTCAGAAATGGGATGCTAAAAGTGGGCATCAGTCAGGGTTGTCATCCCTTATACATCAAAATAGAGATTGTGCTGATGCTTTTCTTGACTACATGAGTCAGAACATAATAAACTTTAAAATCGTGAGACCAAAGGCTGCCACTCGTGCTTGTGATTTATGATAGAAATCACAAGCTGCTACGTGAACTTCTTTACTTCTCATTCATGCCTGCATGAAGTTCGAGGCGGGGAAAGAGAAGCTGAACTCTTTGTTGGACATGGTCAAAAAGACTGTGGTCTCAGCGGTAACCAGGTTTGCCCTGTATCTTTTACGATCTGGTCCTTGGCATCTGCTCTTGACAGAGAACGATACCTCTGTATTAATCATACTGGCTCTGTCCCTGAGGCTTCTTAATGGAACCAGCTGGTAAACAGGTTTAATAGAAGTTCCTGAAAAGTCAGGGGGTTGAAAATTCTTTATTTGAATGCAATAGCTATATCAATGTAGGACACAAATAATGAACAAATATACAATTTCATACAAGTGGCCCTTACCATTTCATAGACTGACTGTTTTTATTAAACTTACTCTTAATGAAATCATTCAGGGATAAGATCTTAGAATTCAACATTCGGATGATGAGAAATGGCAAAAAAAAGTTAATATATTAAAATTCATCAGATATGCACAATGATGAAAATATGGGAGAAAAAACTTCCAAGGAATAACATAAATTCTAATGACTTTTCACAAAGTGATTAGATTTATGATTTAAAAATTTTCTCTAAACATCGTTTTCCAATAATCAATCATTGAGTAATGCACTATGCTAGGTGCTAGAAATTCTGATGTGAACAAGATAGGAAGTCCCCGTTTTCAGGAAGCTTATGGTCTAGTGGAGGAAAACAGGCAATAAGTGTAACTGTGAGGGGTACAAGACACTGAATGTCGAGAGGAGGCAAGTCTTCTCTGAGGAGACTCCTTTCAAGAGCCATATTAGATAAAGGGTGGGACTTTTGAGTGTGTTGAGGATTTAATGGGATGTGAGAACCAACAGACAACCCTTTAAAAAGTGTGAGGAAGAAGACCAGAGGAGAGAGGTAAGGGAGTCTTTGGAGGGGTATACTAGAAGGAGAGAGGATTTTTAAAGATAAATGGACTTGAGTGTATTTAAGTGTAGACGTGAAGGGAGGGAAGAGTGAGGGAGAGAGAGAGAGGGAGAGGGGAGAGGGAGAGAGATAGAGAGAGAAAGAGAGAGAAATTAATTGTAGGTCCCAAGAGGTGAGAATAAATGACAGGCGGGAGAAGATAGCATCAGTTCACAGATGGAGAAATTTGTTGGTCAGGATGTTGTGGTTGCAATCTGCCCAAGTTGCCTCCATCTCTTTCCTGTTCTCTCAGCCATAAGGGGTTGGAGTTCTTTCTGCAGTTGCTACTTCCATGATATCTCATAATTTCCTTTTGACGTTTCCAGTTACCTAGTTAACTTTATAGTAAATTCTCTCTTGTACGTCCTTTTGATGTTTCCATTTACCTAGTTAACTTTATAGTAAATTCTCTCTTGTACAAATAACTGGTGTGGTTTGTTTCTCCTGACTGGACCCTGACCTATACACTAGCAATCTCTTTAGGGAGAACTTCAGACTTTGTTCTGGCTGGAAATGGGTGTTCTTGGGTTGGGACAGACTGCCTTTCATGGCTTCTACTCCAAGGTTATCTTTCCCCTTGTCATGGAAATCTCTTGTCAGCTGGCCCAACCAAGGCTCAGCTTTTGTGATGCTCTCTCCACCTGCCACAGGGCACAGGGGACCTTCTGGGTTTCCTCCATGTCAGATGCAATCTGCAAGGACCAGGGGGCATTCTTTGACATTTCCTGTCTGGAACACCTGCTGCCATCTCTTTACTATCCTGCCCATGTCTTGCGCTATGCGTGGCTTCAGTGAGACATTTGCTTTCTAATGTTGGCCAAGAAAGAGCAAATTAGTCCACACATTTACAGATACACCTAAATTTCTGGGGCATCCTCTCAATTTTCTTCCCTTTCCTTTGCTTTCTTCTCATAACTGGAGGACCCTCAGCCACCATACTCTCTCTAACTTGCTTCATCTCCCACCAACTCTTGTTTTTCATTTCCAGTTTAATTATCTTGCCTTTGAGCAGAGGGAAGAAAAATCAGTTCTACCAATTCACACATACTCTCCAATGCTTTGTCTCATGGGAACCATTGTCCACTGTATCTAGCACCTTGGGACTTACCTCCTCCCCCTTTTTAGAGAACGTTCTTTTTAAGAGTTTTCTAGAAACATACTATTTGATGTCTCATATTATCAACTGGCTACAAATGAACATACCATGTATCAATTTGCTTTTATTATAATGTGTGTCTAATGATAGGAAGTAGGAAGAAGGATGGGTAAGCTTAAGAACCCAGTAAAACTGTCATATAGCCTGGTGTTTGGGATTCTCCCAGCCTGCTTTTGTGGATTTCGTCTCACTGTGGCAAAGCCCCCAAGGAGAATGCAAAGTCAACTCCCTTAAGCACACTAGACAAAACCTAACTCTTTCATTCCACCCCCAAAAGTACCCAGTTCAGCTTCTTTCCATAGTACACTTTCTGCCCCAGATGCTAATTGCATTTAACTAATCCACAAGTGAACCGTCCACAAATTCCATTTTAATTAGCATATCACATTCTTTGTGCAAATTTGCTCTCAGAGGAGTCCCACTGCAGCCATGTGAAGATGCTAATGACAGGGCCCCTTGATGGTTTCCAGATAGCTTTTAGCTGCAAAAGCATTTGGGCAGAACACCATGAGCATCCTGCCTATCTGTATTACTGGAGAACACCTCATTGGTTAGAAGTTGATCCTCCTGTAACTTTTCTGAGTTTCTTTACATTTATTCTTGAACCTCAGATGTGCCATTTCTTATCAGGATGCTGTGAAAGTTAGCAATGTCTAGGATGAAAAGAATTAGGCTATGAACTATTTTTTTTTTCTCTGGGCTATGAAATTTCAGTGGGACTTTAAGATTATTTTGTTCAGCTGGTTCATTTTATAGCTGGGAAAATACGGTCCACTTTTCTTTCTTGCTTGCTTGCTTGAATTGTGCCTAAAATATCCACTAAGGGCCTAATTAATGATTCTTAGTGATGGACACCCATTAGAATTACGTGGGAGCTTTAGAAAAGTACCAATGACCCAGGCCAATTAAATCAGGTTATTGGTAGACACCCAGTGCTGATAATTTTTTTTTTAAATTCCCTCTTATAGGCTGAATTGTGTCCTCTCAAAATTCATATGTCAAAGTTCTAACCTCCAGTACCTCAGAATGTGACTGTATTTTGAAGGAAGGCTTTTTAAAAAGCAATTAAATGAAAATGAGATCATATGGGTGGGCCCTAATTCAATATGACTGGTGTCTTTATAAGAAGAGGAGATTAAGACATGGACCATGAACATTTAAGACCATATGAAGACATCAGAAGAAGAAAGCAATCTACAAGCCAAGGGGAAAGGCCTCTGAAGAAACTGAAGAAAGGCCTCTGAAGAAACACTGCTGACACTAGTGATCTGAATTCCAGTGTCCAGAATTGTGAAAAAATAACTTTCTGTTGCATAAGCAACCAGTCTGCAGAACTTTGTTACGCAGCCTGAGCTGACTAATACACTCCCCAAGTAATTCTAATCTGTAGTCAAGGCTGAGCACCAGTGGGCTAGTACCGTGTATGGAACTTAACTGGAGCTGCCCAAATGGTTTTAAAGGATTAGGTTTCCTAATTCTTCCTAGTGTTCTTGCCACAACACCAAGCCCATAAACATCAAACTCCACTGGAGTAATTTACAAATAGTAATCATTGCTCAACATTATTCTCTTCCTGAATTCTCTGCACCAGCAGAGCTGGTTTCCTCTCTGTTCTGAATACTAAGATTTTCTGCCTCTGGGCATCTTCTCTTCTTCCTGCCTGGCTTGCTCTCATCTTTCTTACCTGCCCCAAATGCTAGCTCTCCTTTAGGGTTACCTCTCTACCCTAGTCAAGCTGTCCCTTCCCCCCTCTGGCTCTTACAGCTATTATCAACTGTGAAATTAACAGCATTTAAATATGCACTACCTTGATATTTATTCTATTGTCCTCTTGAACTGCCATCACCTTCACTGGGATAGACCTGCTTGACATCTCTCTGTTATTAGATTCTCAGATTCAATTGGCCGCTGGGCGTCTTCATCTGCACTTCAGAAACAACATGTTATAAATTCAATTCATCATCTCAGCCCGAAATGTCTCCATCTTCTCATATCTTCTGTTTCTAATTACAATCTCCATTTTCTAGCAGAGACTTTCAAACTTCTTTGACTAAGACCCATAGTAAGAAATATATTTTATATCACGACTTATAAAAGTTGTAAGAAATAACACTTGCCCATGATGCCCTCTCATCTATTCTGTTTTATTACCTTCCTTTTTTCTTTATTTGAATAACTGCCATAGAAGAAATTTGTGGAGTTAGACTGATCATTCATTCATTTATACAGCTAATGTTTATGGAATGCCTGTATGTGCTTGGTATCGTGGATGCTGATGAGACAACAGGGAAAAAACGAACACGATTCCTTGAGTTTACTTTATCAAGGAAATAGGCCTTTAACTTGTAGTTCCAATGCAGCAAGCCAGGGGAAAGGAGAGAGCCATCCAGAAATCACAACAAAACAGCAGGCCTACACTGCAAGACCCCTAAATTTTCTTGGCAGGATGCTTGGGGTGGAAATAGTCTTGGTCTGGAGTCAGCTAGATCAGGTTTTTGCTTTGGATTTGCCTCTAACCAGCTACCTGGTTTTGGGTTAGTCACATCCTTTGGTGGAATCTCTTGTTTCCTCACCTGTGTAAAGACAGGGCTGAACTGGATGAGTTCTTATTCAGCTCAAATGTCACCTGGCCTGTGTGTCAGCAGTGCCCACAGCTCCTCTCTCATCTGTCTTGGTTCATGCCCGGCATAGAGTTTGGCATTGAGGGAATGCTCAATAAATATGTAATGAATAAATGAGTGAATAAATTTGTCCATGAACATCAGATTCGAAAGAGACATGGAGTCAGAGCTTGACCATTTTTCATAATTGGAAAAACTCCAGAAAATAATGGGCCAACTGATGAATGAATGAAGGGAACTTACAGATCGATTGGACCAATCAATTCATTTTGTAGATGAGGAAACTAAGATCTAAAACATTCCTCAGAGGGAAAGTTGTGGTTCAACTTTCCATTTGAGTGACTAAAGGGAGTCCATTAATGCCCAAACTGAGTATAAAATGCAAACATTACGGGGCATGACATCAAGGAATACACATGTCCTTTCACTGAAAAGTTTCTTGCATGCACATGTTTGAGGGAAGAACTCCCCTAGTAATCAGCTTTAGAGAGTGTAAAGATTGCTCAACTTGGTGACAGAAGATGTGGCTTCTGCTTATTGCTTTGTGACATTGGGTTCACTTTCACACTTATTTGTTTTTCTTTTTAAAAAGCAAAAAAACAACAGGAGAAAAGTAAAGAGTCTAATTTAACAAATACCTGTAGTCTAATAAAATTAAAAGTTATTTTGTCCTATTTGCTTTTCATAGAAAACAGAACATTTTGTAGACAAAGGTAATCTTCCATTCACCTCTGTGCACAGGCCCATTCCTTCTTTTCCTACTGGCAGTTACGTTCTTGAATTTGATATCTTTCCAGTCCTTTGCTTTACTCTTGTTTTTGAGCACAGCTCATATCATTTTTTTTTCTTTTTCATGTTAACAAGGCTTTATCGAGGCATAATTATGTACAGTAAAAGACAAAATGTTATGTATACTTAAGATGCAACCCTGAGATCAAGACAGATTTCTCTCACCCCAGAAAATCCCTCTCTAGTCAGTACCATCCTCCCTAAGAGTTAACCTGATTTCTACCACCATACATTAGTTTTGTCTGTTCTTGAACTTGGTATAAATACAATTATACAATAGGTACTCTATTGTATCTGGCTTCTTTTGTTCAACATAGTGATTTTGAGATTCACCTATATTGATACTTGTCTCAGTAATTTATTATTTTTTATTGCTGCATACCATTCCATGGTACGAATATAGGACAATTAGTTTGTTTATCTCATAATTATCTTTATATTTTAAAAATATTGTCTCTAACATTTCTGTGTTTTTATAGTGAAAGGAGGAGATAGATTACGCGTGTGCATTCTCCTCCGACTTTCCTAATGCTTATAAGCGCTTGTTTCTTTGTCAAATGGTGGGCTGAATGAATGTGCTCCATGAGAGAACTGTTTACAAACCTGGTTTTGAAAGAACCTGGAGCTGTGGTTTCCCACCTTCAGAATCCCCTGTGGGGCTTAAAAAAAATACAGGTGCTGGACCCCATCCTTAAGGTTCAGACTCAGTAGGGCTGGGGAGGAGTGCTGACATTTTTTCATGTGGTTAAAAACTTCTGCCTGAGATTCTTCTATCTTAAGAGCTATCATGGAATTTCAAAAGAAGTCCTCAAATAAAGATTTCCCCTTATTTTACTGTAAAAAGCCCCAGTAATACAAAACCCACAGCAAGCAAACATAAGATAACTTGACAGGGATTAAAAATCACTAGGAGGAGAAAGAGTGGATGTTTTAAAATCAAACCAAGCCCTTTAAGGTGCTTTGGAAAAGTCTCTGGCCTGGGGTCAAGAGATCTGTGTTCTGGCTCCAACTGTGTGACGTGGAACAAATTGCTTAACTTCTCTGAGTCTCAGGTAGTAACTAGAAGAGGTGGGGCTGGACAGTTCCTGAGATTTCCTCCAGCTCTTGTCCTTAGTGCTTCTCAGATCCAAGAAGAGACCTGAGTGAAGGGATCTGGTCCTGCACTCATCTCTTTTTTTCCCCTGTTGGTAATACTGAATCAACATAATCAGATATGGACTTTATTTATTTATTTATTTATTTATTTATTTATTTATTATTAGAGTGACATTGCTTAATAAAATTATATCTGTTTCGAGTGTACAATTCTATAATACATCATCTGTGGATTGTATTGTGCACTCATTTCTTAATATGGGTATCACCTGGGCAAGGGATCCCTCCTTCCTGCTGGATTAATTTTATTTGTGAAAGGTCTGTGAAGCAAAGTAAAACCTTTGGTTCACATGAATTTTTTGCAAGAAAAAGTATCTAGTTGGGTGCCGTAGGAAATAAAAAAACACTGCTAAGCCTATGGGAGAGGGATTTGTACTCTACTGGGATGTTGGTTCATGTCTCTGTATATGCAAGGGATCAGCTAACGATCGGCTCACAGGAGTCAGGATTGCCCATCCATGGCAGGTAACTCTCCATAGAAATGCGTGCCACCTCCTAGAATTGTCTGCAGAAACTATTACAGTGTCTCGCATGTAGTAGGTGTTCAATAAATATTTGACGAATAAAGGATCCATTTGGAGTTACTTTCATTCTTCAGTCTGGGGAGAGAACATAGCCATTTCCTCTGTTGTCACCACGCAATTTATATCTGAGTAACTGGCTTCACTGCTTGCTACTGCTGTCTATTCACAGAGGGAGGGTCTGAGGAAACAGGTATGTTTGGTGTGGAGTCAGGGTGGGTTCAGGGAGCTGGGGGGCAAAGTTGATACACAGAAATGGAACAAAAAATCATTAGATCTGTATGGCAGTACAAAAGATCCTGAATTGCCAAAGCCATCCTGAGAAAAAAGAACAAGGCTGGAGGCATCACTCTGCCCAACTTCAAAATATACTGCAAAGGGACAGTAATCAAAATGGCATGGTGTTGGCAGCAAAACAGACACACTGACCAGTGGAACAGAATCGAGAGTCCAGAAGTAAACACATATTTATATGGGCAAATAATTTTTGACAAAAGAGCCAAAAACATACAGTGAAGAAAGGAAAGCCTCTTCAATAAATGGTGCTAGGAATACTGGAAAGCCACCTGCAAAAGAATGAAACTAGACTGTTGTCTGTCACCACACACCAAAATTAACTCAAAATGGATTAAGGTCCTGAATATAAGGCCTGAAACAATAAAATGCAAGAAGAAAACATAGGAACTAAACTCAAGGACCTTGGTCTTAAAGAGGAATTTATGAATTTGACCTCAAAGGCAAGAGAAGTAAAAGCAAAAATAAATGAATGGGACTACATCAAACTAAAAAGCTTCTGCTCAGCAAAAGAAATTGTCAACAAGGTAAAGAGACAACCATTTCAATGGGAAAATATATTTGCAAGCAACACCTCCAATAAGGGCCTAATATCCAAAATATACAAAGAACTCATGCAACTCAATAACAACAACAAAAACAAATGATCCAATCAAAAAATGAGCAGAGGACCTGAACAGACACTTCTCCCTAGAGGACATACAAATGGCCAACAAATA
>NW_024351732.1:1956260-2053905 GCF_902729225.1 Pteropus medius
GACTAGTGGTTACCAGAGGATAGAGGGTAGGGGAGGAGGGAAGAGGTAGACAGGGTGAAGGGGGTCAAATATGTGGTAGCTGAGGGAAACTGGACTTTGGGTGGTAAACACACAATAGAATATACAGATGTCAAATTATAATGTATACCTGAAAATTCTATAATTGTAATAACCAATGTTACTGCAATAAACTTAATTGAAAAAAATTATGAAATTAGAACCTCAGTGCTAAAATGGTGATGCTAAGGAATATACTTGAGTATTTTAAAAAAAGTTCATATACAAGGTTCCTAGGAAAATCTAGATTACCATCAATCTGAGAAAGGGAGTGGCTATCATGAGAATCTCTTGAAAAGCAGCCTCCTCTCCAAAGGTACGTACATCAAGTGGTCCCATTTAAAATGGCTTTCTCACTTTTCTCTACCTTTTCTGCAGTTAACACATATGTACTAATAAACTATAGAATAATATAGGTATCACCAATACTAGGTGTTTTATTAAAACAAAGTTTAACAATGCCCCCTTTGCCAACCACCTGCCAATTATAATTATGTGGGGGGAAACACAATCTCTAATTAGAAAAAAAAATCATTTGAAACATTAACACCTGAGGAATAACTACAAATGATTAGCAAACTTCCAGATCTCCCCTCAACTTAATTTTTTTTTTTTTATATATATTTTGGTGAAAAACATGTAGCATAAAATTTGCCATCTTTACCATTTTTAGGTGTATGGTTCAGTTGTGTTGTTTCTTCACATTGCTGTGTAACAGATCCCCAGAACTTTTTCATCTTGTCAAACTGAAACTCTATATATCCCTTCTGGTTCTGAACTCTGGAAAATGCGAGAAAAATATGTTCTGAAGGGGATGAGTTAAGTATGTGAGTCTGGTTTTACCCAAAGGATGGGAAGGAGGAAATTAATTAAATTAATATTTATGAAGCACTTGCTAGGTGCCAGGTCTTGTCACACAGCATACCCAGGTACTCTGCAGTTCTGAGAGCCCACATTTCTCATTTTTGTTGATCTCGTTGACGTGAAGAGCTCCAGGGGGCTGTAATTTTTTGTATGTGTTTGCTAAATCCTGACTACCTGTGTGATATGTAGAATCTGGGGCTCTTGTCAGTTTTTTCAGGGTTCTGAGCACCAGTTTTGCCCACCAGCCCTGTTCATGGGAGAGGGAGAGGGAGAGGAAGAGGGAGAGGGAGAGGGAGAGGGAGGGAGGAGCCTAGGGCAGGGGTGTTGGTGGTGTTAGGGCAGCAAGGCTCATTATCTTAGAATCTGTGCTCATGCAGGCAGAAGTGCTGCATTCTGTCCTGGTTGTATGACTTTTAATTTATTTATTCCTCGCTCCATTTCAACAGAGCACTTGGACATGGCATGAGAAACAAATACTAATCAAGAGTTTAAATAATTGATAAGGAAATTTGGACAAAGGGGAGAGGAGGGCAGGACGATAAGAAGATGAAGCTGGGTAAAGGTGCTTGCCATACATCCTGTGTATAGCTTTTTGACTCTAGGGAGTTCATTTAAATCCTCTGAACTTCAGCTCTCTCATTTATAAACTGGGGACCAAACTACTTACCTCAAAGGTCATGAGAATTGCATTAGAAAATGCTATATTAGTGAATTATTATTACTGTAACAGAGAGTTTTTTTAAAAACCCAGTCCAATCAGCTTCCATTAAAAATGAGTTAGACAAGATTTTTAGGCAAATGGGTAAATTTGTAGCAGGGGAACTTCCTTAGCCTTTTTGAGTTGTGACTGTTTCTTCCCATTACCTTATTAGAGAATATCAGTAGAACAGAATTTACACTCTTTTGACAAATTATACAAAGGAACTGGGGGCAAGTTCTAAACATCCAAACATCCAGGTATCACTTTTCCAGTATTTTCTGAAATTGTTTTACCAAAGTTTTCTACATGGCTCTGTAAGGAAAAAGTTGTGTTTCAGCAGGAAATTACATATTGTTTAGAACATACCCATTTAGATTATTTTATTCTGATTCTATGGAGGCTTTAAGCCAGTTTTGGGTTGAATTGTGTGCTCCCCACCCTCGTGCATACATTGAAGCCCTAACTCCCAGCAGTGATCTTATTTGGGAAAAGGGTCATTGCAGATGTAATAAGTTAAGATGAGGTCATACTAGAGTAGGGTGAATCTCTAGTCCAATATGACCGGTGTCTTTATAAAAAGGGAAATTTGGACAAAGACACACACACACTTCATGTGAACATGAAGGCAGATCAGAATGATGCATCTTCAAGCCAGGGAACACTGAAGATTGCCAGGAAACCAACAAAAGAAGCTGGATGAGAGACATGGAACAGATTCTCTCTCACAGGTTTCAGAAGGAGACAGCTCTGCTAACACCTTGATCTTAGATTTCTAGCCTCCAGAACTGTGAGACAATATGTTTCTGTTTAAGCCATCTAGTTTGTGGTGCTTTGGTTAAGGCAGCCCTAGAAAGCTAATACATTTTTCACTGTCTTTGAGCTTTTTTTAAACTCTGTGTCTTGTAGGTAATTGTTGATAAAAATGCAAAATATGGATATGATAATTGATTACCTGAGAAATAATTAATAAAATCCCAAGGAAAAAAATATAAAATAATTCTTGCCTGTAGATAGGCAAATTTTGTCTTGTCCACATAGAAGTTTCATTGGCTTCCTTCCCCTTGTGAAAAAAAACAGTTTTGTTTCTATTTGCACATTCATTTTAATAGTCTTCATCTTTAAATGTGTTTCTGCTTTGGTTTGTTTTTCAAACTGGGTGTAACATCTAGTTCCCCCATTTGATAACGAGTTAAATACAACCTTTAACATGTGTTTATTTTATTTCCGTAGGAGAGTCATGTTTTTACATTTTGGGGGCTGGGCAAGGGAAATTATCTTTTAACAGTTTCTTATTATCAATTAGTTCTTCTATGTGTTTATTTTGTACATGTCTTCGTTTACAATTTTTCTCTTTTCTGCTTTTGATGATAATATCCCAGTGGATCAGAGACAGACAGATCTATGCCATATTGAGAAAGAGTAGTCTGTGGGACACAATAGCTTACATAAAGTACTCGGAAGGCTGTCACTCAAAGGAGCTGCCTTTAACAGCTGTTAGTTATAGGGGGACAAGTTTTGACTTGCTAGTCATCAGATCTGTCCAAAGACAAAATGGGCTGCCTTGGGAAGTAGTGAGTTTCTGTGGTTGGGTTGTGCAAGAGGCTTTGGATGTCCTTGTGGTGGGACGTTATATCATGGTTTAAGGATAAAGAGATGGCTGGAAGTTTTATTCACGAGGATCAGTAATTCAGTATATAAAGACAGACATTAACATCCTCTCGCCCACCTCTTTCCTTGCTCCCATCTCTAGCTCTCTCTTGCCTTAGCTAACAAAATTCCAAATCCTTCTCCCTTCTTCTCTAGTCCTGTTTCCAGATTCTCAGTCATTCTGTCAATCTCCCTTTCAATCTTGAGGTGTCTCTTTTCAGGGAGAGGTCCCGTTTTTCTCTCCATTAGCTTAACTTCACCTGGCTGCCCGCCAGATGAAGGTAGGATGGGACATTTAGAGTCTTCGTCCTCCGGGTCTGGACCTGGGAGCTTCTAGTACACAGGTTGTGTTTGACAAAGATGTCAAGATGTCACTGGTAAGTGGCTGAGAGACATCGTGGTTGGGGTGTTACTGCCTGTCACACTGTCTGGGGCTGCAATCTAGCAAAACTCAGAGGATATAATTAATGCCATACGCGTATTGTCTAATGGCATCATAAATCTGCCTGGGATGGCTTCTTATGGGTATTTTCTGACTCTCAGTGCTAAGCTTCATGAATTCCCATCACTGCTTTCCAGGCATGTCATCATTTTGCAGGTTATAATTTGCAAAACGAGAGAGACACCTATTAGCATGGAGCCAGTTAAGGTTACACCAGCGACTTCATTATATACCACACATCTTGCAGGTTTGTAATTATGCAGTTAAAAAAAAATTGCCAAAGGCAGTCATTTGACATAGATATATAGTTCCAGTCTGCAAGAATTATTGATATAATTTTGTTTTGCCATCTTTTATTAAAAAACAGTAGATTAAAAAATTCAGTGAGCCTTGTGTACATGGAAAAGCCAATGTAGTTTCAATGCCTGAACTTTATAGGTGTAAGATTGTATCTTGGATCATAAAAAATATTAATTTGCTGCACTTGCTGCAAAGGAAGTAGAACCCTCTGTTCATTTATTTTTGGAGATCTTATTCTTCTAGGATGCTGGGGCTATATAGATTGTGTTGTAGACTCAAAAGGTAATGGTGAGATATGAACTTGACCAGGGGTAGACAGCTGGTTCTGAGTCCTCACTGGGGGCAAGAGTGAGATCCTGTTACCTAAATCCTGGCTCGTAAGCTTGAGTCAAGCAGTACAATGCTGCAGGACCTCAGATCACCATCGAATCAACCTGGAAGACAGGTAACCAGCAAGTCCACCGGCAGCAGACCACCTTTCCTCCTCAGGAAGATCTCCTTTCACTTCACTTCCCCTGAGAAGACATACCTCACCAGCCAGGAGTCTGTGGCCACTGCCAGCCCAGCGGAGCTCAGTGACCAGTGGGGGAGTCTGCCATTGAGTCTCGAGGGCCAAAATTCCCACCTCTCTCTTTCCTCTAACTCCTTCCTAGAAACTCACATCTATCAAGTCCTAGTCTCTGGAGGTCCTCCCTTGATTTACAATTTATTTCATCATGGCTCATTACACCTCAGCTACAATTAGGAAAGTTGCGTGGAGGTTTCTTCTCTCAGGAGATGGGTGTATTAAGTCTTTTCATGTGACTCCTGGCTTATCCATCAACTCCAGCAAAATTGCTGGCTCAAAGGGTATTTACACTTGAAAACTCTTCTTTTTCTTTCTTTTTAAAATTAATGTGTAACTTCATAAGTTACGTATACCAAAAAGAATAATTTTCATCCCTTATGAAGACCTAAAAATAAAATATTATGTCTCTTTTTTTTTCCTCTTGCAATTTAAGCCTATATTTATCCCTTCAGGAACCATAATTCTGAAAAGCTCAGGGTAAATGGAATTCTCCTAAATGATGTCTTATTTCACCACTAGAGTACATGATCATCTCTGAACTTAGATTTTAGCGAGAATTTCTATCAGAATTTCTCTCTGATAGTCATTTAGCAAGAGCTCTTAATCTGCTCCCAGGTTTCACTGTCAAGTAGTTAACAACCTGCAAACCAGCTCTTAAATTTACTAAATACTTGAAATTTCTCATGTTAAAACATTTTAAAGCAAAGAAGTGTTCTCTAATGCAACAGTTCCTATCCAATTTCTATTTGATAAACTCAGATGTATGTTTCTCACATGCTCTTTAAGTAGATATGTAAACAACTGGGTGCCAGGAAACCTGGGTTTTAGGCCTGACTTTGCTGCTAACTTGAAATAGAATCAATATCTGCAGATATATGACATATGTTTTGCTACTCTTGCTCCTTGTACGTGGCAGACGTTACTAATAGATCAAGATAAGATTTCTAGCAGAGTGTAGAGACAGCCTCAGAATTCTTCTCAAGGTATCTCTCTAGGTGGCCCCTGCTAACTGATGAAGGTTACTAGAGATGAAAACTGTTTGCCACTCTAGGGCAAAGCAATTCTTTCCTGTCCAAAATTCTATTGTTGTTTATATGTGTAATCAATGTACATTGTTTTGGTTTTTGTTTTTGAAAAAGATAAAATAATAGAATAATACCATTTCCTTCCATCTGAAGAACTCAGAATTTCTAAGAGTCGCAATTCTGATAGGGTCTTTGTGGGATGTGCTGGAACCTCAGGAACTTGGATCCTAGGGAAGGGCAGAAAGTTAGGGCTGAATAAGACACTGGCTGAAGCAGTCTTCCAGCAGACCTGCTGACCCAGGGACTCGGTGGGAGACCCTCCTGTCTGCAACCCTGAAGATTCTGAAAGGACCTGATACTCAATTCCAACCCCTATCAGCGACAGTCCATGAGCAGTCCTGCTGGTGCAGAGGGAGACTCTCCTGTCTGAGCCTCAGGAGGTTCTGAAAGGACCTAAAATCAGCTCTCACCCTTGCAGCCACAGTCAGGGAGCAGTCCAGCCTGCTCAGGAACCTGGTGGGAGACTTGCCCATCTGTGCCTCCAAAGCCAGGTCTGTATACTTCATTCATGACTGTGGACCCTGAAACAGCCCTGGTACATAGTTCCAGTCCCTCTCAGCCACAGTCCAGGGCTATTCCTGCCCACTCAGGGACCTGCTCAGTGACCTGGCAGGAGCCCTCCCAGGGATCTGGTGAGAGTCATACTTGTTCATGCACTTGGTAATAAGTGAATTGTCTGAGAACCCAACTGTGGACCCTGAAGTGGACCCTTATTCCAGAACTCCCCTACTGAGCAAGGTACTGGAGCCAGTGCCATCCACCCTAGACCAGGCAGGATTCATGCCTAGCTGAATATTTGGTAAAAAGCCTGCCAACTGCAGATCCCACTGAAGACCCAGCAACAGCCTCATAACTCGGACCCAGTGCAGCATGATGGTAATTCTAGAGCTAATCCCATCATCCTGGGGAACCGATAGGAGGTCTTTACATGTCAAAACTACTCTGTAAAGACTGGAGAGGTGTTTGCTCCTTCAAACGCATGGACACCAAAACAAGGCTACATGGATCATGAAGAATCAGGACAATATGGCACCATCAAAGGAGACTAATAAAAAGGAAAACTCAGACATAAATCCGTGGATATACTATTGACTCATATTTGACAAAGAAGCCAAAATTATTCAATGGGAAAATAGTCTCTTCAATAGATGGTGTTGGGAAAACTGGACATTGACATGCAAAAGAATAAAATTATACCTCTATCTTACTCCACTTCCAAAAATTGACTTGAAAGGGATTAGAGACTTAACATAACTGAAATTATATAACTCTTAGAAGAAAACACGGAAAAACTCCTTGACATTGGTCTCAGCAATGATTTTTGAACTACGACACCAGAAGCACAAGCAACAAAAGCAACGACAAACAAGTGGGTTTATGTATATATAAAAAACTTTTGCACAGCAAAAGAAACAATCAGAAAAATTAAAAGGCAACTTATGGAATGAGAGAAAATATTTGCAATTCACCTATCCAAATATATCCAAAATATATATGGAACTCATACAACTCAATAGCAAAAAGCCAAATAATCCAATTAAAAATGGGCAAAAGAAAAAAATGGGTAAATGACCCAAAGAGACATTTTTCCAAAAAGATATACAAATGGCCAATCGACACATGAAAAGGTGCTCAACATCACTAACCATCAGAGAAATGCAAATCAAAACCTCATGCTTGTTAGGATGGCTATTATCAAAAAAGACAAGAAATAAGTGTTGGCAAAGATGTGGAGAAAGTGGAACCCTTGTGCACTGTTGGTGGGAATGTAAATGGGTGTAGCCGCTATGGATACCAATATGGAGGTTTCTCAAAAAATTAAAACTAAAACTATCATATGATCCACCAATTCCACTTCTGGGTATACAGCCAAAGGAAATGAAGTCACTAAATCAAGGAGATATCTGTGCCCCTATGTTTATTGCAGCATTATTTGCATAGCCAAGACATGGAAAAACTTAAGTGTTTGTTGATGGATAAGTAGAAAAATAAAATGTAAAACACAAACACACAGGAATATCATTCATCTGTGAAAAATAAAGACATCCTACCATTTGCAATAACGCAGGTGAATGTTGAGGACATTATGTGAAGTGAAATAAGTCTGACAGAGAAAGACAAGTATGGTGTGATTTCAATTATATGTGGAATCTAAAACCACCAAACTCCTAGAAACAAAGAGTAGATTGGTGGTTGCCAAGGACTGGGAGGAGGTGGGGTGGAGGAAATGGGTGATGGTGGTCAATGCGTACAAACTTCCAGTTTTAAGATAAGTTTTGGGGATGTAATGTACAGATGGTGACTAGTTAACAACACCTTATTGTATATTTGAAAGCAGCCAAAAGATTAGATCTAAATGTTCTCACCTCATGCAAAAAAGGAAACTATATGAGATGATAGAAGTATTAACTCACCTTACTGTGGTAATAATTTTGCAATATATATGTATATCAAATCATCACATTGTACACTTTTAACTTACACAAAATATATGTCAAATATGTCTTCATAAAAGAGGAAGGGAGACAGAGGCCAAGGGCTCTGACAAAAGTACAGTGATAGATGATGTAAGGGTGCCTTAGAGATCTCACACCCTGTGTCGAAATGGCTATGAAATATTTGAGCTTGTTGGAATTCAGAGAGCCTAGTTTGGGGTTTGATTATGGGCATGTAAGCAGAAGATGACCAAGTATATTTAAGAGAGTAAGGTGCCCATTTTTACCCCCCTTCGCAGCATGTTTTGAGCTAGTGAAGAGGTGCTCAGAGACTAAGGTTTAGCTTGCAGGGTGGAGGTTTATACATGTAAGGCAGATGTCAGAGCCCTAGACAAAGTGGGCGGGCTTGAATGAGGGCTAGAGCTGATATGGAGAGATAAAAAAGAAAAGCTGTTATCTTGGGTGAATGCAGGAACTCAGAGCTTACCTCCAGTACACTCACTACTGGGGCCAGGGCAGAGACATTAAACTTGATGTTAGACTCTACAGGGAGGGTCTGAGGAGAGTACTTCATGTCCCAGAAATGTGTCCACATAAAACCAGAGATCTGCCTGAATTGCAAACATATCCTGCATTGTAGCCAGCTGGACACTTGTAATAAGTCTTACCCTGAGAGAGCTGTCAGATAGTCCAGCAATTAAAATAATAAGAAAATTAACACAGGCATGAAGAAAACATCTTTTCTGAAAAATAAAGTAAGGAGGCCAACATTTGTTAAGTGAACTTAAAAATAAAAACATTAAAATGTATACCTGCACATTTGTATCAATTAATGTTCAGTTTTAGAAGTTGTACATGAAACAGTTTATTTTAAAAAAAAGGTTTTTAAATAAAAATTTTCTGCATTTCAGTATTTCAAACAAACAAACAAGCCAAAAAAAAATTAAAAAATCCTGCACTTGGACGCACCCCAAGGGTTCTATTTTACTTGGTCTGTGATGAGGCCTGACCACTGGTACTTTTTAAAAAGTTTCCCAGATGGATCTAATGTGTACTAAAGTTGAGAATCCTGTTTAGAATCTCTGGGTTAGTTAAGTTACTAGGCTCTGAAAACAGTGGTTAGCTCTGACAAAGGCTGGAGTTAACTATATGACAGAAAGAAGTTGTTAAAGGGGGCACTGACCTCTCCAGTCTGACCATCATAATATGGCAAAGGACCCGTTTGAAACACAGCCAAACTTATTAGAACAGACAGCGTTACTTTGTTTTCCCATCAGTAGGCTGAGTGATGGGACAGGAAGTTGTGAGACAGCCATCCTAGGCCTCACTACAGAGGAGTCTGGTATAACTACTTTTCCCCATATCTCCTCTTCTTGTTCCAAACCAACATTTAACAACCTGTTTTTTTTTTAAACAATACTTTATTAAGGAAAAAATTCACATACCAAAAAACCCCACATATTTTAAGCGTACAACCAGATGAATTTTTACCATGTGATCACCACTCAGATCAAGATAGAGAATATTTCCATCACCCCAGGAATTCCCTTGTGTCTCATTTCAGTTAACACGTCCAACAATAACCACTCTTCTGATGAAAAACTTGCTGTCATTTGAATTGGTTTTCCCTATAAGCAAGGTCATTTTCTCTGCCTGCTTCAAGATTTCTTCTTTGTCTTTAGTTTTCAGAAGTTTAAGATACATCTTAGAGTAAATTTCTTAGGGTTTTACCTATTTTGGATTCACTCAGTATCTTGAATTGGTAGGTTTATGTCTCTTGAAAAAAAAATCTGAAATGTTTTCAGCCATTATTTCTTTAAGTATTTTTTCAGCCCTGCCTTCTTTCTTGTCTCTTTCCAGGACTCCAATAACATGATGGTTAGATCTTTTGTTATAGTCCTACAAGTCCCTGAGGTTCATTTTTTTTTCAGTCTTTTTTCTCTGTTATTCAGATTGTGTAATTTTCATTGTTCTATCTTATTGTTCGTTGATTCTTTATTCTCTCTATTTTGCTGCTGATCTCATTGACTGAGCTTTATATTTTCATTGTCATCTTCAGTTCTAAAGTTTTCATTGGGCTCTTTATATCTTCTATTACTTTGCTGAGACTTTCTATTTCTTTGCTAAGGCTTTCATTTTTTTCCTATTTGTTTCAGGAGTGTGCATAATTACTGTTGATAACATTTTTAAAATCATAGCTGCATTGAAATCCTTGTCAGATTATATTCTAACATCACTGTCATCTCAACATTGGACTCTTGATTTTTTTTCATTCGGTTTGAGTATTTCTGGTTCTTGGTTTAAGTAATTTTTCTATTAGAACATGAACATTTTCATATTATGTTCGAATGCTCTGAATCTTCTTTAAATCCTCTATTTTAGCTGGCTTTCTCTGATACTGCTCTGGCAAGGGAAGGGGTGATGCCACCTCATATTGACAGGTAGAGGTATAATGCCAAGTCCTATACCTAACCTTTGTTGACATCTGATGGGAGGACTCTTCGTTACTGCTGAGTAGGGATAGAATCCAGACTTCTTACATGGTCCCACTGAAACGGTGGTGGGGGTAAGCCTTTTCCTAGTTGTCAGGGATGAAGGTTTGGGCTCCCTACTTGGACTTCTCTGACCCTACTCTGACAGGGGCATTGGAGTGTTCTGTTCCAACCTTAAGAGGATGCAAGTCTAGGCTCTCCACTTGGCTTTTCCTGATGTGCGTGGAGTGGGCTCACAGTTTTTTTCTGTGGTGTTGGTTAAAGTAGAATGGTTATTGTCTGCAAGGTTTCTATATGCTAGGTGGCCCCTTTCCTTTGGGGAGAGTCAGGTTTTGCTAGGGTTTTCGTTGTTTGTGTCTGTTGGTATTTCTGGGTTGCCAGTTTTTTGGTTCTAAGTTTGGGATACATGAGGCAAAAAGAGAACACAGGGAACTCATTACTGTGCCATTCCTTGGGTCTTGAGGTCCCTAGCTGGTCAGGCTTTTTCCATCTTTCATCAGAACCTTCTATTTGTTTGATATATAATGTATAGTATTTTTAGATGTACTTACCAGGAGAACTAGGGAAAATAAATCTACTCCATCTTTTTTGGAAGTGGACATTTTATTTTTCCTTCATTTGTGAAGCATATTTTTGTTGTATATAAAATTAAAATTTATAGCCTTTTTTTTTAATAAATCACTTAAAATATGTAATTCCATTGTTCTCTGGCTTCCTCTGTTTCTAATAAGAAGTTGTTCATTGTTCTTATTATACCTCTGAATGTAATATGTGTTTTTCCTTCTGACTGCTTTTAAGATTTTCTCCTTATCTGATTTCAGCATTTTAACTATGAAATACTAGGTGTAGATTTCTTTCTACTTATCTTGCTTAGGGTCTTTAGAGCTTCTTGAATTTGCAGGTTGATATCTTTAATCCATTTTGAAAAATTCTTGGCTATTATCTCTTCGAACATTTTGAATATTCAAGCATTCTCTCTTTTCTCTCTAGGATTCCAATTACATATTAAATTGTCCTAGAAGTTTTTGATGATTCCCCGCCCCTTGACCCCATCCCCATATTATTTTATTTTTACTCTATGCTTCGGCTTGATTTCTATTGACCTGCCTTTAAATTCACTAATCCTGTCTTCTGCTGTGTCCAGTCTATTTTGAAGATCATCCAATGAGTTCTTTAATCCACATATTTTATTTTTTAGTTTGATTGATTTTTGAGTTCTATTGATCTGTGAAAATTCTCCATATTTTCACCCAATTTATTGGTATTTTCTTCGAATTTATTTACCATCTGTGTAATAGTTTTTTGAAAGATATTTTCTGCTTATTCTAATACCTCCATCATCTGTGGGTCTAATTGTGTTGATTGCTTTTCCTCCTGATTATGGGCCACATTATATAAAAGAAAATAGTAAAGTCTGATAATATTTTCCCTTAGAAAGGGATTGCTCTTTTTTTCCATCAAGCAGCTAGGGCAAGAATTGATCTCTTCTATCTACTTGGGAGTTGAGCTGGGTTGGGGCTCATTTGTTGCTTAATTGGCTTCAGGTCTCCTCTAGTCTCAAATGTGTTGACAGGGATCAAGTGTCCTCCCTCCAACAGAGCATTAGTATCTAAATATTCAGTTCATAGAAGATCTTTTCCTGCATTGCAGCCCAGCCCTTGCTCATATACCATCACTTCCTATGCAAAATTCCCATGGAAAATTGGCTGGCATTGAGAACTAGCTTAAAGTTCTCCATATTCCAATATGCTCATTTAGCTTACATATGGTCAATTAGCTCTTTTTTTTTCTTATCCCATCTCTGGCAAATCTGAGTCTCTCTTGCCCTGCCTTGACTTGTTAGATGCCTACAGAGACAAAAGTTATTGCCAGTTTTGACTCATCTTGTAAGGGCTTGCCCTTCACTGAAATTTAATTCATTCAGACTTCTTTGCAGTCACAGCTTTTTGATGGTTCTCAAGAGTGTTTTCTCATTGTTATAGTAAAAGAAATGGTCTCTTGCAGCTTTCTATAGTCTACCCACTGTACTGGGAAAAATTTTGGCCAAAGATCAGTGGACAGTCTCTTTTATTTTACAGGCCCCGAGGTAATTAATAGATTCCCAAAGTAAGGCAGTGAGTCAGTGATTCAGAACTCTAAGATATAGACATTTATCATTAGTGTTTTACAATACTTCCTTCACTTTCTACTTAAGATAACATTAAATAATAATCAGAACTGGGCAACAGTAAATTATCAGCTCTCTATGTGTGAGATCTTTCTTCATGAACCATTTGCAGTATCCGCACAGAGCCGTAGTGCACCTAGCCCAGCCCGCTTTATGAAGGGCACATAGAAGGAAGACAATCCACCATCTAGTTCTGCAGATATGACCAAGTCTCTACTTCTTCTTTTTCATGTAAACTGCTTGTTTGGTACTCAAGGTGATTGGCAATAATATCATCCAAATACTGCTTTTTCTTTCTCCTTTGGGGTACTTACAGTTGGTATTTCTAAACTCTCTAATAGAGATTTTACAAACAACAAGTTCACAAAAGAAAGACTATGGAACTCACAGACATCCATTCATTTTTCCATTGTAATTTGTATAAATTCATGAGTCTTTTGATCTTCTGGTGAATATTTACCAGGTTCGCAGACAGAAGAAGTACTGTCTTGTGGCAAAGAGCCAAGGCTTCATCGAGGGTCCCTAAATTATAATTAACTATTGTCTGGATCTTTACTTGACATTAAGTTCCTTGAAGTCAAGAACTGTGTTTGGTTCACGCTCATATTCTCTGTGATTAGCACAGAGTAGGACTCAGTAAATATTTGTTGAGGAAATGAATAAGCAAGAGACTAATTGAAATGCATATGAAATAGAGGTATCGACAGTTGTGTAAAATATGCAAAGTTAAAGACCCAGCCTGAGAGGGAAGCCGAAAGGATGGACTAAGACGCTGTGTTCCCCGTAAACATTATTGTGCATTCATTTTCTGACTTGAGGACTGAATTCTATGCATAAACATATTTTAAAAAAGGTAAAACAGCCACAACAATTACTAGCACACCATGGGAACATTTTATAAGCCATTCTATGTTGTTAGGAAATTATGCATAGTAATTAGAGAACCAGACATAAAGCTGAACTAATTTGGCCAAAAAGCAGGCAAGATCCAGAAGGACACACTGTTGTCTCAGTTGAAATCTTGGGCACATGTTTACTAAAACAGATTTGAACATATCAGAGGCTACAGAGGAGAGCAAAAAGGCTAAGTGGGATAAAAATGTTAAGGCCTAAATTCCTCTCTATAACTGAACCAAGAATGATGTGATCAAAGAGAGTCATCTTATGATCTTAACAAGATAGCTGCTTGCCTCAACCCTTCTTTGCAGCCCCTTGGCCTCTGTTCTAAGCCTTGGGGGCACGCAGATTGGGGAAGAGAGTACAAATGATTAGAAAGCTTTCATTTGTTACTTTTTTCCTTTTTTTGCACTGTAAAATTAAGTTATTGTTATTATTAATTTTACCAACATGATTTTATATATATGAAATTCAACAGAAGAAACTTATCAATCATTGTCTGTATTTTCCTGGCGATTACTGTTATTTGTCTTATTTTATGATTATTCTGGAAATAATTTTTTTTTGTATAGAGGAAAGGGGATTGCTATACAATAATCTGCCCCAGGTGTCAAATATATTAAGCATGCTCGACATCAGAGACAACGTAACTAGTGAGCCTGTCCAGCGTGAAATGGTGAAAAGGAGAAAAAAGTTTCCTCTGAAGAGAGATGAAAATCTATGCAGTTTGGTGGGTCTCATGGAGTTAAGGTTAGCTCATCAAGTTTCCAGATTTTACCTTCCTCAGGTAATAATGCATGCATGTGTACACAGATGGTTAATGGCTGATATTATAGAGATGTGCTTTCCAAGATGATAAAGAGGTATGTTGTTTATTTTTTAAGGACTTAGCACAAAAAAGAAAAATCAGTAAGTGAACAAATAGAGTGACAATAGTCATTGTTAATTCTGGGAACTCTGCAGTGTTAGCCAGGAAGTGCCAGGACATGGATCTTTCTGCCTCAAGAGGGAGTTATTTTCAGAATGAACTCCTGACAGGAAGAGACTGCTCACCCAGGGACCATCCTCCCTGTTATGAAGTGAATGTTGTGTTTCTCCGAAATGCATATATTGAATCACTGATCCCCAAAGTGATGGTATTTGGAGATGGAGACTTTGATAGGTGATTAGATCATGAAGGCGGGGCCCTCGTGAGTGGAATTAGTGCTCTTATAAGAAGAGACATGAGAGACGACATTTTTGCCCTCCAAATGAGGATACAGCTAGAAGGCAGCCATGTATAAGTCATAAAAAAGCTTTCACCAAAACCCAACCATGCTGGCACCTTGATATTGGACTTCCAGCCCCCAGAACTATGAGAAGTAAATTTCTGTTGTTTAAGCCACTCAGTCTGTGGTATTAGTTATAGAAGCCTGGGTCAATTATGATAGTTCTCAGGACCTGAATAAATGAGGGTAATCACTGGCAAGAGCTACATCAGCACAGAGTCTGTAGGTTGGAGAGACCGAGAACTGCCACATCACAGACACGGCCACCGTGTGGCAGAGCAGGCTGAGGAAACCAAAACCATTTGCAGCTGCCAGTTAATAAAAACCTAATAGAACTGGTGTTTGAAATATGTTTTCGCTGTTCAAGGTATGTCTCAAGAGCAACACGACTCCCCACCATTAGAGCATATACTTTTTCCCCATAAGTATAACTGAAAAATTTAAGTGACTCTTATGAAAATGATTTATTGCTCACTCAATGAGCAATTTTTACACTGTGTATAACAAATCCTGGAGCACTTTTACAAATTGCCTTTATTGTTTTTCTATAGGAGGCATGATGGAATCCTTCAGATTATAGATACTGCCAAATTTGACATTCTACCCTGAATGTATCTAGTGTTTCGATTATCTGGTAAGAACCATTATGTTCTCAGAAGTCTTCACTTTTTCTTCATTTTTATTGTCAACACCAGCAGCTGACTATCTTTTGAGAGCTACTTTTCATGCAGAGACAAAACTTTTGTCAGTTCATAAAAGTTAAGGTGTATATGACAATGAAAGAGAGAACGACTGAATTGTGTTGAGATGCTGATTCATAGATTTGGTCAGGATTATTTAGTAGCTAAGTTGCTGACTTGGTTCAGACCACTGATCCTGCAAAATATAGGATTGAAATTTGTGTCTTAAAAACACTGCGAAAAGTACAGGCCATGGACCTTCAGTGCCATTTAAGAACGGTCAAAACTGTCAATGCTAAATCCAAAAGGCTTGTAGATGGCAAAAGTCTTCTGTAGTTAATATGTGTACATTGAATGGCTGCAAAGGCAAAGGATAAGTAAATAGGAACATTTGCCAAGAGCAATCTAAAATATAAGCAAAATGATTCAGGGCAGATATGGATACTTTTGAAACTGCTGGTTGATAGTTATTACCAGCTTCGCAGTATGTAGGAAATGGGATCTCAGAAGAAAAAACACCTGTAAATTCTCTGTTGTTTGTTGTGTATTGACAAGCAGAGTAACCCAATGGTGTCTTCACCCTGGAGAAAGAACTTAGACATTCTCAAGAAATTATTTTGTCACCTTCATAAAGTTTCAAGTTAAAAAATCTCTTTAGGTATTTCATGAGGATAACCATGCTGAGTGAATCCAAAATGATTGTTGCAGTGAAGATTCTGATCCCCATAAAGACCATATTAGAGGACCTCTCTCCTCTTGTAGAATTCTACTTCAGTTAAGTTTTTATTTCTTTCCTGTTTGGGAGGCTTAGCCATTATATATGCCCTCCCAACAGCAAGGTATAAATACTGGAAGCTGTCTTTCCTATTTGTATACTTGTTTGACTTGCTTAAAGAAATTCAAATATCCAGAAGTCTAAAGTTATATACAGTCCAAAGACTTTTTACATTATAAGAAGTTCCTTTAAAAACCATTGCTCCAAAAAAGTACATTTTGTTTACATACTTAACAAAAGTTTTGCCTTACCAAAAATCAATTTTCAAACACCTTTTTGGTGGTAAACCTTGTATGCTAGATCTAGCACGCATTTACTCAGTGCCCTTATTTTGCCCTGGATCACAGGCTTGTGCTTTCCACCTACTTCATCATGATCCATATGGGCTTTGGCACTCAATCAACTCGTAATGACAATGATGCCAGCTGCCTCTTCAGCAACTCTTTCCCTGTGTGACTCAGTACCTTCAATGACCCTCTTCTTATTCAAGAGTGAGATCTCAGGGGCTGTGTAAAACTTTCCTCCCCTCTGCCCTGGTGTTTGCCCAGGGGATTCCTGTTGGCACTGACTTCTGAGCCTGCCTGCTGAATCTGACCTGTGTTTGGATAGAGACTCCTAAGCCTTGATTCTGTTCTGGCTTCTCTGCCTGCTTCCTTAGAACTGATGATTTGGAAGATTCCATGTTTTCGAGTGTCTTTGGCATGCTCTCCCATTTCCCTTTATTCTGCATTAGCCACATGGATCAGACTCGCCCTCTCACTCATCAGCATGTTCCAGCCTGAGTGGAGGCCCCCCCCGACTTGTCCTGGCAGGGGGTTAGATACCCTAAGTGACCCTCCAGATGCTTGTGGGTTTCAATTACGTTGGCACTTTATCAAGTGGATGTAAGAACACTCATGAGCCCACATGAGTTGAGGGAGGTGATAGAGCAGCTGCTCATCTGAATTCTCCTCGGGAGTACTTACCAGGCCTCTGGCAGCACTTGATTCACTCCCATTTCCAAATATGGACACTGATGGAGAGGTTGAAATGAATGGAATCTTGCACCAGGGAGGGTGTCCATGCTCACTTTGTTCACATATTTAGCTATTAGTTGTAATTAAAGCTTGGTATGAAGTCACCTCTTCAAATATTGGGAGCATTACTGTCTACTGTATGGAGAGAGAGAGAGGGAGAGGGAGAGGGAGAGGGAAAGATTGTATTTTGGAGTTTTCTTTCCTATATTGGAGATGTACTTTCCTCCATAATGAATTGTCACACCTATGCCCTGGCGGCAAAGAAAGCTGAGAAAGGAAGGATGGAAACTTCCCTAACCTCAGGGAGGCTATTCAAACAGTATCTAGTGGCAGAAATGCTAAAAAAATATCCTTGGTACTGACCGTTTAGGCTATTGGGTCTGTTTTGTGCTTCAACAATGACTTTGAAATGGCAATAATGCCTTTCACTTCGTGTCTTTCGTGTCTTAGGCTGCTGTTATCTTACATAATTTATTATTTTTTAAAAAAATCACTAGATAGAAGAAAAAGAGCCTACAAAGAAGTCTTAGTTTTTAAGAGTATTTTTATATAAAAAAAGTACATGCTTATAATTTTAAAAAGTCAAGTGGTGTTAAAAGACATTTAAAAAATGCCCAGCTGTCCCTTGCTGAACAGCTCTCCTCTGTCTTTCCGGAAGCAACATCTTTTAACTTTTAATCCTTTATATTTCTAAATAATATGGATATACTGCTTTCTCTTGATTAATCACTTTTAGACTTTATTTATTGCCTTCCTATTATGGGGAGATGAGAATTTTAATTCTCTACTGCTGCTTTCTCTCTCTTTACACTTACAATATAATTAGAGCACTATATAACTATATGTACTTTTTTGCATATAACTCTTTAAAACTGCCCACTCCTGAATTAAGAGTGTACTATTTTATTTTCTACTGGAACAAGTTGTTTTTCCTAGACTTACTAATTATCTCATTTATTTTTATTTTTATTGTTTTGCTCCCAGGAATCTCTGGCTAAATCTTCCCATATCTTCCTTTAGTTCTATAAAATTTTACTCAGTTCAATTTTCTACATACACCTGTCAGATAAACTATCAGTTAACATTTTAACCTTTCTTGGAGTCTGCTCTTCTAGAGCCCTCCTCCCCTTGTTTCAGTAATAACTATTTGTTCTCTGAATGGTTTCCCATCCTGGACATTCCCTGCTTTTCTTCTATGTTGAACCTCTTATTTCCTTGATCCCAAGTATCCTTTTTTTTTTTGCATCATTTTGGTAGAGCACATGCTCCTGTACTATTCTGAGAAAAGGAAGCATAAGCAATAAATTGCTTGAGGCTCTGCTTGTCTTATTCCACTTTCAAAAGTGATTGATACTTTAAATGGGTATAGAATTTTATGTTGGCAACCACTGCAGTCATTTGTAAGGTATCGTTCTATTTTCTTCCAGCTTCTAATATTGCTGTTTCAAAATCCAATGCCATTTTTATTATTGATTTTTTGTATGACTTTTTTTTCTCTCTGTAAGCTTTTAAGATCTTTTGAGATCTTCCTTTTATCTGCGATGTTCTGAAATTTCAGAAATGATGTGATTTTATTCATTAAGTGTTGTATACTTGGTGGGCTCTTTCAAGCTGAACAGTTGTATCTTTCAGGCCTGGGAAATTTACTTGTAGTATTTCTTTGAAAATTTCTTCCCCACCATTTTCTCTGTTCTCTCTTTTTGAATTCTTACTAGGCAGAGATTAGGGCTCTTAGATTGATCTTCTACTTACCTTATCTTTCCTTTCCTAGTGTCCATCTCTTCATCTTTTTTGTTGAATAATTTAAGAAAACTGGATACAATATTTAAAATTTAAAAGCTTATTGTTCTCTGCTTGTTTTCTTTGAGAAGATGGCAGCCTATCTTTCTTTACTCTCTGTGTCATTAATTATAATTTTCTTGAAATTCTCTCCTGCATTGCCTCTGTTGGTATTTTTTCTTTTTCTGATTCCTTTCTTCCTATTAGCTTTAGATTCTGTCTTTCAGCTTGGAAGCTTCTCCCAAGTTCCTTGTGACCATTCACATTTAAGAGTGAGGCACTAAGAAGGTGATTAGACTTGGATTGGTCTTGTTGACTTACAGGGCTTTTTGTAGGTAAATTTGTCGGCCAGCCAAATTGCTCCCAAATGTCATTATTTGTAGGTCTTTTTTCCCCTGTTAGGTTGTTTGTTTTCTTAAACCTTCTTGAGGAATATAAGGCTAAATGACAGTGTTCTAAGGCTGGAATACGGAAAAAGTTTGGAAGTCTCACCTTCAATATACAATGTTCAGTTAATTCTTCTTGATTTGAGTTTGACACCCCATGTACGCTCTCTTCTGTGCCTGGCATCCCTGAGAGGGAGCCAGTCTGGTTCAACTCATCCACAGAATCTATACTCTGTCTCCCAGTGGGATGAAGGAGGGTAACTGCTTTGCAGCACACAGTGATGGTTCTATTCTTGCCTTCAAGGCACTTGGTAATTTTAGTTTCTTAATTTTTCTTGGGCTCTTCAGGGTAAACTAGCTTTCCCTGGGTTATTTCTCTGAAGATACTTAGGTTTTACTTCACTTACCCTGCTAAGTCATTTACCACTTCTTTCTCTGCTTTCTGGATTAATCTATTGTGGTTCCAAGTTACAGATACCTCTTAGTTTCATAAAATGGAGTTGTGTTCTCTTTTCTTGTTCTCCTTGTTTTATAGTATTTTCTCCCCACTTTTAGGTCTCCAGATGCTTTATTTTTTATTTTTTGCGCAATAAATAATAAGTTTTTATTTTTATTTTTTTATGTTACAGTTTATTTTTTAAATTTTTTAAATTATGTTTATTGGGGTAACATTGGTTAATACAATTATATAATTTTCAGGTGTGCATTATAATTTGACATCTGTATATTCTATTGTGTGATTACCACCCAAAGTCCAGTTTCCTTCAGCTACCATATATTTGATCCCCTTTACCAACTTTACTCTCCCCCTACCTTCCTATATTTGACCCCCTTTATCCTGTCTACCTCTTCCCTTCTCCCCCACCCTCTACCCTCTGGTAACCACTAGTCCTTTGTCCATGTCCCTGAGTCTCTTTTTGTTCTGTTCCTTTGTTGCTTTTAGCTTTATATCATGTGGTTTTCTACTTTTTCAGTCTGGTTTATTTTGCTTAGCATGATTATCTCGAAGTCCAGACACGTTGTCACAAATGGCAGTATTTCATCTCATCTTATGGCTGAGTAATATTTCATTGTATACATGTACTACAGCTTCTTTAACCAATCATCTTTGGTTGCTTCCATGTGAATTATGCTGCCATGAACAATGGTGTGCAAATATCTTTTTGGATATAGATTTTCAAGTCTTCGGGGTCAATACCCAGTAGAGGGATTGCTGGATCATATGGTAGATCAATTCTTAGTTTTTTGAGGAACCTCCATACTGTTTTCCATAGTGGCTGTACTAATTTGCAGTCCCACCAGCATTATATGAGGGTTCCTTTTTTCTCTGCATCCTCTCCAACAGTGTTTTTCAATAAGAGGCTCCCTTTATAAACACAAGTATATTATGTGCTAGAAATTGAGTATGTGAGTTACCTAGGTTTATCTCAACAAGATCCTTAGAGCTAGGATGGCTGTATAATTTATTATCTGAACTGGGGTACTTCAAAAGTAAGCTAGAAGAGGGAAGAGGGTTATACACTGAGAAAACAGGTATAAACTGGGACTGTCCTGGGAAAACTGAAACATATAATCACCCTACATAGAACCCAAACTTTCTTTCAATCTCTAGAGAACCAACTTCATTATATATGTGAAAAAGATTCCCTTTTAAAATTATTCTTTGAAGCATTGTGCAGTGTCCTTCATCTTGGCTTCTGGCATGAATCCACAAGGACTTGACTAGATAATGAGCTGAAAGGCAGCCATTGTGCTATACTCAAAATTGCCCCTCCCTTCCTGAGTCATTATTGTCTCAGACTTGTTTACCTCAACTCTTTCTTCCCTTGGGATAGATTATGTCCTAGGAGTCTCCTTAGTGCTTCGTGCAAACTGAACCTTGGAAGGCTTGCCATATCAACCTTTCACTCATACCCAGAGGTGTTTGAATCATAATGAATACAGTTTAGGGTTTTAAGCCTGGACCTCTATGAGTGAATGCAGACTGATGTCTTGAGATCTGCAGGAAAAAAGAGATAGCAGCAAGCTGAATTCACAGGTTCTTTTGGGAAATTTATACAAGGCAGCAAATATAAGCTGCAACCCTCTTAGCCTGCCTTACACACACACACACACACACACACCATTATCTTGAGACCGTGACTCTCCTTTTGCACTCTGGCTCCCAAGCCATTATTACCATCCCTCAATTCATTATAGTTCAGTTTATTTCACAAAAAATATATCAGTGTCTACTGCTTGTCAGACATATGGGTAGGTACTGAAGATAAGAAGATAGATTATTGTTATTAGGGATCTTATAGTCCAGCTAGGTATAGATGTAAGAGGGTCAGTTGAAAGACCTTCCTTCCAGGCAGTTCCCTTTGGCTAGACAGAGGAGGAAGAAAGAATCCCTTCTGGTGTGGGAGGAAAGAATTGGGGGTAGAGAGAAGAATCAAGGAATGGTAGAAACACCCAGACAGGTTTGGGAAAACCTAATGCAGGAAACTCCTTTCTTATTCTACATTTCTCAAGCCATATCCTGAGAAAAAATTAAGACTCTTAGTGATGCTCCACTTTCACTATGGTGCCTGATAGCATGGTGCCGGTTGTGGGAGTGACGTAGATTAGAGATGGCTGAGGGAAGTATCCATATGACTGGGCCTGAGACAGTATTCCAGTTCAACAGGGTCCATGTATAATGTCCAAGAATCAGTTTCTTGATTTCTTCAGTGGAAGATATGCAAGTGCTAGAGGAGGATGAACTGAGGAGAGCTTATGTTGGGCTGGGGAGGCCACGCCCTTAGTTGTGGATGCCCAAAGTGAACTGGGCAGAATTAGGTCACACTGTGGTGGATGCCTGCATGATGCTCAGTGTCCAGACTAGGCCAGCCATTCCTAAGAGTATCATATTCATTACATTCATGGTTAGAACAATGCCCATGCTCAAGGTAGAAGACAAGCCAAGAGCTGGTAAATGGTGTGGTAGGTTTCCATTTAGACAGTGGCCCAGAGCAAGAGTATAGAGGAATGGGCTAAAAAAAACACAGAAGTCATATGAAATGAGGAGTTGGATAGGAGAAGTACATGGGCACAAAATAGAGCTGGTTGGTGAGTGAATGTAGGCCTGTGGGATGGTGACCATAGGCACTACCTCTACTCCCTTGGTTGGATGTTGAATTTGTTTACTATTACTTTTGTACTAAGTTATCATAAACTTAGTGGCTTAAAACAGCATGAATGTATTACCTTACAGCTCTGGATGTCAGAACACCAAAATCACTGGGCTAAACTCAATGTGTTGGCAGGGCTGCATTTTTTTTCTGGAGGCTGTAGGGGAGAATCCCATTTCTTGCCTTTTCCAACTTGTGGAGACTGCCTGCATTCTTTGGCTTGTGGCCCCTTCCTCCACCTTTGAAGCCAGCAACATAGGGCTGACTCTTTCTCATGATGCCATTTTTTATTCTTTCTTTTCTGCCTCCCCTTTTCACTCACTCTAGTGATTTCATTTAACCCACTGTATAATCCAGGATAATCTCTCCACCTCGAGGTCAACTGATTAATAACCTCAACTCCATTGCAACCTTATTTCTCCTTTGCCATAGCATTCTTAATCATTAGGGCGTTCTCTCATAAATGGAGATCAGGGACCTAGAGTCATTCTTCTTTGGGACTTCAGAGTCCTCTGCATTTAACCTGAAGATGAAGAAAAAGTATAGATGGTCATGCCTGGGAGGTGTTTATGGGCCTGTCCTAGAAGTGACACATAAACTTCTGCTCACATTTTATTGGCTAGAACTCAGGTATTCCTATTTGCAAGGGAAGTCATACCTCATTGCAAAGGAGGCTTGGAAATATGGTCTAGTTTATGCCCAGGAAGAAGAGGAAATGTGTTTGATGAAGAGCAAGCCAGACTTGACCAAGCATCTTTACTTAACTGCCTTGTGCATGTGCTTTAATACTGTGACTTACTTTAGATCTTTTTGGAAATAGCTGTGTTGTAAATTAACTTAAAAAGACATACAATCTGCCTCTCTTCTTCTAGAATTTTTAAAAAATAAAATATAAGGAAGGAAAGATTATTTAATACTCTGTTCTCTGTTCTCAGTTTGGGAAGTCCATCAGTGGTGATGGTCAGGCCATCAAAAGGCTTCTGAGCATCTAATTCCAGTTTGGAGATTTTCTTCAGGGTCAACTTTTTTCTTCCTTTTCAAATGGCCTCATTCTTCTGCATCTCCTTCATCACTGACCAACTTTTTATCTAGCTTGGTTTGGATGCAGGGGAGAGGCTTTGGTCTATGTATTCTTATTTTGATTTGGCACTGTTTCTTGCAATTTCTTCTTAAACCCACACTTTGCACCTGGTCAGCACTATCTCTCTGCTCCACTGATCTGGGGTAGGAGATATTAAAGACTCAGGAGTTCTGCGATAACTAATCCTGTGCACAGACTTTGGCAGGTGGACTTTGTTGGATGGCAAGATCCTTGTTCTGGGCTTGTGTTCACTCCTCCTCCCCCACGCCCTATGCCTTGGTCTGGCTGCCCTTGCAGCACTCAGGGGCTACCCAACTGTGTTCTGATGGGCCATCTGTGGGCAAATTTGCTTTCTGGCAAACTTCTTTGCATAGTGACTTTTAAGCCCGATTTCTGTGACTCATCCAAGTTTCTGGGTTTCAAATCACACCCGGAATATTTACTGTCTCTCTTTGATTCACTATTTTCCACAAAATTGAAACTCTTATATTTCCCTGTCAATATACTCTTCTGAGCCTTTTACATAATAAAAAGCTTGGGTTTCAGCATTAATCATTGTGATTAATGTGATTCCACTAATAACCTTTTTCTACTTGGGAAGGCGCCAGTTATGACTATATTTTGTGTTTGGCCTTGGGCCAGTTTCTAACCCAATGATCCAGGTTTTCATCAGTTCCATGATTCCACAGCACGGACATTAACCTCCCCTGTACCCACTTTCTCCTGTAGATTTCGGACAGAGCCAGTTTTCCAGACCTTCTGATGACCCACCCTGGGATAAAATGATGCTGGCTACCTGGGGAGAGGAGATCAGCCTCTCTCATATTCTTAGTATGCTCAGACACTAGCCTATTCAATGACTCTTTATGTTTTCCCCAAGGATGATGTCAAGCCATATTCAGCCTTCATAATTTCAGCTTACCATTCACCCTTATAATTAATAATGGAATGTTGCCAGAAACTATTTTTTAAAAGAATATTCTTCAAGGAGAATATTCAAAAGACTCTTCAGTATAAACTCTTCACAAGCTCTGGACTTCTTTCAGACATGGTAGAGGAAATAGTTTAACTCTTCAGAGAGATAATATGATATAGGGGAAAAAAACATGGTCTTAAAGGTCAAGATTAGTTCTGTGACCTTGAGAAAATTATTTAACTTCTGTGAGTCTCAATTTCTTCATTTGTGAAATGGGACTAATGATTATCTATCTTGCTGGAATGGGATTAGGATTAAACTGAATAATATATCTAATGTGACTAGTAGTTCCAAATAGTCTAAAAATCTTCCCAGTAGAAAATACTTAGAAATGCTGAGTAGAATATAACAAACATACTTTTAAATGCCTCGAAAGTAAGTGAGGGGGATACCCAAGAGCTAAAAACAGAGGGAACTGAAGATGAGGACTGGTGGTCCAGCAACCTTGGGAGGTGGGAATTTACTCTTTCTGGTAAATAAGCTTGCATAAAGATGGGAGATGAAGCCCTTGTGCCACAAGAGTTGAAACTGAGACCAGTGAAGAAATCTGGGGGCACTTGAAAAGCTATGCCTTTGGAGAAATTATGTTAGAGAAAAGTCCATCCACGGGCACAGATACTATAGTAAAATTTGTCTCCTCTTCTGCTCTGTGCCGGGGGTAAATTTCCTCTAGAGAATTTGTGACAATGTTCCTTCATAACAAACTCTTTGTACAAGTTTGGGGTTGTAAGTCATACTACCTGTATGTTCTTGGGAGCCACTAAGCTGAAAAATGAACATATCACTGGTTATAGGCAGTGATACCCTTGGAATGACTATAAAAGCACATAAAAAACTACCTTAGAAAGCTGGATAGACCTTTAACTCAGGTTACTTGGTATTTCCAAAGACGAGCCCCACTAAAATTGAGTTCAAAAACCTGCAAAATTGCAAAATGCACAAGGACATCATCTGCCACATCTAAGAGTCATCAGGCAAAGCATACAGCAGGCTTGGAGCCCCACGAGCTTTCAATCACAGAGTTACTAGATGGAGACCATGAAATGAGTTTACTAAAAAAATCATCAATGTTATAATAGAAAGAGGTGAGAATATAGGAAAAGAATGAAGTAAGATACCAAAGAGAACTTGTAGAAATGAAAAATGCAATTGTGGAAGTTAAAACTCAGTGGGCAGAGTAAAGAGTGAATTGGCTACAATGGTCAGAATCTGAGTGAACTCAGATGCTTGCAATCAGTAGATTCTTAGAAATTTCCAGAGATCTCTCTTTGGGAAACATTGAGATGTTTATTTTCTCTTCACAGTATTCTCTGGAGGTGAGACGGGGCTGGAAATGTCCATGTCTATTTTCAGATCAGCAAATGAAATTGTGAGTCAAGTTTAATGTGTCTTTGGTACAGCCGACCACTGCTCTAGGATTGTTTTCTCTATGGTGGCACTTATCTTTCACCTTCTTTCATTCCTAGCAACACAGAGTACATGGCCTTATGCTTTCGCTCCACTCCTCCTATTAGAATGCCATCTCATGAGAGGACCTTACAGATTTACATACCAAAAGCGTAGGGTGCTGGAAAATGTTGGGGATTTGGAATCAGAAAACCTGGGCTTGAGTAGTGGCTCCATCACTGAAGAAGTATCTATAAAATCGAAATCAAATTCTCTTTTCTTACTCTACAGAGTTATTGACAAGATCAGATAGATCCTGTTGTGATAGTGTATTGTAAATGGCAAAGCACAATACAAGAATATGATGTCACTATTATTGCTATTCATGCTAAGGAATAATCAGAAGGCTTAGGAGCTATTTATCTCAAGTCTATTTGCTTTTGACAGAGAAGTCTATAAGCCAAATGAACAGGTCTTTTGTGATGAGAGTTCAGGCATTGGTGGGTAACATGGGAAGCATTTTACTGAGCCTTCTCAATAAGCCTGAAATCACACCAAATAAACAATTACCTTCTCTGTGCAACTTCTAGCTCATATTTCCACATGTGATTTGGGGGCAAGGTGTGTAGGGTGGTAAATGACTCTGCATATCAAAATTTACTTTTGGAAGAAAAACTTGAGCTTAGGAAGGGAAAGTATCTAGTCTTAGTTCATCCCCAGCACGAGTTGTCACATTTGAGCATTTTCATATGCATGTTATCCATTTGTACTACCTAGTCAGTGAATGTTCATGTTCTTATTCTTTGCCAGCTTTTAAAATTTCTGTTGGGTCGTTGGTCTTTTTCTTATTGATTTTGCAGGTGCTCTTTACATAGTAAAAGGATTATGCCTTTATCTGTAATATGATTTACAATTTTTTCCCAGTTTGTAATTTGCCTTTTAACTTGGCTAATATTTCAAAGATTTAGAAACATTTTTATGCAGTTAAAACTGAAAGTGAAAACTTCCAGGCTTTGTGCCATTCTTATTTTCTCACATGAATTCTTATAAAACTTTTGTGGTTGCATTTCGATGTGAGGTGTAAAATATGGGTCCCGAAAAAAGTGAAGAAGCACTTTGTATTCAGATGAAATTTTCATTATTTTTCCTTCTCTAATGACCTTCTAGAGGTCTGAGCAATCTCTCTCCTTTCAGAAACATCAATGATCTCTCAGACTCTTCAATTGATCTGGGTCTAGCCTGTGCAATTTACATGGGAAAGGGGCATGTTTTATTTTTTTATTTGCTGTCCTCCTTGGAGAATTATTTCCAACAGAGGCTAGGTTTTTCTATTATTAAATATCTAAATTATTTAGTGGGTGGTATAAAGTCATAGATACATTTCAAAGCTCAATTTATCAGCCACCCAGAGGCAGTTAATCTGATACAGTGAAAGGATGTATAGGCAGAGCTGAAAGAGAGGGAGAGGGTGAAATTTCCCTGGACTGAACAGGGTTTCCCCACAATCATGTAACTAGTAAAATAGGTCCCTGATGCATAGGGTGATGGGTCCCTCTTGCATGTTACAAATAGAGCGCTCCTCCTTTTTCCAGTTCTTTGGAAAGTGGGTTTAGTTAAGTGAGGGTGAGGTTCATGAATGGAGAAAGTGGGAGGAAAAAAACACCACGGACTCCATAGTGTTATATATCTGAGCAAGACTACACATGTTACCCTAAGCTTTTCTTACTCTTCCCTTCTCCTCGCTTCTTCCCTTTTTTCCTACTTTTCTTTTAGAAGTTTTCCTGGTAGTCTGTGTGCAGTAGTGGTGGCACTTCTGTCTTTCTTGTCCTTTTGGAGATCATCTCATCTTTGATTTTCATGGGTGATCTCTCACCCTAGACACAAATGTGCTGGTCATGCGCAATCCAAGGGCCTTGCTGTAGTGGATCAGTTATGTCATCTTAGAACCACTTTGGCCTTCCAACTTTCTCTTTAGAAAGGATAGAAAGATCTATTTTAATTTTAATTAATTTATTTTAAAAAATTTGTTAAATTTATTGGGGCGAGACTGGTTAATAAGATATATGATAGGTTCCTTTCTGTATCATATATATTTTCTAAATATGTATATCCATATATATAATTATATATACAGATATTAATATATATGCATTATTAAACAGACTGAATATGTTAGCAAACACTATTAGAGGGTAAAATTATTCATATTAACAAAGGATTTTTCACAGTACCAAAGGATCGCAGGATCCCTTTCAATTACATCTTTTTAAGTGTTTGTTTATAGATCATTTCATACTTAACAGAGAAACTAAAAGCTGATCTGTTCCATGATATTACTGATTAAGAATTAATCAGAAACAAAGATAAAGCAAATATGGAAGCATAATAAAAAATATATATATATTTTGAGTTAATCTTTTTTTTTTTAAACCAGGCAGGACATTCAAACATTACATATCTTGGTTTAATGCCAGACACCTGGCTATCCTAATAGAGTAAATTGAACACGTTTCTCATAAAACATCATTCTTTCCATGAAACGTACTTTGTATTTTCTCTCTATTTCTATTAAAAGCCCCTCTGTCTTCTTGAACATCCAGACTTGAAATCTTTTCTCATTTTTTATACCCCTACCCCAATATTCCATTGGTTCTCAAACCTCGAGTGGGTAGAGTGGGACATGAAGAACAGGATCCAAAAGTGAATTTATCCAGTTATTCTCTGAAACCTCAATCACACATGCTCTTTGGTCTGGCCACTCATTAGCTGCCTGCATTGAAAATATCAATTTGTGTGATGGTGACTTTTGAGGCTTACATGATTACTTTGATGTATTAATTTTAGAGACCAAACACCCCAATTATAGCCAACAGTACACTTTTAATTGGGACACAGAGGTAATAGGACTTTCCGTTGCCATAGTTTCAGAGTCACAAATTTGGTCAGCTGCCTAAAGTTGGATTTATTTTCAGACTTAAGACATTACTGACAGTGAACTCTGGTAACTAAGGGACATCTGCTATTCTGGTAGAAGTGGAGGGTGATACTGACGCTCAGTTAAAATTGGGCTCTTAGGCAGGACGCATTCTGTAACGGTGTTAGAGTATGACTTCAGTTTCATATCCTTACATTGCGAGTAATGTCTGAAGAGGAAATATTAGCCTATACCTTAATGAGAACTTTGCCAATAGACTATTGTTCTGAGTAGCAGAAAAAAAAAGTTAGAAAGTAAAAAGATAAGGGAGATTTCTAAGCAAGTTAGTGACTTTAGTGCCTGGATCTAGTTCCTGCCATTGGAGAATGATGGAAATGGCCAAGGGGATAGAAGGAAGGAGAAATTTGCATTAGACACTAGGAATGCTTATAGCCACTATTCATGTGAGAAACCATGGACTTTCTGCTAAATATGGATCAAAATAAGGCCTGATGGGATTCATGACTCTTTACAAGCTTAAAACCAGCTTGCCTGGGAGGTGAGGAGACTTCTTCAGAATTCAGCAATACCCTTTCATTCTAAGGGATGCCAGCTGGAGGCAAGGGTGGACTGCAGGCAGTTAGAGAGTCATAGCTGGATCCTGCAAGAATAAGCCCACTAGTTGTCCTGTGCCAGCCTAGTACGTAATCACAGATTGTTCTTGGCACAGTAATCTCTGTCAGGCAAAACATGGGGGCACTCCACAGCCAACTCTTGGCGGCCATGCCAACATGGCAAAGAAAATCATAAACATAGAGATAAAACTTCTGCTATGATATCTTACAGCATCAGCTCCATCCCTCAGTCTGCTGGATCTCTGGAATTCTGTAGAAAATCTAAATTTATCTCTCTTCACTTTAACAGGGTTGAAAGACTGGTTAAAAACTGAGCTAGAAAACTCTTTCAGATTCCAAAATAAGGAAATTGCACAGACCATATTCTCTAAGTACAATACTATTAATAAATAAAAGTTGAAATAAAAACCCAACCACTTGAAAATTATAAACAAGCATAACAAGTACAAAACATTCACTTAAATAATTCTTAGGTCAAGGAGAATATAAGAAGTACAATTAGAGTCTAATTAGCCAATAATGACATTGAGGACATTAGATATCAAAATTTATAGGATATGGCTAAAATTGTATTCAGAGAAAATGCATTCTTTTAAATACCTTGTTTTTAGAGGCAGAATAAACTGCATACAAGCATTAAATTTAATAATTAGGAAAACAAAATATACCTAATGTTAGCAAACAAAAATTATAGCAGAGTTTTAAAAACATTTGTGATATAATAGACCAGTTACTAGCAGCTCAAATTAACAATTAGAAAACATAAGCACACAAAATGAGGAATTAGAAATAGGATATAACAATATATTAACAGGGGATATAAAATTTTACTACATAGCAACAAATTTGAAATTCAAAGGAAAACATGATTTTCTGAGAGAATATAAATTACTATAATTGACCCAAGAAGAAGTAGAAACTATCAGTAGCCCATTAATCAAGGAAGAAGTTTTATTTTTATTTTTTTATAGCTTTATTGAGATATTATTGACATGTACGTAAGCTTAAGGTATGTAATGTGATGATTACATACATGTATACACGATTAACACAAGATGATTGCAACAATGAGGACAGTTAACACCTCCGTCCCCTCATGATTTTTTTTTCATACCATTATAAAAGAGACTCCAGAGAGCAACCTTGCCCTACTCCTGTGAGAAGACAGCTGTCTATGAACCAGGAAGTGGGCTCTCACCAAACATGAATCTGCCCACGCCTTGATCTTGAACTTCCCAATCTCCGGAACTGAGAGAAATAAATTTCTGTTGTTTAAGCTCCCCAGCTTATGGTATTTTGATTATAGCAGCTGAATTGACTAAGACAAAGACATTAATAGAAAAACCGGTGAAATCCAAATAAAGTCTTGAATTTGATTAATAGTAACCTAATAATGTCAGTTACTTAGTTTTGACAAATGCACTCTGGTAATATAAGAGATTAACAGTGGAGAAAACTGGGTGAGGGGAATATTGAAAATATCTGCACTATTTTTGTAACTTTTCTATAAATCTAAAACTATTCTAAAATTACGACTTTATTTAAAAATAGAGCTAATATTACCTAACTTTTGCAGATATTGTGGTGATTAAGATAATACTATAAGTAAAGAGCTCGGAGCATAACAGACACTCAATAAAAGAATAGCTGTGACTGAACTGGCCTCACCTTGGGTTGGAGATATCCTTTCTCTCCCCATAGGTGAAGTGCCTTTCAACAAACATTAATATAGGGAATAGAATAGGTGCAGTGGCTTTTCATCTCGTTCTGAGTTCCTTTCTCCTTTCTCTCAGTCCTGCCAAGTCCCCTCCCAAGAGAAGAGCAGCAGAAGCCCGACTTTTTAGTAGTTTGGACCGAGATTTATTGTCAATAGCCTAGTAAGTAACAGCTGTTTACATTCCTTGTCCCTTCAGTGTCTCTCTCTCTCTTTATATTTCACATATAAGTGAGATTATATGGTATTTGTCTTTCTCCGTCTGACTTATTTCACTTAGCACAATGCCCTCAAGGCCCATTCACGTTGTCGCAAATGGCAAGACTTCCTTCTTTCTTATGGCGGAATATCATTCTACCACATTTTCTACCACATCGTTCTGCCACATGTCCATTGATGGACACTTAAGTTGCTTCTATGTCTTGGCTATTGTAAATAATGCTGCAATGAACATGGAGGTACATATATCTTTTCGAGTTAGTGTTATTGTTTCTTTTGGGTAAATACCCAGAAGTGGGATTGCTGGCTTGTATGGTAGTTCTATTTTTAATCTTTTGAGGAACTTCCATACTGTCATTCATAGTGGCTGCACCAATTTATGTTCTCACCAACAGTGTACAGAGTTCCCTTTTCTCCACTTCCTCACCAACACTTGCTATTTTTTGTCTTTTTGATAATAGCCATTCTAACAAGTGTGTGGTACTATGTCACTGTGGTTTTGATTTGCATTTTCCTGATGATTAATGATTGTTGAGAATCTTTTCATGTACCTGTTGGCCATCTGTAGCTCTTCTTGGGAAAAGTGTCTATTCAGCTCCTCTGAAAAGACATTTTCTTTTTTAGCTATTGAGTCGTATGAGTCCTTTATACATTTTGATATTAAATCCTTATCAGATATATGATTTGCAAATATTTTCTCCCATTCGGTAGGTTGCTTTTTCATTTTGTTGATGGTTTCCTTTGCTGTGCAGAAGCAAAAACTTTTTGGTTCGATGTAGTCCCACTTGTTTGTGTTTTCTTTTGTTGTCTTCATTTTTGGAGTCAGATCCAAAAACTCCTCACCAACACCAATATGAAGGAGCATACCACCTATGTTTTCTTCTAGGAGTTTTATGGTTTCATGTCTTACATTTAAGTCTTTAATCTATTTTGAGTTAATATTTGTGCATGGTATAAAATAGTAATCCAGTTTCATTCTTTTGCATGTGGCTGTCCAATTTTCCCAAAGCCATTTATTGAAGAGGCTTTCCTTTTCTGCCTAATTTATGCCTTTGTCATAAATTAACTTACCATATTTGCTTAGGTTTATTTCTGGGCTCTCTTTTCTATTTCATTGGTCTATGTGTATTTTTATGCCAATACCATGCTGTTTTGATTACTATAGCTTTGTGATATAGTTCGAAATCAGGAAGTGTGATGCCTCCAGCTTTGTTTTTCTTTTTCAAGATTGTTTTGGCTATTTGGGAGTACTTGCAGCACTATAAGAATTTTAGGATTATTTGTTCTATTTCTCTAAAAAATGCCATTGGAATTTTGATAGGGATTGTATTGAATCTGTTGATTACTTTGAGTAATATGGACTTTTTAACAATATTAATTCTTCCAGTTATGAGCATGGAATATTTTTTTTATTTGTGTCATCTTCATTTTTTTTCTAGCAATAGTTTTTAGTGTATAGGTCTTTCATCTCCTTTGTTAAATTTATTCCTAGTTATTTAATTCTTTTTAATGCAATTGTAAATGGAATTGTTTTCTTAATTTCTCTTTGAGTTATCATTACTAATTATTTTCTGTGTGATCTTCAGCAAATTTACTCCTATGTTCATACTCTGAATTTCCTCACCTTTCAAATGTGACCATAGCAGAAACTCACAGTGCTGTTGTGAAGATTCGGTAAGACTACATGTGCAGGCACCCATTTCTGTGCCTGATATATTGTAGGCATTGGGAAAGGACAACCACGTCTCATGGATGTACTTAGTCAGATCCACAAAATGTTAGCATTGCTTGTATATGGGGGCATGGCTTCCGTGAAAGAAAAGCCTATATTCTCTTTATGCTGCCTTCCAGGGGAGTGAGAATAAAATATTTCCACTACAAAGTAGTGGTCCTATGTGGAAAGTCATGTGTGCAAAGTAGTGGATGTGTCTTACCAGCAGTGATAAAATGAATTCCATTTCACTGCTCAGTGGGGGCTCTCTCACATCAAGAAGTCTTTCATTTTTTTCTCTATTAAGTTTCATGACAGGTGGAACAGTATCTTATTTTTTAATTGCTATTGTATCCCTATATACTACTACAATTCCTGGAACATCAATAAATATTTGTGAAATTGATGAATAGAACATGACTAGGGAGAAGTTGGCATGGACACCTTCTTAGGAGCAAGATCATATCATCTAGCTCACATGGATAGGGAAGGAAAATCTCTCTCTTGGTGACCTTTTCCCCATCAGTTGGAAACTCAGGGTTGTTGTTGTTATTGTTGTTATTGGTGGTGGTGGTGGTACAAGGGGAAGAGGAAGTGGACTGCTAAGAAGACTTTTGTCACTTTCATCTCCAGAGAGAAGCCAGCTCTCAATAGTGACATTTTAATATATGTGCTACCAAAGTGAGCACTCTCACTAGTGACATTTAAGGGTACAAAAGGTTGTATAGGAATCTCCTTACATCACACATGGTTGCAAGGGTTCCTCAGAAACCACAGGTCCCCACAGCAGTACCCACTGGACTTCAGATCATCTCATGATTTGTGTAATTTCAGTTACATGAGAGTAGCTTCAGGGTTTCCAGAACATAAACTATCTCTCAAAGAAATGAGCGTTTTCTATTTTTTATATCATTTCTTCCCTGTCTTTAGTTAAGTAAGCATTTTACTCATTTCCAAGCAGTTACTGCAAAAGGATAGATACAAGGCTTTAGCTCAGTTATTTGAGAGCTATCTGGGTTTTAAAAATGTTGTGTTATTGGAAATTGATGGACAAACCACTGTATGCTTTCATTTGCTGGACATGTGCAGCCAAGTGGAACAGACAGTGCTTTTCTCTGTGGTAATTGTCCACTTATTTCCTTATTTTTCATTTATTCCAAATTTCCAGGGCTTAGAGTAGAATGAGCCATTCAAGAGACATAATCCATTAGCAGTTTCTTAAAAAGAAGGGGAAAGAAACTAATTATTAATGATTTAGAATGTCTGATATTTTTCGTGTAACTTGAGTCAGTTGATTCTTCCAGCTCATTTAAGATCTAGACAGGATTGATCCAAAATGTCATTCTATGAACTACGGGAAGTCCAAAGCCCTTCCCCTAATTTATGCAAATTTCCTGGGTGCTTAAGTTCTCATGGTCCGCTCTTGTTCCGAGTTCATTTTTCTGCTGAGAACATTGAATGTTTGGATCATCTTGCTCCTTGTGAGGCACCGTATCAACCTAGATGTGGTACAGTTCTCTCCCTGGTCTCCTCCAGTTGCAAAGGGCTTTTCTGTTTGGGCAGAAGACATTACTGAAGGTTGAGGAATGGGAAAAGAGTTATATCACAATAATGTAAGCCACCTCAAATTTACTATTAGATTTCCCTATTTTAATGTCTATTTTGGTCACCATTATAAGGTTTGTGGTTAAGCCAGGTTACTTTTCACTTAGCCTCCTGCCAGCTCAAGGATTTTTCTCTCCAGTTAAGACTTCATTTATCTAAATGGCTCTAAATATATTATTCTTCCCTATTTAATTTCACATGCTAACACATTTAGCACATGACAACTGCATGAAGTATGTACTGCTATTCTCATCTTAGAGATGATATCTTGGAGCACAGAGAGGTAAATAATTTAACTTTGGTCACATGACTGGTTGTTGATAAATTGGATTTCAGACTGAGGTTTATCTAGCTCCAGAGTGTATACTCTTTCAGTCTTTCTTTTTGTACTTATAAATGTGATTGCTTTTGAAAGCAGCCATGGGGATTCCCAGACCCTACTCTGTTTCATCATAGAGAACCCCGATCTTTGAAGTCACTGCTTGAGCAGCACTACATTCCTTCGTTGATTTGCTCACTTGTTTGTGCATTCGTTGTGCACTCTGAGTGTCTCCTACCAAGTGATAAGCTTTGCGCTGGATTCCAGGTACTTCAGATGATCCAGAAATGGGACTGTGAAGAAAAGACCCATGGGTGGGAGAAGATAATGTTGTTCTGAAGAGTTGGCTATTTTTGATTAGCTAAGGATCAACTCATCAGTCCCCACCTGTACACAAGACTGCATTATCAGAACAGGACAAATGGGAGGGGATCTCAGCCTTTATGAGTTTTAGTCATGTGTTATCAGGAGAGGATACAATGGTTCAGTGGAGAAGGTAACTCAGGGTACAATACAAAAGCTCTGATTGGAGCTGGGTCAACCTAAGAAAGAGAGTCCCTTAACATCAAGTCCCATCTCCATCTCACTGTACACTGTACTACTTCTACCTGTTAAGCATTGCCTATAGGATTCTCTCAGTACTGTGAAGTTCCGCCCACCAACCCATACGACTCACTACACAGTGGAAGTAAAAGGTGGACAAACTCCAACAGACATATAAAAAGATGTTCAGCTTTACGAGCTATTAGGGAAATGCAAATCAAAACTGCAATGAGATACCATCTGACACCTGTGAGAAAGGCTGTCATCAACAGGACAAGTAATAGCAAGTGTAGGATAGGTTGTGGGCAAAAAGGAACCCTCATATACTACTGGTGGAAATGCAAATTGGTAGAACCACTATGGAAAATAGTGTGGGGGTTCTTCAAAAATCTAAGAATTGAATTACCACATGATCCAGCAATCCCTCTTCTGGGTATTTACCCAACAAACCTGAAGACATTTATCCACAAAGATAGATGCACCCCAATGGTTATAGCAGCATTATTCATGGTGACCAGGACATGGAAGCAACCAAACTGTCCTAAAAAATTGTGATGATTGGATAAAGAAGATGGGGTACATATATACAACAGAGGGAGGGAGAAGGGAAAGGTAGGGATAAAAAGGATCAAATATTTGATGATGGAAGGAAATCTAACTTTGGATGGTGAGCATACAATGCAATATATATACAACATTCTGTTGAATTGTACACTTGAAACTTACTTGATTTTATTAATCAATGTCACCTCAGTAATTTTTTAAAAAAATGCCAGACAACTCGTGGGTTTGAAGGCCTTGGAAAACTTAAAGATAGCTGAAAGTAGAGTTTTGTAAATAACTATAGAGGTGGGTAAGAGGGAAATCCACAAAAAGGGAGATTGTTTATCTTAAGAAAAAAGATAGCCTGTATGCAGTGGTGTAAAATAACGAACTGAATTCTAGTCCCTTCTTCATCTCTTTCTTCAAGATCTTAGGCAAGTTGCTTTGTTTCCCTAAGCCTCAGCTTTATTTGCAAACCAAGAATCTTCTGAACACTTCCAGACCTGACATTTTCTAATCTTTCCACAAGTTGTGCAGACAAGAATCCACTATTGCATTTATTTTGCTCTCTGCCTGGTTCTTAGTTCTGCCCTCTTTTTCTTGCTGTTGCTGGGATGGACTTCTTGTTTTTCACCTGGAATCGTCTTCAATCTATTCCCCACTTCAGTTCCCCCTTCCCTGTCCTCCGATTGACAAATGATGGAGAAACAGGCCCATGGTGGGAATTGGAGCTGCCTGTGGCTGAAGGAAGCTCTGTTCAAATTACCACAAAGTTCTTAAACCACGTGCCTATGGAAGTATTGATTCTGATTTTATTTTCTCCTTTTGGTTAGGAATCTTAATTGAACTGTGGGTAGCCACGATTACCACGGGCTCACCCCTATTAAGCCCCAAACACACTCCCCTGAATTTTCTGCTCAATCAATACCACCTAGTTTCAATGAGAAGAGAAAGGTTACAAATTTTATATATAAAGGTGGGTATTGAAAAATTCCTGTGGTCGGCTCCAGGTCAGCATCCAATTCACAGCACTTTATGAGAGTAATTCTTTCAGAGAGAGATTTTTCAGCCCATGGAAGTGACTTTCACAGGGTAGGGGGGCCATCTGGGATGTCAGCATGAAAACTCTTCTTCATATAAAAAGCTGATGGGAGTGGAAAGAGGCAGCCAGGCCTATCTGTGTCTGGCTGAGTTTAGAAGGAGGAAGAGGCTGGTAGTGTGGACACCAGGTAGGGACTGTCAGATGCCTGGAGAGAATCTTCTTTCTGTTCCCTCTCTGTTCTCTTTACCCACCAGCCGGGAATAAGCCGTCATCAAGTCCCTCCTAGCTAACGGTCACACAAACTCTATTTAATTCACCCAGTAACTATTGAGTATCTACTATTAGCCAGGTGAGGGGTTCCAGTGATGATTCATCTTATAATAATCCTGTCCATTAGGTTTTATCATCTCTAAGGCTTGAACTCTTCTCTTGTTGCAAAGCTTGTAAGAACTTCGCTTCTGGAGTAAGGTGTGTTAATCTGGGTCCTTCAAGAAGCAGACACCAAGACATGCAAGAGATTTACTGGAGAAACACTGATGGGAAAATGGGAAAGGAGCCAGAGAAGGCTAGGAGAGCCATCAGACTCTGGTGCATGTCTGACCCCTAAGCGGGAGAGAGGGAAGGAAGGAATAAAGGACAGGAGAAAGGGAAGAAGGGAGGAGGGGATGGAAGGAAGAAGGAAGAAAGCTGCAGCACAATTCTAAAAATGTTTCAACGAGGCTGATGGGGAATTTCAAGTCAAAGTCACCCTGAGAGGAGTGCCACATCTCCCAAGACCAAGCCTGCCACACACAGTCATTGACTAGGAGCAGCCTATGGCACATGTCACTTTCTATGAAAGTGGTGATGGATTTCAGAGCCCAGCATCAGGGCTGTTGGGTCAATTACACTCCCAGTAGCAGGGAATCTAAGAGGTACAATCACAGTTCAAATCCATTTTTTGCTACTCACTATTTGGGTGACTATGGGCCAGTCAAGTGATTTCTTTAAGCCTCAATTTTCCTCATTTCTAAAATAAGATAATTCATATCTCATGAAATTATATGGAGGAATAAATGAGTTGATGGAGACAAAACAAAGCATTTTGCACAGTGCTTTGCATGGTGAGCTCTTGATAAATGGTTAACGGTTATTCGGTTTTATTATATCAATGGGTCCAGATTTTTTTAAAAAATGAAATGTTCCTTGAAACTTAAATACACAAAATGGATCGGTGTGGAGCATTCTGGTTGAATGGGTATGAGAGGTCCTGTGTGATGGGGCTCCCCCATACCTCTACACTAGCCCTTGGAACATCCCTGAGGAAACCTAGAGATTGGAAAAACATCAGGTGAATCACATTATACACATATTGTGTGCGTATTTGAATTTTTATGTTGATAATTAAAAAAAATTTTAATTAATATACAGTAAGATTGACCTTTTGAGAGTATACTCTTCTATGAGTTTTAATACACATATGGATTTGGGTCACCACTACTAGGATGGAAATACAGACCAGTTTCATTAGCTGCCTCTTCATCATCATACCCTCTCCCACTCCTAACCCCTGGCAACCAGTGACTTGTTCTCTGTCACCATAATTTGTCCTTCTGAGAAGGTGAAATAAATGGCATCATATTATTCCATCTTTAATTCAGCACAATACTTTTGAGATTCATCCAAGTTGTTGTGTGTATTAGTAGTTGATTCCTTTTATTGCTGAGTAATATTCCAACGTATGGGTACAGCATGGTTTGTTTATTTATTCTCCTGTTAACGGAAGTTTGGGTTGGTTTCAATGCACATAATTGAGGGTGCTCAATAAATGCTAGTTGCTATTATGGAGGCTAAGAATGGGAACTCCTGTTTCTGTGCACTATAAGGGATTCCTGTGTGTCTTCTTTTTAAATAAATCGTTCACTTTGTTTTTTTTTACTCCAATAATTTTCCTGCTTATAAGTCACTGAACGCAATGAGTCAAAATTTATTTCCTTTGGGTTTCAGTGGTTAATTAGGGGAGGCAGCTGTCTGGTAACTTCTTTTCTTTCTCAGTTTCTCTCTCTCTGGCTAAGTGTCTCTCCCCAAGGTCATATTTCCTCCCTAGTCATAAGCAGTGGCTTCAGAACTAAATCGTATCATTGATTGTAGCTAAATGCACACCTAGGACTGTAGCTTGTGGCACTTAATTTCTCTCCCAGATGCTTCTACTTTATATTCCTAAATCACTCATCAACAGTGTGCCCTTATACATCCCAGCTGACACTCTTCAAGCATTTTAGTGACTCTGACCTCATCCTTTATTTAGCAACTTCATCATTTCTGTCCCATGCTGTTAAAAATTCATCTTCACTAATATCAACATCATTAGGATTTGTTTGAGTAATGAAGACACACATGCTATTTAAAATTGCAACTGGAGTCAAAGGAAGGTGGAGCTGGTTCAACTGAAGGCCGTCCATCCTGCTAAGCTCCCAAGGGCTTTGTCCTGGTTATACAATGTCAAGTCTGGAGCAGAGGTAGTTGTTAGGAGCTGGGAGAAGCTGCAAGGCTCTGCCTAATGCAAGGAGAAGAATGTAGCAGTCCTAGAGAGTGAGGGCCAGTTGCTGGATGGAGACAAGAGTAATAAACTGATTTAATTTGACGAAAGCACACATTTGGAGCCAGAGAAGTGCAGTTCCCCTCCTCGTTCCCACCACTTTTCCGCCTCCAAGAACCCACGTCACGTTGAGGAGAGCTTTACTCTGCTATGGAATGAGGGGTGTTATAGACTGAATTGTGTCCTCCGCAATTAGTAGGTTCAAGTTCTAACTCCCAGTACCTTAAAATGTGACAGTGTTTGAAGTCAGGGCCTTGAAACAGGTGATTATGTTAAACGAGGTCATCAAGGTGGGGCCCTAATCCAATAGGAGTGGTGTCCTTATAAGAAAATAAAGAGACACCAGGGATCAGTGTGCAGAGAAAAGGCCTTGTGAGGACAGAGTGAGCAGGTGGCCATCTACAAGTCAAGGAGAGAGGCCTCAGAAACCAACACTCAGAAACCAACCTTGCTGGCACCTTGATCTTGGACTTCTACTTTCCAGAACTTTGAGAAATAAATCTCTGTTTTTTTAAGCTACCCAGTCTATGGTATTTTGTTGTGGTAGCTTTAGCTGACTACTACAAGTGGTTAGGCAATTTCTCTCACTTACATCTTAGGAGGCAGTGTCATCTCAGCTGACATCTAGGATATCTTTGGTAAGAAATGATGTGTCCATCCCATATTGTATAGAGCAGGACAAAGAAGAGACAGCTGAGGTATAGGAGCAAAGCACTGAGATACAGAGCCAGAAGACCCAGCTACTCTCTTGGCTGAGACACTTACTAGCTTGTGACCTGGGGCAGTGATTTCTCTGAGCCCCACTTTCCTCTAGCAGTAACATGAAGATAGTAACCCTTGTCATGACTGCTTTATAGAGTGTGGATCCATAGAGAGTACCTGAAAGCTTGCTATTACGTGGAAAGCACGCTAACTTTCCTAGCCTCACCTTTATTCATATTCTAGTGGCTAGTCTTCTCAAGTTCCATCTCTTGGATTCTTTCTGCAACATAGTGCTGCTCCTAATACTGAGCCCGAGGACCTGCCCTTACCCTAAGCCCAAGGCTGGATTGTTGAATGCATCATTTATATGCAGGCTGAAATCTGCTGAGGTGAAGCAAAAGACCAGGAGCTGGAGCCAGTAACTTCAAGGAATGAGGGGAAGTGACTAAGACGTTGCTGGTTGGTCAGATGAGAGGAGGTTGGTGGTGGCTGAGCCAAATGGTGTGAGCTTCAGAGGAAAATGAAGAGAGGATGAAATCTAGAAGATAGATGGCAGGGGGATCCAGTAAAAGTCCAAATCCAGTTTGATACGAAGTGGGGTATATCCTCTGAGGAGGGTCAGATTCTCATTAAGGTGGAAATGAGATGAAGGTTCTGCAAAAAAGGCTGAGGACGCAGGTATATTCATTAACATCAGCAATTTTTTCAGCGGACAGAGTTACAAGATTGTTTTGTTTTTAGTAGGCAAGCTCCATTCTGGAGTCAGGACTGGAGAACTGCCCCCTTGTTGCTTCTAAAAGCCAATTTTTAAACTACTCTTATGTATTATTTTTAATGGCTGTGACTGGTTCTCTACTGTTGAACATTGAGATTACGAAGCGGTTAAGAAGGTAGGAGTCAGCCTGCTGGGGTTTGATTCCCAGCTCTGCCACTTGTTAGCACTGTATTCAATGGTGCCCTTGGCCTCAGTGTCCTTGTTTGTAAAATGAGAATAATAATAGTACCCACTGTCACTGGAGAGCTATAATGATATCCATGACTTTGCCTACCTGAGTTTTGAGTTACTTAATTTCATATTTGTATGACATAAAATTTTAAATTAACAGTTAAAAAGATGTCTTTAAGTGAATGTGCTAACAATCATTGCTTCTCTTTATAGGCTCCACAAACTGGTAGTGGGGGTAGTTTAGAAATTAGGTTATACTCTAATTTTCGATATACAGATATGGTACAAGGTCTTGGAAAATTTACCTTTAGTAATGATAATTTTCACAGAGGCATTTTTTGATGATTTGTGAAATGAGAGATTACAAGTAAAAAGGCATTATGTTTAAATCTAAAAAAGACATTGAAAACATAACTGTGTGGGAAATATAGTATTTTGAAAATAATGTGCCCCAGAAATACTATGATGCCATAGCAGTGTTTCTTCAAACATTTTTTTTTTTAATGTTTTTCTATTAAAGAAAAGTTCTAAGGCCAACATGTATGGCTTCTTTTGGAAGGAGATAACTTCTCCAGTTTTTGCTCATTGTGTTTTAAAATATATATTAGCATTTAAACCACATATAACCTTTAAATTGCTTCACCTTTGTCAATGTCACCTTTATTTCCTGTAAGACTTTGACTTTTTAAGATTAAAATTATTGGGGTGACTGTGGACCACACTTTGAGTAGTAAGGAGAGGACTCTGTTTAAAATCTGTCTTGGGGCTTTTTCTTTTCATTTTTTTAGAAGCCAAGCTTGAATGGAGAAGACTTTCACCACCAGTCATACCCATTGCAAAAAAGAATTATTGGGATGACATCGATTAATAAAATAAAAATTTCAAGTGTACAATTCAACAATGTCATATATACTGCACTGTGTATTCACCATCCAAAGTTAGATTTCCTTCCATCACAAAATATTTGGCCCCTTTTACCCCTATCTGTGTCCCCCAGACACCTCTTCCAACCGGTAACCGCTAATCTACTGTTTGTGTCCATGAGTCTCTGTTTGTCATAAGACCTTGACTTTTCAACCAAGGGTTTGTTGATGGAATGAATAACTGTCCTTGATTCAAATCTGTTTGATTGTTCCATAGTAACAATTTATCGTTTATGTCATATAAATCCTGCATATTTGCTGTATTCTTAGACATTTTGTAATTTTTGGTTAATATTATAAATGGAATATCCACCCCCCCTTATTTAATTACATTTCTAATTGGTTACTATTGGCATCATCGACATGCAAATACAGGTAAACTGCCACAGCAGCAGGTCTCAGTGACACCAATTTGAGCAGAACACAAGGGCAACATTCAAAATCCTTGAAAAACAGTTATAATCTTTCCTGAAATCTTACAGAATTGTGCAGGGGGAGCACAATTACATGGCATGGCACACAGCGAAACATGCCAAATTCCTCTTTATCTATCTCACCCATCATGCCAACTGTACTTCCCTCTCTCTCTCCAATCTCTTCTTCCAGATATATTCTTGGGTAGCTCCTGGTCCTTTTAATGTCACCCAAACTAGTATTTTCAGGTTTATGCCAACTGTCTGTCTATCCATTACTCTGATCAGCACCACTCAAACTGAGACCCTTGGTTGCTTGAGTGACAAAGAATCCTGTATTAGTCATCTATTGCTGCATGACAGATTACCCCAAATATAGCATCTTAAAACTTTTATTATCTCACAGTTTCTGTGGGTCAAGAATGGAAGCAGTTTATCTGGGCGCTTCTGGTTCAGACACTTTCGTGAGGTTGTAGTCTAGCTGTTTACTGGGGCGGTCATCTCAAGATTGAACAGGAGGTGGAGCTGCTGTCAAGCACTCTCAGGTGGCTGTAGGCAAGAGCAAGCCTTAGTCCCTTGCCATGTGGATGGTTCCATAAGCTGCCAGAGTGGAGGGGGCGGTGGGGAGGGGAGAGAGAGATGGAGAGACAGAGACAGAGACAGAGACAGAGACAGATCGAAACAGACAGAGACAGACAGAGAGAGAACCCAAGTTGGAAGACAGAGTGGAATTAAACTTCACCTCTTGGGAGAAGTATCAAAGTCTCGTGGACATAATCTTTAAAACCATCACGAACCCTTTCTTATAGTGGGTTGTATTGAGTAATTAGCCAGTTTGCTAAACTTTTATTGGATCAAAAAGTTTTCAGTTAATTCTTTTGGGATTTCTGGGTAAATAATCATGTTTCTCCTTTCCTCTACTATTTATACTGTTTTTGTGTGTGTGTGTGTGTGTGTGTGTGTGTGTGTGTGTGTGTGTTTTTCTATCACTGGATAGAATTACCCAAATAATAATGACAAATGATGCTGATCATAGTGGACATCCTCATTTCATTCCTCACTTTAATGGGAATATCTTTAGTGTTTCACGGATAAGAATGATGTTGGCTTCTCTTGGTTTATTATGTTAAGGAAGCACCTTCCTAGTGGTAGTTTACGAAGAAGTTTGAACTCTTCCTGGTTTTCGGAGCTTGGCTTTATTGCAAGATTTTAGGCATTGCACATTCTTGGATTTCCCAGAGCTTCGGGTGAAGAATTCCAGGCTTGCAGAATCCTAGCACATGGCTAGTCCAGAGCCCATGTCCACAGGGTGAGGCAGGGAGAGTCAGACATTTTGCTTTGAACTTACTGCTCCCAGCTTCCTGCTCTGCCATGCTCTCCCAGAGAACTGTTTGTCATATTTCATTTGCTATCCCTAGAAAGCTTGGTACTAAAGAAGAAGAAGAAGAAAAAAAACTATAAGGACAGAGGACTGCTCGTATCTCAATTGACACAGGTAACCTCAGACTCACTCATGGCTGTGCTCTATCCACGTCTTCTATCTCTCCCCTGGAGGGAGTTGGGTGATTATAGCCAACTTGGAGCTTCCTCATACCATTGAGTGATTTGTGGACTCCAAGGCTAGCAGGGTGGTATTCAGGAGGGCCATCCAGGTGGCTTTTCCTATAAATCATTTCTCCAGGAGACTGAATGGTGGGAAATCTATCTTCTATAACCTGTGGCCTCCTTTACAGAGACTTCCTGTATCCTCCCCACATGAACCATGTTAGCAGTTTCAACCCTCGTGATGTGGTGATCTTCTTCTTGGGCAGTTCCTCATTTCATACCAATGACCTTTCCATTTCTGAGAAGCCCTTTATACATTTGAAAATTAAGGCTGCCAGTGAGGTTATATACCCCACCACACTACTCTATGTACCTCTACACACCAGAATCCAGAGTACTTGGAGGTGTTGGCTCTTGATTAAAAGGAAAAACAGAGGCACCTGTCCATCTTAGGATCCTGATACCTTGATGGTATTGCCAACCTAAGGAGTTTTCTCTCCAACAATTCCCTTGTGTCCAGGTTGAGGTCGAACTGCTAGGACTTCTACAACTTAATCTGGATTGGAGAGAGAGTTAACAGAAAACAGCCTTGAAGATGATTTGACCTTCTAATACCCAGTCATGCCATTTGGAACTTTAAATAGCTTTGGAATGGGAAGCAGCACTGGGATCTCACTGTTTATCTTGAGGACTTTCTCAAACATGCTTTGGACCTGGACATGACTGAACCGCTGGTCAGGGAAATCATGACCTGACCATGACAGCAGAAGTCCTTAGAACTTAATTTTCTTTGATACAAATGGTGAGTTTATGACTAGATCTATCCAGGCAAAATGTCTGTTCAATACTGTTCAAGAAATTAACTTTCTCAAACTGGAAGTCCCCAGTCCCTCATCCTGCTCACTTACACTCTCTGAAGTTTTCCCATAGTCTCTGACCCTATAATAGATCTCTATAAAAGGCAGGAATATTGCAGGAGTTTAAATCCCTATTAGCTTCTATTTGACCCTGAATCATACCAAACCCAATGCAATAACTCTTAAAATTGATGACTGTAATTCCACTGTGTGGTAAACACAGTGATGCATCACTTAGGTCCCCCTTCAAGGAAGGGCTTGCCTCTAGCTGTCAGCAGCTTCAGGGTCTGCCACTACAGAAGAGACATCTAAGGTCTGGACATTTTGGCCTGACATGGACACTCCAACAGGAAGTATTTGATCCTCACCTATTCTGCAGTTTGACCTCTTCCTCTGCCCAGTTCTGCTTCCTCCTCCCTCTTCTTTGCAGGTGTTGATCCCTAATAAACAACTTTCACCCCAAACTGCATCTCAGCACTGCTTCTGGAGATCTCTACCTCAGAAACACCAAGTGGGCCATATTGCTGTAGGAGGATGTGTGCCCCTCTGCTTACTTTTTGAGAAAGCTTATTTTGGTGGATGTCTACCTCCCAGCATGGTGGTGGTGGCACCTGGCGATCAAGGCTATTTTGTAAGGGAAGGTATTTTCTTCTGGTTTTATTGAGATATAATTGACGTTACACAATATATAAGTTGAAGATATACAGCATAATGATTTGACTTACATATATTGTGAAATTATTACCACAATAAGATTAGTTAACATCCATCAACTCATATAGATATTAAAAAAGGGAAAAGAATCTTAGGATTTACTATCGTAACAACTTTCATATTATCATACAGCAATTTTAACCATAGTCATCATGTTTTACATTATATCCCTAGAACTTATTTAACTTATAACTGAAAGTTTGTACCTTTTGACCACCTTCTTCAAATATCCCCTCCCCCCACCACTGTAAGGGAAAGTATTTTCTCATCATGACAATGTTCAATGGGAGCATTGTCTGATTATTGTACCTGGGCTAGCCGAGGCAAACCCAGAGGCCCCCTTGATTATCGGTAGGTGACGTGGGCTTTCTGAAACATTTTCCTAGTGCAATAATATTCCAGAATAGAACACGGGTTCATGTCTGACCCTTTTTCTTTTTTGATCTTGTTTCTGCCCTTCGTAACTTTCCTGGACTGTATTACGGTTCCTCTTCCTTCTGAGAAGTAGGTGTCATTTCAGTTTGCGATTTCAACATGGGATGAGGAATTTTCAAGTAAATCTGGGTTTAGCGAGACAAATTAAAATCCTATTAAAGAAATAAAATAGTGAACAGTGAAGTGCTTATGAGAGGTTGTTGGGTTGGGGTAGGGATTGGTTTGAGCTCACAGAATAGCTGAAAATTACCCGTGGGAGAGGAACTCCACAGTGAAGGCTTAGATGGCAAAGCTGAGAACATGGGGTAATTACAGGCGGAAGTCTGTGACCTGCTTGATAGAGAAGATGTGAGGAACTGGTTGCAAGGGAAATGCATTTGATTAAAAAGCAGCTTAACCTCTCGAAGAAGCCCGAATTGGCGGGCGGTGGGGGCGGGGGGAGTGGGGGGGAGAGTAAAAAGGAAACTATAAAGCTGCTGTGAAATTTACCGTGAGGCAAATGACAGAGAGAATGTGCAAATGGATGTACTTGTTTGTATATTCTCCCAGGAGCTTTTAGAGGAATTAAATTGAGTTTGACAGCACTGTTTGAGACCCTGCCCCGTTCTAGGTACATTTAAATTAAATTGAAAGGGTCACCAAAGACCTCGGTAATCAAGATAAATAACATCGTTATGTAATATTTGAAAACATAAAAATCGATGCAGAAAATCATGATAAACAAAATATCAAAATTTTAAAAAACAACAGGATCAATATTCCTGATTTGTTTTTTTCGCCTCAGGCTTTAAGGTGGCTTGGCATGGCACTGTTACTGACCTTGTCTTTGTTTAAAATTTTGGTATTTTGTACATTTTGTTATTTTTTTTTGCATTAATTTTTAAAATATTGCATTAAAACGTTTATCTCAATTACTGAGTGTTTCGGTGCCCCCTTGACATTTGCACCCAAGGCCAGTCCCTAGCCCCATGGGAGAGATAGATGGTGTTTGTCCTCAAGGTGGCCTTATGGACCTGTTCAGAGCCTTCTAGAAGGAGAAGAGCTATATGTTCGAGGTGAAGGGACTATTTTTTACTAGGATCTTACAGGATTTGGGAAGCAAAGCAGCTTCAGGCCCAGTGACAAAGCATCTGGATGGACCGTGAGTGACTCCATAGGGTAGGAACTGAAGAGAACATAACATGTGGACCCTGGAGGAGTCGGCAGCTTTGGGAGTGCAGCCTCCCTGAAGCACACCCATTGCACGTAGAGTGCAGTTTGTCTTTGTAGTTGTAGCTCTTCACACATAGTAGGCACTCAGTGTCCATTGAGTGCAAGAATGAGTGCAATATGTAATATATTGTGGTTGGTTTGACTTTCCGGTTCCCTGGGAGATTTTCAAAAGATCTGGCTAACTGTGAAACATTCTATCTCCCAGCCCCTGGAGTATAAAAAATACTCTTGCACTTTTTTGGTTTGTTCTGGTAAAATGTACATAATGTAAAATTCACTTTTCTCACCATTTTTCCCGTGGCATTAAGTATGTTCACATTATTGTGCAACCATCACCACCATCCATCTCAAGAACTTTTTCACCTTCCCCAAGTGAAACTCTACGCTCACTGAACAGCAACTCCACGTTCTTCTCCCGCAGCCCCCAGAAACTACCATTCTACTTCCTGTCTCTGTGAGTTTGACTACTCTAGGTGCCTCATGTATGTGGACTTATACAATATTTGTCTTTTTATGACTGGCTCACTTTACTTAGCATAATGTCTTCAAAGTTCAATCTCGTTGTAGCTTATGTCAGAATTTCCTTCCTTTTTAAAGCTGAATGATATTCCACCGTATGTATATATCACATTTTGTTTACCTATTCATCCCTCGTTGGACATTTGGATTTCTTCATCCTTGAAGAAATCCAAATGATTATGAATAATGCTGCTTTGAACAAACTCTCCCACTTACTCTTGGAGAAATAAAAAGGAAAGAGACCCCTTAGGGCTGTACCTCTGTGAATTTTATTTTACCCTCCATTGAAGACTTTGCCTCCTGGACAAAGTCGACAACCTCACCTCAGACCCTTTGAGGATGCATTGTGTTCTAGGCACTCGGTTTGGTGTTGCAAATGCAAAATCAACCAAGACATGTCCCTCCCCTTAAAGAACTCAGTTTACTGTGCGGGTAGATTCGTCAGCAAGTGATTATACTTGGATCTAGGTTCAGTCAGAGAAGCAATTGCTTCTGTTTATCCTTTTGGTCCATGAATGAGTGGGTCACTCTCATAAGGGAGAAGGTTTAGCTAAAGTGGGTATTATAAGGAATGGGACTTGCAGGAAATTTTGGAGTCTTGATTAATACCCCCTTTTGAATTTATAGACCATTTGAGTTAAGTGGGTCCCTCCAGGATGGTGATGAGTGAGTTCTGATGTTGTGACCATTGAGTTTGGCACTCCCTGTCTGGGAGTTGCCCAGTCAGGGTGACAAGGGCTGCCTAGGCGGGAACTCCGCCCATGCATTATGCCTCTGTTCTCATTCATAAACACATACCTGTATTCTGAAAGGAGATGAGCTGCAGAAAGTCCTTGAAACCAAGAGTCTGTTGGCTTATTTCATGGGAGTTCTTTATGGCTGAAGGAAAACCATCCAGCCTATTTAAAGTCACATACCCTCTTTAATGTGGATGATAAAACTTTAATTAAAGCGGTGATTAGAAACAGAGTAATAATGACCACTAATAAAGTAGTTTATAGGGATCAATAGCTTTACAAAGAGCAGCTCATCCAGTTGCTGGTGAGCTGCTATGGGCAGCCCAGAGCCTGGGCTCTGGCAGGGTAAAAGGATTAGAGGAAGGGTTTATTGGAATAGAGAGATAACATAAAAGGCAATTTATAATGTGTGACTCCGAGCAATGAGCTAAGGAAAATGGAAAGCTGTGATGTGGATGGAATTCGTTGCACCTTTGCATTATGAATGAGCTTTACAAGATTGCAGGCTATAGCAAGGATTTGGTTACTTGTGTACAAATGAGCATTATCTGCATTGTTTTTCTTTTTTGTTGTGGTCCATGTATCTTAGGGTGAAGAGAGCAGGACGAATAAAACCATATCCGAGAAAGACTAGCAATTGATGCCGTACTAATAACAGTAATAGTAATAAAGGCCAGAGTAATAATAATAACAATAATAATAATGCAGTAATAAGCACCTCAAGTGCCAACCTCTTTCATATTTCATCTTTAGTACCAATGACTCTCCTGCCAGGTAAATAGTACCACCCTCTCTTTACCAAAAGATATAGAGGAGGTTTAATGAGAAACTGGATTGGAAAGGGATTTCAGGAGAATTTTCTGGAGGGTGAATTTTTAGTTTAGGATCTGAAAAGCAGTGAGAGACTTGGTTCTAGTGTGTGTTTGTGTGCACATGTGCGCGCACACACACACACACACACACACATACATACAAATTCTGTCTATGACCCACAAGGCCCTATAAGCTCTGGCTCCTGCCGACCTCTCTAGTCTCACCTGTCTCTATTTTGTCCTTTTTATTTTTATTTATTTATTTTTAATTTTAATTTTATTTTTTTTAATTTTTTAATTAAAAAAAAAATTTTACGGTGACATTGGTTAACCAAATCCAGTAAGTTTCAGCTGTACATTTTAACAGTAAGGCATATATGTATGTATGTGTGTGTGTGTATATGTAAATATATATATATATACACATATATTTCTATATATGTGTGTATATATATATATATATATATTTACATTGTGTGTTCATCTCCCGTAGTTAGATTTCTTTCTGTCACCACATATTTGACCCCTTTACCTCATCTACCTCTCTCCTCCTCCACCCACTGGTAATCACTAGTCCATTGTCCATGTCCATGAATCTCTGTTTGTTTGTCCTGTTCATTTGTTGCTTTTAGGTTTATATCTCACATATAAGTGATATCGTGTGGTTTTCAACTTTTTCTGCCTAGCTTATTTCGCTTAGCATGATCATCTCAGGTCCATTCCTGTTGTCTCAAATGGCAGTATTTCATCTCTCCTTATGGCTGATATTTTGTCCTTTTTAATGCACAGTGGCTTTCTTTCTGACCCTCACATATACCAAGTTCTTTCTTGCCTATTTATTTATATTTGCTATGTCCCCTCTAGAATAATCTTCCCTCAGATCTTTTCACAGATCCCTTCCCCATCAGCCCTTAACCCAAATATCACCTCATTAGAAAAGCCTTTTCCATCAACTCTGCCTAATCTCTTTTTATTCTAATTTCGTCTTTACTTTATTACACTATTTTGTTTTCTTCACTTGGTGTCTGAGAGTATTTCATTTATTTATGTTCACTTGTTTGATATTTCCCGCCCCCCTCCGCTAGAATATATATATTTGAGAGACTGTATTCCTCAGGTTCTGGAATAATTAACACCTTGCACATCGTAGGGGCTCAGAAATGTGGAACAAATGACCAAAGGCTATTTGAAGAGCCTGTTTACCCTACAATGTAATGTAAGGTTCCTGCTCACCTGTTCTCTGGACTCTCCATGCTTTTCCTGCTCCCTCTTAATTCATTGAATACAAATTTCATAAGGATTTGGACCACAATGCAGAAACACTTGGGAGGAAATACTGCATAATCCAGTGATTTCAAGAGTCCCCAAATTCTAATTAGCATGGTGCATGGCAATGATGCTAAATGAACTGTAATAGTCTTATCAGGTCAAAACCCAGCTTTGTAGGGCAGCCCAAAATAGAGGCTAAGCTTTTTTTGTCTTTAGCAGGGCAGTGCATGGGGTCTCCAAAAGTATATTGAGGTTTAATAGACAAACAATATACTTAGTAGATTGGGTGATGAGATGAATGTTTTCAAACTCTCTGTGCACTCTGGGGTGTTGCTTCCAGAACTCGAAGTTTCTTTCAGGTGCACTTGGGGCCTAGATGGACAGTTTCGATTAGAATTCAATTAGCATTAATCAAGGCAAACTTCAGGGGCTTCCAGTTTATCTGAAGTGCCCCTGCCCCAACTCCTTCCCAACCCTCCCCTCTGTCAGGGCGGTTCTCAAACAAAGCTCTGTGTAAGCACAGGCATGAAGAGGATTCATTTCAGTGTGGAACTAGGAACTCTTAACCATCACATCCACGGCCTTGGGGCACCAGTGAGCCTATTCCTCCCTAGCTCTGTACTGGCCCTTTAGGGGGCTGGGCCTGCCCCAGGTCACACAGCCATGCTCCTCTCATAACAACAACTTGCTGCCAGTTCTCCTGGCCTCTGACTTGACTATTGCCTCTTCTTAGGTTTGATCTGAAAATGCCTTTCACTACTTCTTTATATAATTTTTGATAATGAACTATAAATTAATAAAAATTTTTTTCCATTTATAACTCTATTAGTGCAGTGCGGTTTTGAGAGAGAAGGCTAATACGTTTGCTCGAGTGGGAGTTTTGGCTCCAGTAGAGCATGCTGCCAGTACTGTTTACCTGGAGATTTCATAGACATTTGGGATATTAAGGAAGAATACTTTGAAACTGTTGGTTGAATCTTGGGAAACCAGAATCAAGTCTCTCTAGCAAAGAGAGGGAGGGAGACAAACTATATTACTATATTCTTGGATGACTTTACAATTTCTCCTTGAAAGTGAGTCTCCTGTCTTGATACGCAAATTGATTATTAATAAGGAGAGAGACTTTGGGTGTGGCAGAGATGGTGACACTCAAATGTCCTGTAACCTAGCTTCAGAGGAAACTTGTGTTGGATTCTTTAGTGAAGAACAGACACAATGAGGTCCCCTTCTTGTGACAAAATTGTCTAAATCCTGGTAAAGAGAAGGCTTTCCCTTCCCCATCTCTGTGGAAACATAGAAATGCTGCATCAACAACTTGGGCAGTCAAAAGATTAACCTGTGTAAGTATCATTATCAGCAAAACAGAGGGGATCCATAGCACAAGGCAAAGAATTTCACCTGCCAAGAGGGGGTGCTATCTTCCCAGAACCTGCTAGAGGAAAGGATTTCAGAGATTGTACAGGGTGAGAGTTTAAGGCCCTCCTGGATCGCTCTTTTTTTCCCCTGAACTGTGATGTCTAAAGATTTCTTAAACGAGTTTTACATCATAGTTAGTGATGTACGTGTTTGCCTTCTCTTTGGATGAGGAACTCTGGATCTATTACAATGCCTGCACAGTTTCTTGTGCACAGAAAGAAATAAAAAAATACCTATGTGTTAAATGCAACTGATTTAGGTTTGAATTTTTCCCAATTACACACTTTTTTTTTTTTTTTTTTTACTATAAAAGAAATACATGGTCATTGTTAAAACAAACAAACAAACATACATACAAACTAAGAAAGCAAATTCTCTATAGGACTTCTACACAATTTGGGCAGCGACGGTGCTGGTTTTTGAGTTGGATTTGCAAACGGATCATGCTGACTCTCAAATTGCCCCTCTTTTTCAATAATCCTTTACTAGTCCTGGCTTTTTTCCTGGCTCTATATCCATAGCATAAATTCTTTGTCAGGAGATTTTTTTTGTATCCTAATTTTAAAATCCCAAAAGTTTGCTTAGCTTACCTGGGCTCATCTGAATCCCAGGGGTAGGTACAAATTTGTTTCAAGATTCTGACGAGTCTAGCTGTGAGCTCTTTGAGATCAGAATCTCTACTGTTTTTAACTTGGCACGCTGAGGCCCAGCCCAGTGCCAGTCCATATAGAAGCACTCGTGTATATATACATATCTTTCCCCCTCTAGATCTGGTGACCCAACCCATAACATGAAATTGCCTACATCCAATTTTGTTGTACCTTCCCATAGTCTTTCTTCTTTCTCCCTTGGTGTATTCTTTTCCATATTAATCTGTTTCTAACCTTAATACCCTAATTGTTACTTCAGGAGTTACCACTCAAGTACTCCTCTGGTCCTTAGGAGTCCCTTTAACTCTTGGTCACACTTATTCAGGGACCGATGTCTTGGTAATTGAAATGGAAAAAGTCAGGAGCTAAGTTGCTAGTAGGCAAGGGAAGTTAAGATGGAACCACATAGCTCCTAATAGATGGGAAGGAGAAAACCAAGAAGAATTATCTATAGAGATCTGAGGGAAAGCATGGATGATCCTAGAATTTTATACTCAGCTAAGATTTCTCCAGATATAGAGATCATAGACTAAAGGCCACATACAAACATTTTAGAGCCTACAAGAACTCAAATGATATAGTCTCCCTCTGTTCCTTTATTTTTAGTTTATTGTTTAACTAAAAATAGCATGTATAATATAGCCTCATTCTGATTATCCATTTATCTGTTTATCCATTCTGTCTGTCTGTCTGTCTATCCATCCATCCTTTTACCTGTAGAGAGGCATGGTCATTGGAAATGATAGTCACCACATAACAATAGTGATTGGACCGGAAGCCATTTTTAAGCTTTCTTTTCTCTACTTCTCTGTATCGTTTACTTTTTTAAAGTAACTAAATTGTTTGCTATTTTTAAAAATTAAAGAAAATGTAAAATATGTATAGCTAACTTGTAACCGCAAGGAGGAAAACCACATGTCAAGTGCAGTGGAGCTGGAAGCGAGAGGAGCCGTCCTAGTTGACCTTCTCCAGTAGCTGCACCGGCCCTGGACCATCCTCCTCTGGACTTCTGGTCCCATGGGAACAATCTGCTCTCTTGTGTTAAACCACTAATAGCAGGTTTCTTCTAAATTCAGCATGTTGGGCAGCTGCCCAGCCCTGGAGCTGACCCCCTAACATGCTGCGTACTGATCAGTGGCTACTCTAGGCTAACAGAGGGACCCTTCTTAGGCAAATATGGGGTCACCTAGATGCTGTTCCTTTAAACTATATGTATACAATTCATGCCCAGCCCCCAGGTGAGTGAACGTGGGGCATCCCTCTCCTCATAGTGGTAAAAGGTCTTACTCTTACTTAATCCAACTTTGTAATTCATTTTACTCTCTGTCTTTCATCTCCCTGACCCTAACCTTATGACTTTCTCTCTCTTTCTCCACCTTGTGCTCACAGCTTGGGCCAGTGGGCCTCAGCAGGGGATGATTTTGCTTCTCCCCATCCTGGGAACATTTGGCAATGTCTGGAGACATTTTTGGTTGTCACAAATGGAGGGAGTGCTACTGGCATCTAGTGGGCAGAGGATGGAGTTGCTGATAAACACCGTTTAATGCACAGAACTCTCCCCCACCCCCGTAATAATTTAACTCAGTATGTCACCAGGGCTGGATTGAGAAGCTCTGCCGTAGACCTAACAATGGATTGCATTATTTTGGTTTTAATCTTTGGCTATCCCTTAGCTTAACTGCTGTCCTCAATAACTGCTGGCTCTGAGAGATCCAACAAAATGTAGTTCTGACCCCAGAACTCTATTCTGTTTGGTCATCGTTCCCACTAACTTCAATCCCTCAATCTTGAGAAAAGGACTCAATAATGAGGTGTGCCAGAGTGATGTTATCTTGTGTTCTAAGCAAGCCCAGGGAGAAAGAGGCTAAGACAGAAGCCATTAGGATGAAGCATAGGATAGTCCTGGTTAGGTGGTATCAAGGAAATAGAATCAGGTAAAACCAGGAGGCCCTTTTACATGAACGAATTGGAGGTGGGGGAATGGCTGATAAAGCTGAACAATAAAGGGTGATTGATACAAAGTAGCATGTGAAGAAACCAGTTAGGGTGGCTTTACAGGAGGTGAAATTAAAAAGTTACATTGCTCAAGCTATAACATTGCATGAAAAGTGGAAGATGGGGCAGAGGCGAGAGTCAAGGACACCGAGAGAGCAGAGGTGACAGATGGGTCCACAAAGGCAAGGGAGCTTTAAAATGGAGACAAAGCCTGCCATAGATGGCCTCTAATGCTCTTCTCAGGCAGCAGAGAATAATCATTGGCTGTCCTGGGCCTAAGTAGTCCATGGTCTGAAGGTAAAGGCTCTTGTTGGGTAGCACCAGTCTGCACCTGCAAGACCAGCATTTCCAAAAGGAATGTCATCTCATCCACCCAGATCTGCTCTGTCATCTTAGACAAAGCTTCTGATATACCACAGGCTGAGGAATCATTTTTTTTGTTGTTGTTAATTGGACATTTTAGTTAATAAAGAGTTAACATGAATGGCTGTAGAGTCCTGGGCTTAGGGTCAACAGACTTATGTCTTCTATTGTTTCTTGTGAGTCATATCAATCATTTCAACTTCAGGTTTTCATTTCGCTAAATGGGTATCATACACCTGTCCTGTCTGCCAGCGATGATAGGAAGTGATGTATGTAGGAGTGCTTGAAGAATTATACAATGGAATATACATATTGAAGATGCTGTAATATGATCACATAACCAGACATGAATTGCTAGTTTGAAAGAATTAGAATAAAATAAAGTACACAGAAAATTCAAACCATACAGAATATATTTTATTGTTTTTCATGGTACAGAGTATTTTTCAGTATCATGGAGAGATGGCAATGCTGTAAACACAGGAATTCAAAACCCCTGTCCAGGGTTCTTTCCTCTAAAGTGAAAAATCTGGCGTTGACCTCCTATTTAGCAAAGCATATTAAGATGTCTTAGATTATGCAGAAGGAATATAGGTTCCAGAGGTAAATTTTTTACAACATAAAATGAGAAGAGTTGAGTGTCAGAAGGAAACAAAGAAGGAAGGAAACTCTGACCCAAAGAAGCAGGGGGGCTGGGGAGAGATGGGGCTGAACAACCTGGTGACAGGAAACTTCTTACTGCCTCTAATCCTCAGGCATATTTATTACTGCCTCACATACGAGAGAGTTTTCATGTTGGGGAGAATGGTGGTTGTCAACACAGGAGAGGGGCTGAGTTCTAGATCTACCTTAGTGAAGGACAGAGAAAATAGAGATGCTATAGGTGACAGGAGTGAAACCAGATTTTTTTTCATCTTTTATATTATTATTATTAATTTTTATTATGGCGACATCGGTTAACAAAATCCAGCAAGTTTCAGGTGTACAATTCAACTGTAAGGCATATACATACATTGCATTGTGTGTTCGCTGCCCATAGTTAGATTTCTTTCTGTCACCACATATTTGACCCTTTTTACTCCATCTACAACCCCTCTACCCACTGGTAACCACTAGTCTCTTGTCCATATCCATGAGTCTCTGCTTGAAACCAGATTTTCATCTGGAGCCAGAACTCAGGACCATAATGGAAGTTGACCATGGGGGATGGTCTCACTTTTAGCCCTGAAAATCAGTGTCCCATAAAATCCCTTAATTCCAGATAAATTGGGATGATTGATCACCCTCTAAGTGACGCTAGAATGAGGAAATTTCGTGTTTTCAGATATCTTGGGGAGGTCATTAGACCCTCTCACCAGGCATGGATAGAGGAATGAGCCAATTAAAAAATCTCTGAGGACAGGGAGATACCTTGTTCTATTTGCGTGCGTGGATGTTTGGATTAATAAAGATATTTGGTTGACAAAGGAGGCAGAGGAGAGCAAGCTCTTGCTGTTTTCTCTGATATTTACTAATTTTCGCTAATGATGGAATCTCTTGAGCTATTGTTGCTTTGGTTCATCTTAAAAGAAGAACATTTCCAAGGCTCTTGCATGTGAAATTCGGGGTAAACGAAGCAACATGACTCCATAAGCATCCATGAAAAAGCCAACCAAACAAACGAAACCAGAAAACATCCTCATTTCATTTGGAAGTAGACTTACAGAAAAGCTGCCAGAAAATAGAATAGCTGCAAGAGATAGAATAGCACCAAGACCATCTATATACCTTTATCTAGATTACCTATTGTTAACATTTTACCCAGTTTGCTTTATAATTGTGCATTCTCTCCCTCTCCCTCTCCTTCTCTCCCTCCCTCCCTCCCTCCCTCTCTCTCTCTCACGCACACTTTTTTCTGAACCATTTTATACTAGTTTGCATACATCATGCCCTTTACCTGTAAATACTTCAATGCTTATCTCCTAAGAATAGAAATATTCTCTTACATGTCAACTTCAGTAATTTAACATCAATACAATATGTTATCTAATCTACCATGCATATTCCAATTTTGTCAATTGACTCAGTAATACCCTTTATAGCGTTTCCCTTTTTCCTCTAGTACAGGAAAAATGTAGGATCGAGTATTTCATTTAGTTGTCACATCTCTTTAGTCTCCTTTAATCTGAAACATTTTGCAGCCTTTCTTTGTCATTTATGACATTTTTGAAGGTACAATCCTATTTTTGTGTTTAATTCCTCATTTTGGGGTTTGTCTGATGTTTCCTCATGGTTATATTATACATCCTGGCTTGAATATTATATAAGTGGTACCGTGTCTCTCTCAAGGTAACACATCTGAAGCCACCCAATGTTCATCTGCCCCTTGATGATGAAAGTTTTGACTATCCAGTCAAAGGGTTGTCTAATTTCTGTACCACAGATTTCTATTTTTTCCTCATCTGCACACATTCCTACGTGTAGACATTAGCATTTTATGTGATTTCAGACCTGCACTTTCTTTGCAACCATAGGCAGGTAGAAGGTGTCGTGACACATTTTGGTTTCTATTTGCACAAAAGGAGGTGGTTTTTATATTTATGTTTTTATGTTATACCTGGTTTCTGGAACCAAACCAACCTCTGAAGATTGCTTCTTACTTGAGCAAGGAAGTGAGAAATAAAACCAAGACAAAACAAAAAGCCCAGAATTAAACAACCCTGTCTTTGCTGCTGTGTTTCCTCCACTAGAGGAGATGATTGAGTTTCATGGAACCGACCATCGTGACAGCAGAATTCTGTTTGCTGCCTCTTGATGAGAATTTGACTAGAAGATCTTTGGAAAAATGAAGAGAAAACTTGGCCAACATCTCAGTGGTTAAACAACAGAGAAGAAATTAAATATCTCCTAATTATGAGTTCACATCCCTTGTATCATGCTGACTCTGATAGGCAGAGTTGCTTTAGAAAAGGTGAATGCAGAAGGTAGGTTTGTTAGTGGAGATGTTTGATTCTGAGCAAGGACCATGTTGGCCCGATGTATTTTTAAGGGTTAACCTGGACTTAGAAAATGGTTGCGGATGTCCAATGTCATAGAATAAGACATAAAACTGCTTCATATGAACCTTCCTCCAACTTGTGACATTCCTGGTATCCGCCTTTTCTATCGTCAAGTTTCTCTTCTACTTGAAATGATCACCTTGTAGTGCCCTGTGTTCAACACTGGCTTTGTTCCCTGGTGTGCTTTTAAGACTTTTCCTGTTGGTATACAGTTTTCATGTAAACTGATCACTGATAATAAGCTTCCTATTTGGCAAATGCTTGGAACAAATGATACTATGTATTACCCTCTGGACAGCTCAGCCTAACCCCATGGATGGGCATCAGATGGCAAGTGCAGGAGCTAACTGTGTAAAGAGAACTGTGTTGGACTCTAACTTGTGACACAGTTGACCATGTATAATTCTTTTCTCTCAAGGTGGAAGTGAACAGGAAATAGGCCCATTACTTGGTCCCCGAATGGGATTAGATAATGAAGAACCAAGGTTATGCAGAGATCTGGCGGGTCTTAAGTGGGTAGTTAAGGAAAGATCACTAATCTTGGGCCCAAGATTCGAAATAAAATGGGGATCAGAAAATGACAGGAGAAGAAAATGGGGAGGAGCAAGCTGGAATTAATGAGCAAGACATTGCTTGGACTGGTTCTGGAGTGGGGAATCTTAGATTGAATTTCTTTTTTACATAGCCAAAGCACATGTTGACGAGATTGGACTGGGTCTACTTAAAGGGGCCATCATGCAATAGACAAAATACCTAATACTGCAACAAGAATCTGGTGATGGTCTAGTGAATTTGAGCAGAGAAGTTCTATATCAAAGGAACAATGTAAAGTCAAGCTCAGAGATGAGATTCAAGAGCAGGGCAGCTGTTAGGTGTCCTGCCAATTTTAAGATTGCTCACTTAAAAGTCTTGGAAAGTTGGAAAATTGAGAAAAGCAAACGTTTGAGAAGAGGCAACATTTGTCTAGGTCTTCTCAATATGCTGTTGGAGAAGGGATAGTTTGAGATATTGGAGCAATAACATATAACTAAAACCCACAGGAATTTCCACAATATTTGCTGATCAGAGAAGGGAATTTGGATTGCCCCAAGAGTTTCTAGGCACTCAGGTTACTGTCAGCTGCACTTGTATTATCTTGGTGAAGGGTTGAGTTGTATTTATTAGCTTAATTCTCACAAGAATCCTCTTTAACTGGTACTACTGTTTCCTTCTTTTTGAAGATGGGGACATAAGATACAAAGAAGTGAAAAAATTTGCTCAAGGTTATACAGCAAATGGTCAAGTTGAGACTTAAACCTACTGCTCTTAGTGCTCCGCTCTGCTGCAGTATTCAGTAACCCATTTAAGGTCATGGATACCTCGTGCATCTTATGTAAGCTGTGGAAGCTCTCTGCAGAAAACTGTACACCCAACATAGTACCTAAAGCTTGAGGGGGGAGCCCGCTGATGGACCTAAAGTTAAGAACGTCTCCTAAATATATTGACCATATTTATATGTTTTTAAAATTTATTTTTAATTAAAAAATAAAAAATATATATATTCTAAGTTTCCAAACACGTACTGTGCACATAAGCTTTTCAGATACAACAAATTTCTGAGTTGAGATCTGCTGATAACTCTCCACATGTGGGTTTTCTCAGCCTACAATTGGGCAGGCCAAAAGTGCTGGGGTTTAAGGCCCTGGGAGTAGCTGTTGGCCAATGAAAGATGGGAATCAGAGGCTGAATACCCCTGCTTCCTCACTCCCTGAGCGGGTAACTCTTAGGTGGGTTCCACATTGCGTCTCAGAGTCTCCCAAATGGATTAAGCTTTCCCTAGTCAGCGTGGGAGCCTGTTTGACAATACATCTTTTATTGGCTTTTGTCCTTTCTCTGTCTAATTTGTCCATATTCTTAACCAGTGCTTCCTGGGACCACATTCCAAACACATTACTTACATTCAAATCTTTTTCTCAGGGTCTGTTTCTGGTGAACTTAGCCTCAGACAATTCTATACAGGTATGCTTCGATGATAAGTTTTAACTATAATAATGATGATAGTTTAAGATACTCATTAAATCCAGCTTTGAATGCTTTTATCATCATGTAAATTTTATCATCAGTAGTCTAACCGCTGGAGGATGAGAAGTCACATAAAAGAGAAAGTAGGCATTCCAGTCAACAGTTGCATTCAACTGCCAGACGTATGAGTGGCCATCTGGGGTCATCTGACCCCCAGCTGACCCACCACTTGACCATAAAAACATAAGTGAACTCAGCTGGCAGAGAGGAGCCATCCCAGCTGAGCCCAACCTGCCAACCCCTAGAATCATCTATGGATCAAGAGGAGCTGCACTTAAGCAGTCTTGACCATATTGGAACCTGATACAAGAACATGGACTTTGAACCTGTGACTATATAAGGCCTTGGGAGTCTTAGGAAGGAATGTATTTCATATACTTTGTATGAATCATTGGGGGCAGAGGGAGAACGTTAGTAGTTTATTAGAGTAATAGCCCCCGATGAGTCATACCCCCTTGTCTCCTCCCTTTGCAATGTGACTTTGTTGCCCCTCTCATTCCAGAGATGGAGTCCATCTGTCTATATTCTGAATCTGTGCTGGCCTTGTGACTATCACCAATAGAATGCTGTGGAAGTGACGTTTTGAGACTCCTCAGGCATGGACTTAAGGAGTCTTGCAGCTAACACTGTCATCCTTATGCCATGCATCTGCCATTAGGCCAGCTTTAATTACTGGAGGAAGAGAAGCCACGCAAGGGAGAGTTGTGGCACATTGGCTGAAAGCCCCACTCCACTGCCAGAGTGAAGCCATCTGGATCAGCCAGCTACCAGCCAGCCTGCCAACTGACCACAGAGGAGTGAGCCCAGCTGACACCACATGGAACAGAGACAAGTCATTTCTGTTGAGCCCTACCACACTGCCAACCCACAGAATCGTGAGGGGGAAATGTAACACTAGCCATGCATAGTTCTTAGTCTTACTGGGTTTCTCTCTCCATGGGCTCTAGGTGCCAAGCCAGGGAAACAGCACCAAAGCTGGAGACCCTGCCTCGGCCACTGCCACGATTATCTTCCGATTTTGGTCCAAATGCAGTCCTTTCCTGTCCAATAGACCCATGAGGCTGGGACTAAGGGTCTTTTGGACTTAGTTATCAATGGAGAGTTACTGGGCCTATTCAATTTCACTCTGAGGTTAGACCAACCACCAAACTGAAGAACAGATTACGTAGAGCAAACTAATATGGATGAACAAGAACCCTGAGCAGAACTTAGAATTTTGCATGGATTTGTAAATTTTGGCATCTCCTTGTGAAACTTGGAGTATGGGCGCGTTAGTCCTGGCCTGGCTGCTGTCCTTTTGCCCTTTACTTCGCACATGAAAAGTCGTAGGGAACATTTTATCTTAATTGAGAAGAAAACATGAATTTTTCTTCACAATTCAAGAAGGAGACATTCGTCAGAAGCAGGCAAAAATGTACCAGTCTCCAAGTGGCAGTAGTAATTTCAACTTGAAATATTTTTGCTTTGGGGAAGTTTAAAGAAAGGTTGCTTGAACACATTTCTCTCTCTCTTTTTTTCTCCTCTGCATCCATCATTAGATGTTTATTTTGGAGCTTTAGGTAGAAGTGCTCGTTTTAGGACAGAGTTCCTTACTTTTCTGAACTTTTATCCGCCTTTTGCAGTGGGGCATTATGAAACCCTGTGCGTGCTTAATTTCAGATTTCCTGTCCATTCTCACTCTGTTTTCTTCACTTGTCTCCTCCGAGGGTTGAAAATGCTAGAGAAAACTCTTGATTTCTAATGAGAATAATACAATTTTTTTTTTTTAGTGGAAAGTCTTTGTTCCATAAAGCAAGCTACTTTGTTGCCAAGCTACTTTGGGAACAATCTAACTATTGATCAATTTATGTACATCCTGCAGCTCCTCTAAAATAGCAGAGTTCTCCAGACCTCAAAAATACAAGTTCATTATCTGTTAGTGCTAAATTTAAATCAGAAGGAACTTTGTATTGCTAAAAGTCCTCTTACAAGATGTGTGTACATTTGAATACTCCCAGATGGCTCTTTTGTGTGGAATAGTCCCAGGCAGCCCTATCATTAAAGGGGAAGATTTCTAACCAGAGACTAAAAGGTGCAAATGACTCAAAGGAAATACATGTTAGTCTTCCCATATTCTATACAAAACCAATATGGTGGTTAAATGGGATTTTTTTTTTTTTTTTTTACTTATTTATACACCCAAATTCCATTTCTTCCTTCTTTAATTTTATATAACAGGCAAAAAATTATGCATCTCTTGGTATTTGTAGAATCTTTTCCACCTCATCCTCTGCTAGGTAAACTTCAGTGTTGTCTATTTGGCTCCTTCTCCTCATTCCACCACCATTCTTTCCCCCAGCCAGCTCCCATGATGGACATTGGCATTTTTATAAAACTGTCTTGGTAATTCAATTGAACAGCCAGAATTCAGAACTATTGAAGCTGAGTTTTGATGAGTGAGCAGTTAGAGAGGAGGAGGGTTCCAGGGTAGCCGTGGCTTGTGAGAGAAATGGAAATTAAGATGATTAGGAGAAAGTAGATTTTAAGAAGTGTTAAGAAGTAATGCTGTGGTTTATAAATTGGATTTTTAGTTTATTTTCCCAAGAGATGTATGTAAGAGGTAGAGTTTCTTTTGGTTGCTGATCCATATTTTCTTGAAGACATCACATCATGACACGGCTTTTCCTCTTCTGGCTTCAACAATCTTCTTTACAGAATTCGAGGAGTTACAGAACTCTCTATGCACCTGTTAAGACCATGCCCTCTCTTACCCTCCTGTACCCCCATAAATGAGCTCCCTGCCTCATCCCTCCCAACTGTCCAAGAGACCATTTCCAAGAAAAAAAAGTAACTAGACCTGATTAACCACCTCCCCATAAGCCATTGTTTCTCAAATTATAGAGTCATGAAATCAGTTTAATGGCTCGTGAACAGCATATTGTGTTTTTAATGAAAAAGAATAAATAAGGAAATAAACAGAGTGCGTGGCAGACAGTAAGGGCAGATTTGTTAAAGCCTGTGTTTCACTGTATGTATATGAGTGTAGAATTTCTTATATTATATTCTCTTATTTCTTACCTGAGTTATTTCTTATTGTGAGTTCGTCAGAAATGATTGAAAGCCATTGCTCTAAGTGATCACAAGGCATATTGCATCATACCTTTATTTGTGTTTTCCCCAGTTTTAAACTGAATTTTTATTTTATTTTTCCCAACCGATGATGTAAGAGTTAGGGTTTCTTTCAGTTTCTGATCTGTATTTTCTTGAAGGCTTCACATCATGGTACGACTTTTCCTCTTCTGGCTTCAACGATCCTCTTTATAGAATTTGGGATGTGGGGAACTCAAGCCTCACTTTCAAGCCTCTCAGGTAATCCTTTATCACCTGGACTCCCATTCCCATATGAGTCCGTACGTCCCCCAGTCCGACCCAATATATCACCTTCCTGACTCCTCAGACCCTTCTACTCTTTCCTTGAGAACTCACAGGTCTGAATTCCCAGTCTTCTCAAGATCTCACTGGAGCGTGCCTTCTTCTTGTTGCTTTAACTAAAAACCGACTCTCCCCTGAGGCCACTGACTGGTGGCTATTTCTTTCCCTCACTTTCCACCTACCACTGCAGAGATGAGGTTAGGTGTCCTCCTCTGCTTCTCCTTACCACTTCTAGACCACCGTTCCTCCCTCATCCCTAAAGAAGCCAGCTCCTTCAGACCACACCACCCACTACCCTTCCTAACTCCAGCCAGCTTCAGTCTTTATGGTTAAACTCATTCATTGAAATTTAACCTTGTTTTGCATCTTTCTTTCCACCCCTAGTCCTGCTATCATTATTGGTATTTTTTTTGAAATCCACATGGATAATTCATCTAACTCCCTGGCCTCCCAGTTCCTTGACCACCTCCCCTTTCCATGATTTTTTTCCTTCACTGCACTCAGCCACGATCCTCATGGTCATACACTAGATCTGCACTGTCTAAAATAGTAGCTGCTAGCCACAGGTGGTTATGTTAATTTGAATTTCATTAAATAAAGTAAAAAAAATTATTCCCTTAGTAGCACTACCCATGTAAGAGTCCATTCCCCTCTGGCTGTCATATTGGACTACGCAGACAAAGACCGTCTCCGTCATTGCAAAAAGCTCTGCAGAGCTTGCACTACTCATGACAGTAACTCAGCTTCAAGCTTTACGCTTCCAGGCTACCATCCCCTGTAGTTGCAGCTCACTCCCTCGAGTACCTGACTCTAACAATTCTTTGGCTTTACCAGGACCCTCAATCCATCGGCTTCAGCACTTTTCACTGTCCATTATCCTTCTCATATCCTCACTTTCCCTCTTACGCAGCTTAAATTTCATGGTCCATCACTTCGACCCTGGGCATAAATCCTCAGCTTTCTTACTCCCACTTAACCAGAAAAACACCATCCCAGGTGAAATCTCTCTTCCTACAATGTATCTATGCCCAAGGAGCTGCCTGTAGCTTAAGAAAAATCGTAACTGTATTGACTATCTGACTTGTATTTCATGACCATAAATCTCAAGTGGGCTCTCAGTAAACCCTACTATTTCATTAGTCAATTCACAAGTCTTAAGGGAGCTAGAGGTCTCAATCTCAGCCTAGGTAGAAGAACTCCCTTTCCAAGTTTATTCCAAGTTTGGGAGCTGCCTCAGCCTTAGAGATAGTAGCTAATTTTTATATTTTTTCTATTTCTGTCTTCTTTAGAGTTCTCTTTGGACTCTTTTAGTAGTTACCTAAATTTTACTAGTTAATAATTATTAATATGAAATTTCCCTTAATTACTGGTGGGATTTCTGTCTCTTGACTATATCTTTATTAATATAGTAATAGTAACACGAGATCAGATAAATCGACCAATAGAAGAGAATAGAGGGCCCCCAAATGGACTCATGCCATTTGTGGACACTTGATTTGTGACAAAGTTAACCCTTTAGAGCAGTGGTGAGAAAAATGTGGTCTTTTGATGAAATGAAGCTGCTCTCTGACCACCTCTCCTACTACCCCTCTCCTTCCCCACTGCATTTGTTTCGACCTCACTGGTGTCTTTGCTGCTTGTTGGACACGGCGAGCATGCTCCTGCTTCAGAGCCTCTGTGTTGCTATTATTCCCTTGATGGGAATGTTCTTCCCCTGGATATCCACATGGCTTTGTTTAGCTCTATGCTTAAATCTCCATTCCTTTGGGATTCTTTCCTTCTGAAAAATGAGAACTATAAAATATCTTTTCCCGGTATTCTTTAGTCTCTCCCTTCATTTTATATTTCTTCATAGTACTTTTTCGCTCACTCATTTTCTCTTACAATGGATGATCCATCAGAAAATACATTTAACATTTTTTTACTGCTATAGATCCAGCATTTAGAACAGAATTTCCAATAAATGTTGAATGAACTAACAAAAAAGAACAAATGAATAAGTGCATCTCGCTGACGTTGGGCCATGTGGACCCTGGCATTTATTTGGGTTTCAGGCACATATTCTCGAAACTGCTGTTTTAGCCTCTCTCTGGGGAAAGTTCTGCTCTTTATGGGCATCAGGATCTTTCTTCAAGAATATTTGTCTTAGAGATCGATTGCTATTCTACTGAAAATTTTAAAACTTGATGTTAAAAATGTATGCCAGCTTATCTCACTTCCATGTTTTAACCCTCAAATGACTTCCCATTGCATGTGAAATAAAATTCAAACTTCTTCTTTTGGCCTTCCAGACCTGACACGTCTGTCTTCTTTCTACTTTTCTGTCCTCTTCTCCTTGCATTCATTTTCTCTTATTTCTCCTCCAGCAACTCTTGATTTCCTTCTGTTCTTTGAACAACACCCAGACCCGTTCCTCAGAACCTTTAAACTTGTGTTTCCTTCTGCTGAAAACACTGTTCCCAGCTTTTCACTTCCATAAATCATCCTTTGTCATTCAGTGCAAAGATCACCTCGACATAGGGGTTTTTCTCAATCTCCTCCCCGCCATCCTGTTTTATTTTCCGTGCAGCACTTGTCACTCCCTAAAACTTATCTTATTTATTTGATTATTTGCTTCCTCTCTGTCTCCCTTCTTCATATTTGCTGGTATATTCCTTGTGTCCAGACAAACAGTGCTTGATACTTAATAGGTGATTAATGAATATTTGCTGAATAAATGAATGTTGCATCAGGAGCATCGTCTAAGGGGTAAAGTGCTGGTCTTAGGTGAAACCATAGGCCCTCTTAGAAATAATGCGAGTACTTCGGGGAACTGTTTGTAGTAACTTATAATAAAATGTCTGCCTTCACACTCGCCCATGCTTTTCTACAAAGCCTTTCTTCTTTTTTCAGAAAGAAGACACTCTAATTTCTAGTTTCTGCTTATAAATAGATGTCTTTTGTCATTCATATGCTTTCTTTGAAGGCTGTTTTACTATGGTCTGCCCTTCTTATCTAAGCATTACCCCTCTTTTGTGATTGAAGGTAGGCTATTATCTACCTTTCCTCTCCAGGGTCTTTTCGCTTGGCTTCTGGATTATCAGCTTCAGACAATCTCTGCTGCTGTTTAAGAAGAAAAGCATTAATCTTTATTTATTTTATATATTATTTAAGCCCTACCTGCTTCCAAAACCAAATCGAGGCAGCTATCTTCTCTTAATTACTTTCTACCCTTGTCTTAGAAGCTTCCAGACCCTGTAAGTTTTCTCAACAATGTCACTGGGTCTTTGATTTCTTTTTGAAACGTGCAATATCATATGGTTGGATTGGATGAGACCTCTGGGCTCTTTTACAGTTGTGACACTTTGGACTGCCCTTTACAAAGTAGAGGCAGTTAATAACCACTCATCTAGGGACCCTCTACACTCATTCACATCTTCCTGGGTAAATGCCTTTGCCACTTGCAGCTTTACCTCTAAATGAGACTAAATTTGAAACATAATATATATAAATTTTCTTTTTCGTTAAAACTTGAACTTTAAGTTGTTATTTATGTAGCACATAGTACTATTTATCGATCACCTACTGTGTGCTAGGCACTGCTAGATACTTTATATAAGTTATCTCAATTTCTATAAAATTTCTATAAGGTAGAAATTAATACCCACAGAATATTCTACAGAAGAAAACAACTGAGGGTCAGAATAGTTAAGTAACTTTTGCAAGATAAAATAACTTATAAGGAGTTGCACCAGGATTTGAACCCTGGTTTATCTAGTCTCTTTTATCAGACGTTCTGTGGCTGATTCTCTCTCCCCTGCCCCCCACCGTGTGTTCTCTCTCTCTTCTCTCTCTCTCTCTCCACACACACACACACACACACACGCACACACACATGACACATGCATGTATGTATGTTGTATGTATGTATATATACAATATACATATACATATACATATACATATACATATACATATACATATACATATACATACATACATACATATACATGTAAATCATAGAGGGATAGAGATTCAACCCTGGTTGTTGGGTGAGAGATACTAAGGGAGCTGAAACAGCTGTAGAGAGCAGCAGTGCTTTCTATTGGCCTTTTCTGATCTGAGTTACACATATCCCATTCTAGGCAAGAAGTATAGATAATACGACTGTTGTGGTGACAGTAGGCAAATGGATAGTCAAATGGAAGAATGGATGGATAGGATCACATCTGACCAGGGTCTTCAAGGCTGCATAAGGCTTAGCTTAGTCAACAGAGTGGAAGTCGAGGTGAAAATTTTGCTTTCCAGGCAGAAAATTGCATGTGTGAATCCTTTAAGCCATGATGCTCTTGAAAACTGTGAGTAATGTGGTGAGACCAGAGTGTAGCATCCGTCTGTGGGTTGGACAGGCCTGGAAATGAGGCTGGAAAAGTCAACAGAGGTCAGGTTATGAAGAGCCTTTTGGACTTGGCTAAATAGTTTGGAATGAGTCTCATAGGTAATGGAGGATCATTGAACAATTGAAGAGGAGTGATATAATCTGGCTTCATTTTGGAAAGCTTGCTCTACTTGTGTATTACCTCTAACTGTTATGACCTGACTAGGTATTGTTGGCCAGATATGTAGGGACTGCCATTTGAAAGAACACTTTGTCACCTTGGCGGACCGGGATTCTCACCATGCTCACCCAGTGCCTGTGTAACATTGTCAAGGACAGATAATGTCAGAGCCTGAATGAGGCTCTGTGAGTGGAGGGTCCACAATTCAGTCTTGAAAGGTATTTTTGTTGTTGTTGGTGGTGGTTTTTTGTTTGTTTGTTTGTTTGTTTTGCTTTTGAGATCAGAAGAAAGGCTGCCTTTGCCTCAAATGTCAAGGCATTCTATAGGCGAATTTTCTACTGGAAGTGAATCGATGTCAATTTGAATTCATCCAACAAACTCTGAAAAACAAAATTAAATTATGGGCCCTTTTTCCCCTATCAGGTGAAGTGAGCTGAATACTGTGTCTCATGTTCAGACACCTGGAGGGAAGAATGGACAGCTTTTGGGGTGAAACAGAAGTGAACAGAGAAAAGGGATGGCACCTCGAGGTGGAGGCTTGGTCTCCACTTCCGCAGTGCTGGGACAGAATCCTAACACCAAACAGCACTCCTGAGACTAAGCTTTTAAAATGGAAGTGTAGCTGACATTTGTAAACTTGTTGCCAGTTGGGAAAACGCTGTCCAAACACGTAGCCTAAGGTAACTTGCACAGTGCAGTTATTGGACACTGGAAAGTGTGATTAAAAACTCTTTAAAACAGTTACAAGCGGAGAATGTTTAAAATTATTTTAAAATTATTTTTTATTCTACAACTCATTTTAAAGATTTGGAGTTACTAAGTAATGAAGTTGTGGTAAGACCCTTTCCCCAGTCTGGCAAAATATATCAATTCTGTGGTAAAAGCTGTGTATGACGAGAGCTGTCAGAGCTTTAATGAGTCAGAAAAACCTGGCTTAGAATGCCAGCCCCCAAACTTGAGTGTCCTTGGGCAAGTCACTCCCTCTATCTAAGCTTTACTTTCCCATCTTTAAAATGGAGTCAACACTAGTTATCTCACAAAGTTGTTATAAAATTGAATCTGAATGATTATAAAGTGCTCCCTATTATGTTTGGCACATCATAAGCACTCAAGAAAAGGCAGTCATGGAAATCATTGCTGGTATTTTTCAAACTCAGGTTTGCCAGCACCAGTTCTGCATCCCCCGGTTTTCCTGCCCACACCTCTCTTTACTCTGGTCACCGCCTTATGGCTGACCAGAAAATGCCACCTCTTCATTCTCACCTCTGATAAATGCTTCCGGTTCGGACACCAACTTTCTTGACCAGAGTGCTCAACTTTTTGCCTCAATCTTCTGAGACTTTAATTTACATTCATCTTTCAACTCTGACATTAGTGCTTGCAGATGTCCCTGTGATGACCCTCCCTGCCTCCATCATCTCCCATTTTCCACCTGCTCTGGCAGGTCCTGAGACCTCCTTCCATGTAATCTGCCTGTGGTAGGCAAAATGATGTCTTCCCTCTCTTCCTCTAAGACGTTTATGTTCTGATTTCCAGAATCTGTGACTATGTCATGTTATATGGCAAGGGGGAATTAAGGTTGCCAGTCAGCTGACCTTGGATGGGGAGGTTATCCTGGGTTATCTGGGTGAAACCAATGTAATCATCGTGTCCACGTAAGGGAAAGAGGGAGGCTGGAGAGTCAGGTCAGAGTGATGTATGTGAGAGAGACCCGAATGGCCATTGTTGGCTTTGAAGATAAAAGGGACTGTGAGCCAAGGAATATGAGTAGTCTTTAGAAGCTGGAAAGGGCAAAAGAAAAAATGATCCCCTAGAGACTTTGGAAAAAAAAAATCTTGATTTTAGCCTGAAGAGACTCTTTTCAGACTCTGACCTCCAAAAGTGCAAGATAATAAAATCTGCATTCTTTCAAGCCACTAAATTGACAGTAATTTATTGCAGCAGCAGTAGAAAATGAATACTCTATCTTTTCAGGCAAGCTATGTGCTTTCTGGTGGTTTGGCCCAGGCTGAAAGGTAAACAGGGTAACATGGATTTCAGAATGAATGTTTCCAAAAAGACAGGTACACAGGCAATTTATTATAAATTGTATCAATCCAATGATTGCCCCAGCTACCCACTCCCATTCTGAAGTGAGAAAACTTTTACTTTTCATTGTTCTCCATTAAATACCATATTTCAGTATTTAGTATCAATTACCCTACCATAATTTTCCATATTTTCCCCGTGGACTTCTTTTGTTATTAACTTCCAGTATTATGCTTTTATCTGACAAAAGAGTTTTTAAACAATTTTAAAAAACCCTCGAGTTTCAGAAACATAGAATAGTAATGGGGGTTTTACAACTTTTTATGTCCTTAAATAATGTGCCCCTTTTTATCAACTGAAATGTGATGTGACCGGATACTATATAAAACAGAATGATGGCAAGTTGTCCAGGTGGAGGTGATTGCTGATGGGGGGATGACAGGATCCCCAGTGTTCAACCTCATTCTCTGTCACACCTGAAGCATCTCACTGGAGCCCCAGAGAAAACATTGTTCTAGATTTGAACTTTCAGTTTTACAGATGGGCAAACTGTGGCCCAGAGAGGGAACATGGTCAGCTTAAGGGCACATGGCAAGTTAACAGCGTAATAGAGACTTAAGCCTGGGCCTCTGGCCCTGGATCTCAGACTGTGTTCTTTTCACACTACTACATCAGCCTAAACCCCAATTCTTATTTTGTTTGGTTGTTTTTCTCATGGATAAGGTGAGAGATACAGGCATTCTTTGGTGGGTGGGTGGGTGGAAGAATACTTTTCATCTAGGAAGTTCAGACTCAGACACGTATCAGCTGCTAAAATAATCTCTTCATTCTGCTACAGTCATAGGCGAGGAAATCATAGGCGAGTCTCGACTCAGAAAGGTTAAGTGACACCTTCTATCCATTTGCAGCTCAGAACTCAATCAGCAAATATTTCTTCCCATTCAAGGCAATGAAAACCCTCTTCCATTGTCACAGTGTGGGGACTGTCAAAAAAGAGTCAGAGAAACAAATATGAAGATTTCTCGTTGATAAAAACACAGCCAACATTTTGGGCTTGTCAAATTACATCTGAACAAAGACTTGCCTTGCATAGAAATTGGTTTAAAATGACTAAATCCTTAGAGACTCCTCTTTGAGCAGGGGAAATTAGTTATTAGGGACTGTGTTAAGAGGCCACCTTGGAAAATGATGGAGAAGATCTCCAAAACCTGAAAGAAGATGGATCCATCCCAGGCTAACACTGAGAGTTATCACCGGTCCTTCCTGGGAAAGAAGCATAGACTGGTACCAGATTCATGTCTCCTTCCAGTTCACTTGATACACATATAAGTAGTAAGTAGTTCTTATTCTAGTAGTTCTTATTCTTGAATCATTCTTTATAAATCTACCCTAGGCACTGCTATGTGTCAGGGTTAATACTCAGCTGGTACACACCTACATGGCTTACCAGTAGGCATCTGATCTAATTGGTCAGGACCCATGCCATAGCTATCATTAAATATTTTGAATATTGCCCCGGATATAAATACTAGAGTCAGTCAAGATTCTGGTGCCTATAGTGTGCCAAGCTAGGCAAGCATGATCAGTTATAGAATTTCTTAGTAAAATTTATTTTTATATGGATGTTCTAATAAGCGATAGAGCCAGAATTCAAAGCCCTTTCTAACTGGCTTCTGCGGCATTTCAAGTGATGAAAAGCATTTTTCAATTTGATGGGTTTCATCTGCATTTTATTAGTCTATTTCTGGGGGAAAAAAAATACCATTTGTACATCATTTTGCTTGCAGACTTGTCTTTATTATTCCTTTCCCCACCTCACGTGGTGGGTCCAGGATTTGATTTTCCTCTCGGCTCTTGGCACATTTCTCATCCTCTCTCAGAGCAATTTACCCTCCATGACAGTCCATCTGTCTCTCCTGCCCCACTTATAAATACTCTACCTTTTCCAATTTCACTTATTTCCTTTTGAATATCATCTACCTAGTCTTCCCTGACCTTTCTAGCTCTTCAGATATCCCATTGTTCCTTATCCACACTGTTTGATTGGTTGGAATCCTGCAGATTATTCTGAAAGCATTTCTCTCATAACTTGACCTGTCACAGTCACTAAACTGTCTCATTGACTTTTGGTTGTAGTTTAATAGTTTGTGTTTTTCTCTTATTAGAAGGTGGGGGTGGGGGGAACCACAAACATTAACTATGCAGGCATTGTCTGAATGTTACCAGCTGAGAGATGATGTGTGTGTATGTGTGTATCTCCCCTGCTTGTGCCTCCTAGAGTTGGATGGAGGGACCACGTGGCCTTCAGTGGCCACCTTTGAAGCTTGTGGGGGTTCCTTGATGGGCTGATGGTCATTGTTGATGAGCATCGCCAAGGGGAGATGTATACTTATACTTTTATATCAGGGGTCAGCAAACTTTTTCTGTAAAAACCACATAATAAAAATTTCAGCTTCTCAGGCCATAAAGTCTGTTTGGCATCTACTCAACTCTGCTGTTGCAGTGCATGCCTGTGTCCCAATAAAACTTTAGTTACAAAACTGGCAGTGGGCTGGATTAAGCCTGGGGATCTTAGTTTGTTAACCTTTGTTTTAGAGTAATTTTGCCTTCTAGCTTCTTACCATGCCTTGCATATTTGTGCATTTGTTATTTACCTAAAAGTGCCTTTTCAGAAGTGAGCTAGCATTCTACCCTGTGACACTCTCAGATATCACTTTGTGAGGGAGACAGTGGCAGGGAAATGGGAGTTCTTTCCAAAAAGACATGTGCTGTTCTGGGCATTGACAGAGGGGCATTTATTCAGGCTTGCTGCAGGAAGTTGGCCCTGTTGTAGGTTGTAGGTAACCAGAGCTGGGAGATTGAAGATTTAGCTTTGGCTCTCAATATTTTGCTCAGGAGCTGGGTGAACTTGGGAAAGTCACTTCATGTCTTTGGATTTCAATGTTCTTATCTGCAAAATGAGATGATTATTATTATTAAATTTAACATTCTATACCATGTATTTTATCTCTCTAATTGTCAATTGCCAGTTGGTAGAAAGATTTATAACTTAAGGGAACTGTTATCATTTAATATCTAAAGGATAACGTGATATATAAATAATAATGAAGTCCTCGTGTAACAGAAAATTCAAATAAAGGGATTGTCATATAGGTATTTATTTTTCTCTCAATCAGTTGTCTGGAGCTGCTTTGGTAGCTTCATGATGTCAACAGGGACTTAGGCTCCTGCTATCTTTCTGTCCCACTTGTCGCAGTATATGACTTTCATCTTCAAAATCTCTTCACGGTGTCAGTGTGGCCATGGTGGCTCCAGCCATCATATGCACATTCCAAGCACCAAATCAGAGGAAGGGCTAAAAGCAAAAGGGAAGTCCTATAATAACTTCCTGGAAACTCTATCAAATGACTTCCGTTTATGTGCAACTAGCTACCCCCATCTTCAGGAAATGCAGTGTTTGAGCTTGGCACATTACTGTTCTCAATAATATGTAGGATAAAAGGGAAGAACAGATATTAGGAAGGCAGATGACAGTTTATGCCACATACAGATTTAGATAATGGCTTAAGGTGAGAGGAGATAGGTGACCCAAACCACACCTATGATACAGCATTTCTACCTCACCTTTGACATTTTTTTTTTAAATAATGAAACAAGTGAGTTTATATAATGAATAGTTAAACCATATTATGATACGTTTCATTAACAAAGAATTCTATAAATGATTTTATTTCTCTTAGTTTTCCTTACTATAATCTTAACTGATCAGGAGTAACAATAACAATAACAATAATAATAATAAACCCAAAAAACTAACAGTGGGTCTCTATCAGCCCTGTCCAATTAGAACAGATACCAGTTGATAAGACATTGGAGTATACCAGTTGCTCCAAAGTAATACATGGGAAGGGTTTGTGAAGACTGGAGCCTCATTCTTGAATAAGAATCATTTACCATATACACTTGATAGAAATGAATAGAAAAGATACATAGGTATCTGTCTATAACTCCTCCTCTGGAAGGGGCTGGTGATAACTGTCAGTTCTGGCCTAAGGTGGACCCTTCTATAGGTTTTAGGGATCATCTATGTTTCCCACATTGGCTTCTTATTGTAGGCTCTAAGAACAAATTGTACTTGTTCAAAGAGAAATGTTAAGGATTTAGTCATTTTTTCATTGATTTCCACGGAAGGCAACCCTTTAATGAAATCTAACGAGCACAAATGTTGTCTCTCTGTGTTCCTCTCAGTGAGAAGTCCTCATATTTTTAATTTTGACTTTTTTTCCACCAGAATGCTCAGGTTGGTGGCAATAGTCCCCATACTGTGCAAAAGGAAGGAGGCTGTTATTGCCTTGAATGAGAAGAGACACTTGCTGATTGAGATCTGAGCTGAAAGTGGATTCCCCCATATGCTGCATGCATGCGATGAAAACTGTATAATGTTATACTTCCTGTGCAATTCCATTAAACAACCTCATCCTCCACCTACTCCCAGCAGTGGTAGCTCTCGTATTGCTGTCTAATTTTGCACAATATTGTGTGGGTGACTTTGCTCGGTTAGACAAGACAGCCCTCCAAATAATATTTTATATATATAAATTATATATTTTTTATAAAATGTTATTGAGGGGACTTTCCTGTATATATATATAAATATATAAACAAATATATCATAAATATGTATATAACATAGGAGCATTTTCAGCCTTCTCCAGACCACCAAAATAAATCCTACACTTTCCTGCTTAATTTTTGATTTTTTTTCTGGAGAATCAAGTAAGCAGAATTTGTGGTAAGGAGAAAAGGGGGAGAGAGAAAAAAATCAGTGCTGGGCCAGGTGATGGTGCGCCAGCTGTGGCTAGGTGTAGAAAGAGAGTTCTTTTTTAAAGTCTTTCTGGACTACATGTTTGGATCCCATTTATGCTTTTTGAGTAATTCAGGTAAATGATTTTTTTTTTTTTTATTACTTTTGGTTGTTGAATTCTCTTTGTGGCTATGATCTCCCCATGAATAAACTCTGAGGAACTCATTTTTATTAAAGCAATGCATGTCCTTTGTAGAAAACTTACTGGAAGTGGTAACTGTCAGATTTTTAAGACGTTGCTGTTTATGAGTTGCATCTTCCTTGTTTGGAAGCAAGCTGACTTGGAGCAAGTCTCTTTCTCAGGGAAGAGTAACTTAACCTGCTTTGAAGGTTATACAAATGGAAGATTTAGTGGCTACTTTTCATCTTGGGTAAAGGATACAAGAGGGCCTTTTGTCACCTGAAGAGGCTGCCCCTTAGGGATCCCCTTTGATATGCTTGGCTGGTGCTTTGGAGAAGGTGAGTTCATTTGCATAGGGGCCAAGGAGCCATTGGGAGGAAGGGGATCAAGGCTCTAGGTGCTTCCTTTTGAGATTCAAAGTTGGTGGACACTCCCAGATGTGTTGCCGTGGTCCCCAGGGAGATGCACTGATTGGAAAAACAGCCAGACCTCCAAGAGGCACTCTTGAGAGATGGGAGTCTGATTAGTGACCGGAGCCCAGACCCACACGTGGAGTACCCCAGGAGAGGTTCTGTGAAGAGAGAAGATTGACCTTCCTCAAAGAATGTCCTTGGCTAGGTCGAGGATCTGGGTCAGGGAGAAGACCAACGAGGAAGCATAAAGCTGTGCAGGCCCGGGTTTTAGCATCAGGTACAATGCAAACTGACCAGTGCTCGCAGGGGGTCTCCTCTTTCTCTGCCTCACAGTTGGAAACAGAACTCTGTAAGTCTGAAGATTCTTGGACCATGTAGGAAGGTCAAGCCCAGGAATGAGAAAATAAACATTTTGCTAATGTGGAAATCTTTGAGTGATGAACTGATGTGTAACAATATTCGTTCCCTGACTGTCAAGGTGGTGCATACCCAGGTACATTAGAAAATACAAATAAACTAAAATAGGAGAAAATTCATAAGACCCCTGATAATTATTATCATACCTCAGCGTATGTTGTCTTCTAGATGTTTTTCTGTCATAATTATACATGATAGGGCATATTGTTTTTATTTTTATTTATTTTTAATTTTTCAGGTGATGCAACCCTTGGTTGACCTCACAGATTGCAAGGACCTTATTAGCTTATAATCTCTTATTTTTTATTTTTTATACCTACAGCACCTTGTCTTCCTAGGTGGTCTCCCATCCAAGTGCTAACCAGGCCCGACCCTGCTTAGCTTCTGAGATCAGACTGGATCGGGCTTGTTCAGGGTGACATGGCCGTAGACGGGGCATATTGTTTTAAATTAGCTATTTCTTACTTAATAATATATTTTGAATACTCTTCTTATCCATGACTATTCATCTTAACATCATTTATAATAGCTAAAAATATCCTGGAATTTTTAGGTACAGTATATTTTACATGCTGAATGTGTAGTCATGCTTTTTACTCTGTAAAGACCATTTCATGACATTACATTGCCTACCCTCCTAGCTGTGGACCTGACTTTGGTTGGAGGTAGGGTAAGTAGTGGGTAGTGGGTGATACAGAGTAATGGGTCAGAGTAGTAGAATTCAGATTCAGGCACACTTTGGCATTATTTTCGAATCTGCCATTTACAAGCCATATGATTTTAGGGAATTCATTTAACTTCATTTATTCCTAGTTTCACCAGCAATAAAATATGCATAATAACTTCAACTGTATAGTGCTGTTGTGATGATTTAATTATACAAAGTATGTAAAGATCTTAGCACAGGGCTCGACACAGAACAATTACACAGTCAAGGGAAGATACAATAATCATTCATTCGTTAGTACAATAACATTAACTGGATAGCTATAGAGTTTCAGTCGCTATGACAAATGCTGAGGCTAAGAAATTAGAATTTGGACTCATCCTTACCCTCAGGAAGTTCACAGATAAGTAAAAACACAGTTACAGAACAAGGATTTAAATGCTGTAATATTGAGGAATGCAAATGGGACCGAGGGGTCAGGAAGGAGATGGTATACAGGCTTTCTGTGTGGCTGTGTCACATAAAGGATACAATTATCATGCATTCTTAGGCATATCTTTACTTCCTTCCTCTTTTCTCCAAGAAACAGAAGAAGCCAGTGTTGGCTTTACAAGCTTGTCCCCTGTGTGCTTGCTCTATGACTCAGAGCATGCCTCCTCTATCTCCTAATTCCTTATCTGCCATAGACCTTGTTCAAGACCAAGAGAAGCTCAGCCTATGATACCTGAACTAGCCCAAGTTAGCCAATGGGTCATGAACAGACCTAGCAGAACCGTGCTCACCGAATAGAAACTATTAGAACAAAGCTACAGAAGGGTCCTTTGCAGTTGCTCAGCCAGGAAAGAGGTCTGTAACTCAATAAGAAATGGAGGCCCCATGTGGAATTCTTGTTTTTCCTGAAACAGATAATTTCTGGCACTCAGGGGAGATACCCTGTAGGACGATTGGAAGAGAATCAGAACAACTAGTTATACACATATAGCATTATTTGCATCAAAGAGTTTCCCTTCGATAAACTCCATTTCTATTAGAAAAGGAGCCCTTGCTTTTGTTTGACAACCAAAGATGAATGGACCCACATGATCCAGGAGGAATGCTGGGCCAAATTAGCTGGACACAATACCTGTGCAGCCACACCTAAAGGGGAACCTCCTGACCCTCATCTAAGGAGCGAGGATTGAGCAAGGAGCCCATTTCACACTAGAAGCGCAGGACGGACACCAGGATTGGAACTATTTTCTTGGTATCTGAACTTAGGAGATCTGGAATATTTACCTAGAGATCAAGGACTGAGAAATGAGGCTTCTTTGGACAGGGCCATCTTTAAGTGTACAACATGTGTGTTCTACAGCTGATGTGGCAAGTAGGTTTATTCTCTTAGGCCAATTTTGGTCTATTCATAGACCGAATAAATAGATTAAAATTTGATACCAGGAGCATTGCATCGACATGGATTCAAGGGCCATGTCCAAGCTCAGTGGGATAGAAGCCCATGATTATTTGGTGAGTCTATCACAGGCACAAGAAGAGGCGATGGTTGGCGTATTAAAGGATGAACAATATGGGTAGAGATTCCTTCACATTATGAAAAACAGTACTGTATCTATTATAGATGTTTTGCACATCCAAGCTCTCTGCTCTAGAAGCAAAGCGGGTGATGAATGAACATACCTAATAGACAAAGGATTATTTTTAATATATAAAGAACACCCACAAATCAATAAGAAAGACAACCCAATAGAAGAATGCACAAAGTGTAGAAACAGATAGTTCACAGAAAAAAAAAAGCAGCCAATAAATATTGGAAAATTACATACTTTAATAACCAGGAAGATAAAGTTTATATGACAATGAATGAAATATCTTTTTTTTTTTAAAACCCATTGGACAGAATAAAATTGAAAAGTGATAAAGTTCAGGATTGGATGAGTTTGTGAGAAAATAAAAACAGTCATACGATGAAGTTGGAAGTATAAATTAGTACCGTCTTTATGGAGGGCATTTTGGCAGATTTTGGCAGTACCTAATATAATTCTAAATGAGCATATCCTTAACCCAGAAATTCCAACTGAAAACTTTGTTCTAGAGAAATACTTATACACATGCATAAGTTTGACTCATTGCAGATGTTCACAATTTGTGGAAAATAATTAACAACCTAAATGTCCATCAAGGAAATTAAATAATTTAATATATTTATAATATGAAAATTGATTTAGCTCTTTGGAAGAATGAGATAGATATACATATGTACAGACATTGGGACGATCTCTAAAATATAAAGTAAAAAAATTATTTTGCCTATAATACTTATAGTATTACCTCATTTATTATTTTTGAAATCAAAACAATATATTCATATATGCATTATATATGTATGTGAGTGTAATTTTAAAAAAGTTTCTAAAGATAAAACCTAAACTATTATGTTCTTATCTTGGGGAAGAGGGTAAAATTAGGAGATCAGAGGGGCAGGGTGAGGAGGAATTTTTATTTTTTTACTCCATATATTTTTATTGTTTATAATTGGAATCACGGAAGTGTGTACTTTGATTGTTGTCTACCAATTGTGAAGGCATGCGTTGTCTAAAAGTTGAGAGGGCACCTATTTCATTCCAGAAACTACAAAGGGGCTGTTGGAGACATGATGGGGCCAGACTGTGAAAGCACTGTGTGTCGGGCTCAAGTTTAAATTCATTCTGCAGGCAATCGAGAGTTATTGAAGGGTTTAAGAAAAGAAAAAAGGGGATCAGGCATGCATTTCTGATAGATGCCCCCGGCAGCAGTTGGAGGATAGGGACTGGACTGGTGTTCAGTATGTGTTTATTGAAAGGATAAATGAGCGAATGGCTGATTTCTTATGGAAACACCTGAGTGTGCAATCAGGAGTGCCAACTCATGACTTTTTTCCTCTTTCTCCAAATCAATTCAGAGAATGATATGAGCAGCTTTAAATTCAGGTTGCAAAATGAGGAAACTGGGTTGAACACAGGTCAGAAGGCAAATACGATATGCCTAGTATGGTGATTCAGCGTGGTCTTTATTCCTTGGTGAGGTTTGTCACAACCAATATGTTGGTAGTAACAAAGTAGTAATATTTGCAAGTTGTTTATTTAGTAAAGAGAGAGCAGCCATAAGATCACATCTGTAATACACCACTCCCACTCAAGGCATTGATGTGCTTTCTTCAGTGGAAGATAAGGGATAGGTGATGGGAAATCTGACTGAGCCCGGGTGGGAATCCTAGAGGAATGTGTCTTACCTGTGTGTGATGTGTGTGTTGTTGGAGTGGGAGAAAAATGTAAGGACCGTGTCTTCAGGAAGGGAAAATGGCCCCTCTCAAATCTAAAATACCATACGACTGAGTTTGTTCAGATGCACATTTCCCTCCATTCACTCTATCCCCGGGGAATGGAATTCTAGGAAGTGACCAGTGACCCTGCTGCTCTTGTCCAGCTGTTCACATTGCCAGCGGTGGGCTGGTGAACTAGAAGCCTGGGAAAAACAAACACAACAAAACAAACTGTGTTTGTGAGATTTAAAAGAAGAAATATTTGGTCTTCGCCCTGGTCCTGACACAGAGCTTCTCAAATCCTTGCAATTTCCTAAGTGATAGAGTGATAACAATAAAAGGAGCATCTTTTGTTATTCGTAACAAGGCCCCTTTCAACCATGCCTGACCTTATGTTAATGAGGTGACTTTTGAAAAGCCCCTAGAAATGGGGGGCTGGTTGCCAGTAAACCGAGTTTGTGATCAGAGGTTTGGAATATTCAGCCCCACCTCACAACTTCTGGGGAGGGAAGTAGAGATGGAAGTTGAATTAATCAGTGGCCAATGATTTAATCAGCCATGCCCATGTAAGGAAGCCTCCGTAAAGACCCTAAGCCGAAGGGGTTCAAAGAGCTTCCAGGTTGGTGAAACCATGGAGGTGCTGGGAGACTGGTGTGTGCGGAGGGCAAAGAAGCGCCATTCCCCTTTCCCCATACCTTGCCCTATGCATCTCTTCCATCTGGCTGTTCCTGAGTGTATCCTTTTGTAAAAACCAGTAATCTAGTAGTTAAACCGTTTCTCTGAGTTCTGTGAACTGCTCTAGCAAATTATGGAACCTGGGAAAGGGGTCGTGGGAACCTGTGATCTATATTATTAGTCCCTCAGAGACTCGAGTGACAACCTGGACTAGTGATTAGCATCTGAAGTGGGGGCAGTCTCGTAGAACTGAGCCCTTAACCTGTGGGATCTGACACTAACTCCAGTAGATAGTGTCAGAATTGAGTTAAACTGTAGGACAGATGTCTGAGAATTGCTTGGTGTGGGAAAACTCCCACTCATTTGGTGGCCAGAAGTAAAGTATTCTGTGAGTAGAGTGTTGTAGAAAAACAGTAAAGTGTTGAGAGGAGAAACAGTGAGTTCTTTTTCTTTTCACAAACAAACCCTGCCTTGTAGTATTTGCCGATTTCCATGGCGTAAACACTTTGACCACGGTCAATTTCAAGTCACAATGGTTTAACAAGTGGCTTGTAAAATTCCTAGTGTTTAATAATCAACTCTCTGTGAGTGGCTGTGGGTTGTCCTAGCCCACCACTGGTTCTTGAACTGGAACTTCATCACAGGTGAAAACAAACATCATGACTTCTGTTCTAACTCAGGAATTGCTTGTCTTTGGTTCAGGGGTATTATTAGCTTCTTTCTCTCTTGTATCCCTTTTCTTCGATTCAGGGACTCATTCTTGATAGCACAATAGCCTACGTGGTAATAACCTTATTTAATGGGTGAGGAAGCTGAAATTCCCAAAGCAGTAACTTGCTCAAAATCTTATGTAAGATAATATACATGGTTGTAATTTTCCTCCAGAAAAATGAGCTTCCCTCAAAAGGCCAAGTGCATCAGTTCCTGGGCACCGGACACTTAGGATCAAAAAGGGGACTCATGGCAAGTAAATTTTGTATAGCCCTTTGTAGTAAGGAAAAGGGCATGAGTAGGTGTTTCCACAACACTTTTTCTGTTTATTACAACACCAAATGCAACGTGATCTATTAATTGTGAAGTGCTAGGCAAATGCAGGTTAGTAAGTGTTCACACTGACAATAATCTCATAATCCTCAATCCCGTGTCAAAGTAAGATTATCTCCAAGTTGGTGATGAGGGTGACTGGGGTCTGAGAGTGTCTTTCAATCACTCGAGGCCTCACTGCCTGTGAGGGACTGCTCTGAAGGAATGGATCGCAAGTTAGTTTTCTAACTCTCAGCACATTCTATCACGTTGCTTCTTTGTACTTGTCCTTTCTTCCTTATTGGATTACAACCCCTCTGAGGGGAAGACACTCCTCTGTCTCTGATGTCTTTGCATCTCGCCTTGCAGTGATGAGTTTTGATTTTCAGGAGTTAAGTGCCAGCATTAGCTAGTGCAGTCGTCCAACTGATTCTCATACAAATTCCTTAGCTCTCTAAGGGGAGAAACCCAGAGAGGCATCACACATCAGATAAGGCACTTGGAAATTACAACCAAATGAGAAAATGTTGTTTACTGAGTTCTCTCTACTCGTGTTACTGAAAAAGCAGCCTAAGTGTCCCGTTAAAAGTGGAGCCAAAGCATCATGTTTAGAGAGAGGGCAGCACTTCTGTCAAATCCCTGACTTGGGATGTCTGCTATGGTCCTATGCTTCTGAGTTGCCCCTGACACTGCTCACAGCCTCGATCTGAACCATTCACCTGGATTTCTTACCTGAATCCAGTTGTCTTGATTTGCTGGTTTCTAATGCCAGGATTTATTTCCTGGCTCATCATCAATCTTTAACCACCTGCTGGGGAACAGAAGGAAAGCCAGCGTGTAGTGAGGGACAGTGAGGGTGGCCGGAGGTGGCCTGGAGAGATGCATGTGGGCAGTGTGTAGAGTGTACAAACTTGTGCTCAAAAATTTTTTCTTGTAGGTACTATATTTTTTGCAACTATATTTTTAGTTCCTCGGGGATGAAACCAGTTCCTGTTCCTCAGAGTTAACAGCATATCGAAGAAAGTAAATATTTATTGAATGAAAATAGTGAGATGAGAAGGGAGAGCTAGTGTGGCCACAGTAGTATCTGGATATCACTTTGATAATCTTAAAAGATAAAGGTTGGATAAAAATGTCTCCAAAGCAACAAAGTCTAAAGCATGAGTTGGTAAACTTTTCCTATAAACATACAGAGAGTAAAAATATTTTAGGCTTTGCAGGCCAGATGGTCTCCGTGGCAACTGCTCAACTTGGCCTTGGAGCACAATAGCAGGCACAGAACAACGAGCATGGCTGTGTTCCAATAAAACTTTATTTACAAAAATTGGTGGCAGGCTGACTCTAGTACAAGGAAAAAGGCTTAGACCCACATGGGTTACACCCCCCGGCCTGGATACCAATTGGTTGACCTTAAGCAAGTTAATTAACTTTTCCAGTCATGAGATTGTTCAGCCATAAAAATCAGGATGATATTACTTTCCTTGCAGAGACATTTAGATGAATATATATCAAGCACTCATCCTAGGGCCTGGCATGCGTGGTAACTGCAGCTTCTATTATTATTTTTATTACTCTAGCTCTAATATTCAAGGAGTCTATGAGTCTAAGAATTCCACTGGTATTTTTAGCTCAGGCTTTCCTGAGACATAAGCTGACAGCTCCTAGATGATATTTTCTCTAATAAACAATTAGCGGATTTCTTATTTAAACTTGCACCACGTGGATAGATAAAGAGAAGATTTGGGGACTGTATTCTAAGTGGTTTGAGGAACTTTACTTTTTAAAATGCCCAGTCAGGGCCCAGGCCTCTGAAACATTTTTCTGAGTAGCCTGCATTCTAGGTGACCTATGTGTCTCTTTCTTCTTGAGCCCCTCCCTGCCCTCAGGAGGCCCACTTACTCTCCTCCATGTGTTATCTGACCCATGCTTCCATCTTAGGCATTCTTCTCCAAAGCTTCCACCAGAGGCCCTTTAGTTTGACTTTTTGGGTCACAGGAAACACAGACCTTGCAGGTCAGGTGCAGGACACTGAATATGAGTTCAGGTGGCATCACATATTTTAAGGCAAGATAGAAACTGAGCCAGGTTTTTTGGCACCTAGGGAGTAATGATGAACTGATGGTGGTGTCACTGAGTCAGGAGGCTATTGTGCAGGGATGGAGCACTTCACTCTCCAGTCAAGTTGCCCGGAGGTGAATCCTGACTACTACTCACTAGCTGTGGGACCCTGCGCAAGCAAGCGATGGTTGCCTGATGTGTAAAATGGAGACTGTAATTGTACTTATGGCACGAGACTGCAGTGAGGGTTCGCTATGGCTCTTTCCTCTGTCTCAGAAGAAGCTTGATTTCCAGTGATTGCCAAGTGGCCGCTCCATTCCCTCTTTCCAAAGTGGCGTCCCCTTCATACTCCTATATTTGCACGTGACCCCAAATGCTCGCCTCAGTCTTGGAATTTACATGACTGTTTTGTTGTATGAATGAATGTATCCGGCTTGATGTCTGAATTGCTTTTCTTAGCATTCACTCATTCGTTATTTCAAATTCGTTCATTCCATGTGAACTGGGCACCTACTCTGTGCCAAATATTGTGCTTGGTGATCAGATTACAAATAAGACATGGTGCTTGCCTCAAAGGAGCCTGTCGTTTAGTCAGTGATAGAAGAGCAAACAATTTCAGTACTGTACAAAAGTGCCTGTCGTACAGACACACACACACAGAGGGGCGGGTGGTTCATGATAAAGTCATGGAGGCTTCTGGGAGGAAGTAGTACTTAAAATTAGTTTAAATAAGTAGGTGAGAGGTAGACAAGTTGGAGAAGGGTGTTCCAAGCAGAGGGGAGAGCATACACCACTTGAATTATTGTCATTCGTTCAAGGCCTTACAAGTAATTCGTGCGACTGGAGCATAGGGTGAAAGAGAGAGTCCAGTGCCCTGGGGTGGGGAGGTAGGTGGGTTGGGCTAATGAAAGGCCTCAGGAACCAACCTCAGTGGCTTGAATTTCATCTTAATTCTGAGGGCAATGGGGAACCCTGAGGGTGTAGGCCGTAAGTGGTGGGTCAGGTGAGGGGTCAATGCAAGTAACACTGCTCGAGGCTGCAGGAAAAACTAGGCTTCCTCAGCAAACCACCTCTGTCACCACTGCAGTCAGAAGCCCAGAGTGTGGAGCATTGTCATCCATTCCTTCTTTTTTTTTCATTCTTTTTTATTTTTTGGACAAAACCATAAGAAAATGTCATTTACACTCTGAAGAGTGTTTTGCCCAGGGCAGAATTGGACGTCAGGCCCAGGCTGCTTGTACAGTGACAGGTTGCTGTATGAAATGAGGTACTTGGTGTGAACAGGCAATTAACGGTCCCGACTGTTTCATAGAAAACCCCCAAACTGCGGAACCGTTCTCCTTCGGGATGTGTTTTTCCACTTCCCAAGTCCCATTAATTGCTCCCTCCCCTGTGCGTCCTTGGCATTTTGTTCAGTCCTCCGCTTACCACCACCCACTCGGGTTGCAGGTTCTAGGAATCTGTTTTTCTTCCTTGCCAGAATCCTAACACCCTCGGAAGCAGGCGTGGGGTCTCATGTAGCCTGTGTCTTCCACAACATGTGATGGAGTTGCTTGCACGTAATAGATGCTTAATTAAAGTTGTTGTTTCAAATCTGATTATAAAAAAATCCCTCCTTTCTTATATGGGTGAAGAATTTAAGGGGAGGGCAGGAGGGAGATAGGAAAAGTGGGAGGGGAATGGGCAGGAGGGAAGAAGTGGACATATATTAAAGGTTCCTCTGTGGCTGGCACTGTACTCTATCTACATTGCTCATGACAGGAATCATATCACCTATTTACAGATGAGGAAAATGAGGCTCAGAGAAGCCAGGAAACCTGCTCACATTTGTGAAATTGTTACCTAAATGGGTCTAGAACTCAGGGCTTTTTGTAGAGTATCGCACAGACTCAGGCCTCCTGGGCCTGAGTCTGCAGTAGGGTCCATATGGCATTGAGTCTTTCAGCCTTGAGATCCAGACCCAATTCTTTCATCCTTCAGACCTGTGATGGGACAGAGCTGCCCTTCTTGGGAGGCCAGTGGATACCCAGACAAGATGGACCCAGCACGCAAAATGTAAATGCCTTAGCCAAGGGATCATGGTGGAGACTCATATCATGGACGAGTGAAACATGGGGTAAGAGGAGGGAACAGCTGTCCTCTGGGACTTGTAGCTACAGGAGAGGGCTGAGCACTGAAGCTGCGGGCTTCAACAGAGAATCCAGACACTGTCACCTGCTGCCTACGGAGAGCTGTAGGAATAAACGCCTTCGTCTCACTGTCCTCTCATCCTCCATTCTCCTGCTTGTGAAATGACCCATTGCTGGACCCAAATGGAAGTGAGAGAGCCGGGGAGCCTGCTAATGGGTCTACAGGTCAGCCTCGTGAGGCTCAGTGGAGTGAAGAATAGGTCTGAAAGGGCAAAAGGAGATCTATAGCACCCTGGGGGAAGTGAGGAACTTCTGTCCTGGGACTTGTTTATGGAGAGGGCCCAGGACACCAGTGTCTCAAGTGCTTTCCTTCCACATCCACTCCTGAGCCCCCATTAGGAGGAAAACCTTTGTTGTTGCTCTTAGACAATATCTTCCCTATACACTGTCTTTCACTTTCCTGAACTGGTTTTGCCCTCCTCTTTCTTAAGGGCCATAGTGGCAGAAAGAAGATGGGTTGCTGAAAGAAGAAACAGATCTGAAATAGTTTTAAATAAATGCTTCTGTATAAGGTATCCCTGGTAATAGTGTGTGTTCCTGCAGAGACATTCGCTTTCCCTTGTGCCTCTCCCCTTAGGAGATGAGTCAAGTCTCCCTCTGTCAGGGCACAAGTAGAAGGCTAGGTCAACCTGGAAGTGGGTGAAATTCTCACCTATCCAGGAGACCCAGCTTTCTCCCAGGATGGGCCCCAATCAGACCAAGGGCAGACAAAGCTCCTCAAGAGCAGAGTGGTTCCTGTGAAGGCTCATGTCACAGGAGACTGAGTTGCTGATGTTTCTGAAGGCAACGGGTAGGGTAGGCTAGAGCTCCTCCCTGCAATTCCTTCCAGACTGTGTTAGGAAGACTGCCACATACTTATCGAACCATTTCCACATTCCTCTGGTCACATGGGAAGACTGTGTTTCCTAATTTCCCTTCCAGTTAGAGTGGGACCTTGTGGCTGGGTTCTGGCCAATAGAATGTGGGGAGAAATGATGTATGACACTTTCAGGCCTGGCCTGAGTAGACGGAACCTGGACCCCTGCGTCATCCACTGCTTGGTGAAGGGCTACCAAAGAGACTTGACAATGACACTGAATTGTAATACAGGAGAGATATAAATCTTTTTTATGTTAAGCTACTGAGATTTTGGAGTTGATTGTTATAGCGTCTAGTTTTGATTAACCTCACTCATATACCTTAATCCTCCTCGTCACTGGCTAGACACCTCTTCATCTACACCTATGGATGATGCCCTGAATGTATGCCTAATATACCCTGAAAAAGAGAGATTCAGAGGGAAAATATCTACCAGTATTTAGGAGGAGATATCATCTCTATTTTTGGAGTTCCACTCTTAGAAAAAGATAAAAATTATATTTCTTATAGGCATTTTTTTATATACTAGGCATTTTCACACATGTTAATTCACTTCATCCTTTCAAAATCATGAGAGATATTATTTAGTATTCATTATCCTTGTTTTGTATAAGAAAACATTGTGACTCAAAGAAATGAAAGAACTCCTATCACCGTGCAGCTGAGAAACCATCGAGTTACTAATAATCCGGAGGAGAGAGGTGACCCTCAGGTGAAAAATAACATGAAACTTGCAAAATGGCATATGAGGAAGAACAAGGTAACGTGAAGAAAGGCATTACCTGTTAACGCAGAGGAGACCCAGAGTAAACGAGCTGCGAGCGTTCAGAAAGCCTTGCCAAGCATCGTATGGAACATGTGTGTTTGCGATGAAAAAATTTTTTTAAAAGAGCATGAAGACAACATCTTGCTTTCTTAGATAAAGAGATAAGCTCAGAGGTCAAGTGCCATGCCCAGGTCATCTGGCTACTGAGATGTAATGCTGGGGTGGAACCCATGATCTAAGTCCATGTTCTTTTTCTTCTCCTGATAATTGAAGTTCTTTTAGAAAGTGGTCAGTCTCTAACCAGATCTTCTGGAATCGTGCCTGCTCAGTTTCCTAAGTAACCCACGATATAACTGCATTTCAACAGGAAGAGAACCAAGTCTGGGGGCTGGCTCTGCACCTCTGGTAGGTGAGGGACTGGTACTTAAAAAGTTCCTGATTTTGACAAACTTCTCCACCCAAATCCAGTCTTCCCTTCACATTGCTTCTGCTAATATTTTCATCATAGATAAAAAATTATTAAAATCTTCCTATGACCTGAATTCTTTTTTTTTTTTTTCAAAAGTTACCCCAAGTTTATAGAATAGAATGTGTCCAGGAGAGGAGGCCACAACTACATTCCTTTATTTGATATCAAATATGGGCTGGTGTGTGTGGTTTTTTTTTTTTTTTTGGGGGGGGCAGGGTAGGGGGTTGTACCAGTTATTTCTTGAGATTTCTGGTACCCAAGGTCTCCAGATTTATCCTTTTTCCCATCAAATTCTACTATCCTGCTACCTTTCTTTAGTGTCATCAATTCTCCCCAATGCTGGTTTTTTTTGCCACATGAGTGAGGGTTAAGCTGTCTGAGTTCCTAGAACTGGACTGTTTCTCATCGCTTTTTCCTTGTCAGTGCCCAGTTTCCTTTTGAAAAGATTTATTATCTATTTTTCATCTTCTGCTTTGGCTTGGGTGTTTGAAAGATCCTTAGTTATTTTCACCCTTAGGACATTGCAGAAAGGAGTCAGTTCTCTCTCATGCTGGGCTTCAGTGTAATTGGTTTGCATCTTTGTCACCCAAACTTGTCTTCTGAATAATTCTGTAGCAAGAGTGTAGAGTATGGCCTCACTGGTTTGACAGTTGTTTTAATTCACTAGCTCTGAGCTCCAAAGACTCCTGTCCACATCTGATTTGGAAAGAAAATTGGAAATGGCATGGCCAAGCTGCCCACTCCTAGCTCGAACTGCTCTCTGTACAGGCTACTGGGGAGAATAGGCTCTCTCCTCTTTGCCTGAAGGACGATGGCAAGCTGGGGGGACAGTGTTGCTGGGTGTCATCAGTAGTGATCTCTCTAGTCCCAAAGTAACCCCGGTGTGCAGAGGGATTTGAAGCTTCAGGGACAGAGGGAAGGCTGTAATAAGGTGTAGAGTGGAGAGGGACCTACATTTGAATCTTGGCTCCGCCACTTACTAAGAGTAGGCTATTGTACAAGTTACTTACACGTTCTGAGCCTCTGTTTGGCTCACTGTGCGTGGGGACAATACTTTTTTTTTTTTTTTTTAAATCACAGAAGACTGTTGGAGGATTGGATAAAATAATGCCAGTAGAGTGATCAGCACAATGCCAGGCATCTGGGAGGTATTTGACGGCTAACAGACATTGCTATCTACCATGTTTTATCACCAACCAAGTGCACAGTCAGAGGCTAATTGTATCTTCTAGACATCTCTATAATTTCCTCCCCACTCAAGTAGATATCTTTATCCCTAACCTTGCCTATCCTAAGCTTTGACTACTTACTATTATTATTTTCAAATTGAAGTGAAATTCCCATAACATAAAGTTAACCATTTGAAGGTGAACAGTTCAGTGGTGTTTAGTATATTCACAAAGTTGTACAACCACCATCTCTATCCAGTTCCAAAACCTGTCAGTCACCCCAAAAGGAAGCACCGTATCTGTTAAGCAGTTGCTCCCTGTTCCGCCATCCCTCAGCCTATGGGAACCGAAAATCTGTGTTCCGTCTCCATGGATTTATTTATTCTGGATATTTCATATAAACAAAATCATACAATATGTAGCCTTTTGTGTCTAGGTTCTTTCATTTACATAATATTTTCAAGGTTCATCCATGTTGTAGCATTTATCAGTACTTCATTCTTTTTAATGAATGCGTAATATTCCATCATTCCATTGCATGGATATACCATGTTTTGTTTATCCATTTATCCAGTGGTGGACAATTGGGCTGTATCTACCCTTTGGCTCTTGTGAATAGTGCTGCTATGAACATGTATGTACATATCTGAGTCTCTGTTTTCAATTCTTTTGGGCATATACAAGTTACTTATTTTAATTCATCTTTGCTAAGTACTTCTTACCTGTGTGGTTTCTGTGAGGCACCATGACAGAGAGGTGAGGCACGAGGGCTCTCTCCTCTGCTACCTACTAGTTGAGCAATATTGGGCAATGGGCTTGACCTTTGCACCTGTTCTCCCTTCTGTAAAATGGTGTCCATAACAATAGTTCCTACCTTATAGGAGGATTGTGGTGATGATGTGGATGGGCACCTGTAAAGCACATACACTGCGTAGTGAATACCAGCAACCACCGTTGCTCTCTCCTTCCATTACTTCCTTCCTAAAAGCTCCTCTTTAACCCCTGTTTCTTTTAGGGTCTGTCATCTATTTCTTGGAGCAGCCGATGGCTGAAGTTTCTTCTTGGGCAAGGTGGCTGAGCTATTGGGCTTTCCCTTTAACACAGAGAGTCTTGGAACCTTGGAGGACTCGGGTCTCTGAAACAGGAAGAAGCTTTAGAAGAGCTGGCATTGGGCTACTTCCTGTCTGACCAATAGGAATCTAAAGCAGCCTCCTTCCTCCATCCATGGACCCCCTGAGTCTGTCGCCCAGGTCTATTCCCAGATCTCATATAACTAACTTTTCTTCAGGGGAGGTGCCCTTGCTCAAAGCTACCAGTTGACCCATAATTTTCCCCCTTCTTGTCATATTGATGCTCAAGACTTACAATGGCTCCTTATTGCCTCTTACACTAAGACAACTCCTCTACAACCCTACGAGGTAGGTAGCTCTCTATCCATTTTATTTCTATGAATTTGCTTGAAAAGGGAATTTCCTCTATTTTTTATGCATGGGGACTCTTAGACTCAGAGGCATAAGCATCACCAATGAGTTAATTGCACAGCTCAGATTTGACCACACTAGCCAGACCCAGGAGCACATTTTCCTCTGGTTTGTACATTTCTACCCCCCTCTGGCCACCTGGTACCAAACTCAGGTGATTTTTTTCTTGGTCCATTTTCATCTGATCTGTACTAAGCCTCATCATGTCTATAGCACCTGCCAGGGTGTTCTAGCCCCAGATCTTAGTCCCAGCTGTTCTGCCTACCTGGAATACCTCCCTGCCTCCCACCTTCCAATCCTGCCACCTGGCAGATCTAATTCAAATCCTTCTTCTTTCACTAAAGCTCTGCACTGAGCTTTTCAATCAAAATGTTGTACTTCATTTTCGAATCTTTATCATTCTGAAAGTTGCTGCCTTCAGCTAGCATAAGCACTGTCTTTGTGTGAATTGCAAGAAGGCATTCATTCCCTCCAGGATGATGAATTGCAAAAAGATGTCCTCAGTCACCCTCTCAGCTGGGCACTTTTGTGCAGTGTGCAGACTGTACAACCGTACTCATCCAACTTGCCTACTTGACAGTTTCAAAACTAGTCTTGAGTATAAAACATTCCTATTCGCATAAATTGCAAGAGTTCCTTGTTCATCTATTGTTTCCTCTAACTAGATTTTAAGTTTCTTGAGGGCAGGAACCACGATTATCCTTCAGTTGTCCCCACTGTTCTTGGACCAGAGCCAGCTGTGTAGCTGGTGCTAAGACCTCAGTGTCTAGTTCATGAAATGACTGGGAGTGAGTGTTGTGTCAGCCCTTGGCTCTGAAGGGACCCAGCAAAACTACTGCATGTAAGATTTGACTGACATCCTCAGGTGATCTTGGGGACTCTGTTCTATTTTAGCCACACTGACCACTTCACCATTTCGGAACGCACCCAGCACCACTGTTCCTTCAAGCTGCTTCCTCTCTGGAATGCTGGCTCCTTCGCTATTCACCCAACCACACTTGGAGCTTTGTCAGTTCAAATGCCACTTCCTCTGGGAAGCCTTCTTTCCCAGAAGCCACTATTGGAATCAATTTCTCCCTCCTACAAATATATAGAAGTTACCTTATAGGCTACTTGCTTTCGTTTTCACAACAAAAAGGGGGCAAGTAGCCTATAAGGTAACCTCTATATATTCCCTAGGTGGTCTTTCCCTTCTAACCCACCATTCTTGATTCAGGGAGATGAATCCCAAAATACATTGGGCCTCATCTTCCATTCTATACTAGGTTGTTTGAGGACAGGGTTTGTGCTCGGCATACAGTAGGCCTCACTCACTCAATGGCTGTCAAATCAGTATCCACCAGGATTCCTAGCTGTGCACATTCTCTAGCAGTGCATTTTTATTTGTTGCAGTGGAAGCATTTACGTCCCCTTCTATTCTCATTACCTGACACGTGTTTAATACTTCCCCCGAGCTTTTTCTCACCTCTTTGCTGGTTTTGTTTTTCACAACTTCTAGGATATGAGAAAAGAAATGATTATATCTATTTCACTCATGAGGCACCCAAAGTCCAGGAAGCAGATATCTTCTCTCATTGGTGACAGGGACACAGCTGCCACTCACTTGGGTGTCCTAAGCTCAGACCACAGGGGCATACCGTGACAATCTGGCTCTAGTTTCACCCTCTTAAATCTTGCCTGAATCCTTGGAATTCCCACTGAGTGTGAGCCCTGAGGTCTAGAGGTGGACTGGGTATGAGGTTTGAGCCTCCTTGTCAACTCTCAGATCTGATGAGCACAAATCTCTGGATTCATGTGTGAGAACCCAGCAACATGGGCCTCTAAAACCATCGTTCTTTTCTCTCATCGACTCTCCATTCTACTTTTCTATTTGAGCATCTCTTCAGGGGACAAGTAGCCAATAAAGTAACCTCTATATATTTGGCAAATATCTTAGGATAGAACAATGGGTCTCTACCTTGGCTGATATTAGATTCACCTGCGGAGCTTTCAGAACTACCGATGCTTAGTACATTTACAAGTTCTCCTAGGTAGCTTCCATGGGCAGCAAATGTTAAGAATGGTTCTCAGTGCCGATGGCAGAGTGGAATCACCTGTGGCTTTAAAAATCTACTGATGACCTGAACTCATCTACTGCCTTGGCTTGGGGTTAGGAACCATTGGCAGGCCCCCTGTACTGGAGATCCACTATAAAGAATAGACTAAATGACAACAGTCCCAATGGAAAGAAACCTGCCATTCCAGCTCCAGTTAATAACACGTTCATCAGAGGCTTCTCTAGTATCAGCTTTTCCTGCAGCTTTCTGACTCATACTCAACAACTGCGTGATCTTGAGTATCCTTATCTCTCTGATTAACTTTATCTAGAAAATTAAGCCAAGAACTACTTGGCAGAACTGCTATGAGCACCAAATGTAAAATATATACCAGCAATGTGCCTGGTACATACCTGGTATAGAAGGAGCTTCAACAACTCTGAATTTTCCCATAGGAAAATTTTATGTATCAACAAACTTTTTTTGAGTATCCACTATTTGTGAAGCATTAAGATATAATTTCTTTCTCTTTTTCTGCTCATAGGAGGGAGAGACACAAAGATGAATGCAGAAACAATCTCTGTCTACAGGGAATTTCAAATTGGCATGTACAGACAGGAAAATATTGAACCAAATACAGTCCTATGTATATAACACTCATATATTTCTATATTTACCTATATTTCTAATACAAACCCAAATAAAGTAAATGTTAATCAGAGATAAAGTCAATATGCTGTGTGAGCTTAGGGAAAGGAAGAAATAATTTTCCCTGGGGAGATCAGGGAAGTCTGAGGTAGCATTTGAGCTTAGTTTCTTTAAAGGTGTGTTGTATTTCACCAGTGAGGATGAACTGGAAAATGCTGAAGGGTGATATGGACTGTGGCTGGGAGGCTGAGACATGAGTTCTCAGACTTCTGCTGAGAATCCATTAAAAAAGACTTTGCCTACTTTGCTAAGAAATTTGAACCTTTAACCTGAAAACAACTGGGGACTATTGGAAGTTTGAGTCTTGGGACATGTTCTCCAATTTGAGGTTTTAGTTCACTGATCCTAGAGATGGATGGGAATGGGTTGGATACTGCTGAGTCAGGACATGACTCTCAATGTCTTCCTCCCCACCTGGCCCACGGCCGAGGCCTCAGACACCCTATGAAGAACAGTTCAGGAAATTTCTCTTGGTTCTACTCCTAATCTCCATTTTAGGCATGACACACAGCTTCTGTTTCTTGCATTGCTCCTGGAATGTTGCTGTACTAAGTTGATTTGGAATGCTGCCCCTTTGGATGATCTGCTTAGCTTTACGTTTAGTTGTCTTCCCTGGACAATGTCTCAGAGTTTCCTCCACCCACCCCCCAGTCCAGTCCAAACCTCCTCTAACTTCTTTTCAGGGTGAGCTCAAATTGCCCTTATCTGAGAGCAGAGCTTGGATATTTTTATGCTCTTGGCTCAGGGTCTTTCACTTATCTGGCGACTGGATGCAAGAGGACCTGTTGGATGGGTACTGCTATAGTGCAAGCCTGAGATGATGAGGGTGGGGACTAGGGCTTGTCACAGGGCTATTGGGTTGGGGGAGGGAGCACTGCATAGAAGAGACACCATGAAGTTAGAACTGACAGGGCTATACTGTGCCTATAACTTTTAATTATGGACCCAGCCTATCTTTCTGAACTTCTGGTCTCCCGAGTCATAGATTATTTTCATTTGCTCATAATGATCTGAAGTCTTAGAGACATTACAATCTGAGTCAGGAGTGATGATATGGAGTGGGTTTTGGAAGGTTGGTACAAAGCCATTATTTCAAATATGAGTGCTTCTTTTATTTAAAAAAAAATTGGTTATTTAAACTCTAGACCTATTATTTGAAGATTTGGGAAAGGATAATGGGGTCTGGGGAACATTTTGAGACCACCCAAAATAGTTACATGAACAGAGATCAGGATCTGATTCTGAAAAGAGAAGATCCATTAAATAACACTGGCCTCTGGCTGCCATGGACCCACCTTATAGGTGATCCCTCCTATGAGAAGGTCCTTCAGACAAGAATGTGGTTCCCAACTTTGCTGCATGTTGTGATCATCTGGGGATTTTTATAAAACACTTGGCTGCACCTCAACATTCTGACTTTGGTGGTATGCAGTGCAGACTGGTCACTGTGATTTAAAAAACATTCCAGGAGATACTAATGTGTAGCGAAGTTTGGGAACCTCTGGAGTAGGAGGTAGTAAGAACGAGCATTTGATTTATAGTGGTTCTCACACTGAGTATGCATCAGAATCACCTGGAGGACTTGTTAAAATACAGATGGCTGGACTCTACCCCCAGAGTGTCAGTAGGTCTGCAGTGCAGTCTAAGGATTTGCATTTTCATCCAGTTTCTCATTGATGCTGATAGGGTCACACTTCCTGAACCACCAGCTCAAAAGAGCAGGGCCTGGTTTTACCACTTATGAGCTATGTGACCCTGAGCATGTCACCCAATCTGAAGAAGTCCAGTCTCTGCACTTCTAATATGGGACAGCAATGGCGATTCCCTCCTGGGTGACTGTGTGGGTGAAATGAGATGATATTGATAAGCTGCTTAGCACAGGGTTTCACACACAGGAAATGTGCAATCCATGGTGGACTTTATTAGTACATTTCCTCAGCTGGGGTCTTGGCAGATCTTTCCTCGTGTTCAATGGCAGTAGTTGGTGAACGATGTGAAGGTGAGTTTCTGCTCCTGGAGATCCTACTTGTAGGCTTTCTGGAACAAGAAAACTGGGATACTCTCATGAATTAGGAGTGCTCTGGGCCCAGTGGGGTAAGAGCACACCCTGGGGGTGGTGGCATCTACTAATTGATGATCGTCAGTCAGACCTCTCAGCCCGATGTGGGTGCCTATGGGCTGTGACTGAGTGTGCTCTCCTGCCCAAATCCACGTTACTCTCACATTCCGGACACATTGAGTGCAGTGAGTTATGGTTGTCCTGATGTTGCCTTGGAAACCAAACTGCTATCGAGGGAGGTGGAAACAAGGCCCTAAATTGTCTTGGAAACCACAAAATTCGTCCTCAGGAGCGGGGCTGGGATCTCCACACCATGTTTTCTTCTCATGCGATTTGCCCAGAACTCTCTTCTGTGTGTAGTTACCTCCCTTCCCCATTTCAATGAGGAGGGAACTGAGGATCAGCATTATGTCCCCACATGTTCTAGTTATCCTTCCCAGGAGAAAAGATGCCCACGTAAGCCCGTAACTCTACGAGCAAAACCAGCAGGTCTGCACACACTGCAAAGCACAGCCTTGCTGCTGCCTGCCCCTTCCCAGCAATTGTGGACTTGAAATGTATGACTGTAATTTTTGACCCTTGATTGGTTTCACCAGGCCAACTCTCAGGGACTTTTTGATATTTTCAAACTTCTTTTTAATTAATTAATCAATCAATTCATTATTTTTTACTGGTAGAAATAGATGTATTTATTATTATTTTTTAAATTAAGTTTATTGGGGTAACATTGGTTAATATCTTCTTTTTTAGAGTGGTACAAATCTAGCTAACTTTTTTTATTTCCATGTGGTTTGAGGGCAAAGTACCCCTATTTCCATGTTACAATTTGGGAAACCCAGTGAGCGGGGAGAAAGGACATTTGGGATTGGCCCAGGTGGTGGAACACAGGCCATTTCATTTCACTCCATTTCGAGTTCTGTTTGGCCAGAATGAAATTCTGCCCATTCCCAGGGAGCAGAGCCTGCATTTTCCTCTGTTCTCCCTGGATTGAGAACTGAGTGAGAGACAGAGTTAGGGAATGATAGAGTAGATAGGCCATGGGAGGTTGTCATGCCCAAGTCATTTCTAGAGAAGGACACCATCCCAAATCACAGAGAATGCTGGTAACAGAACAGAGCCTAGAAACCCAACCTCTTGCCTTTTATCCTCATCGTGTGCCTTCCTCTCTGTCCCGACACACTTAAGACATTTACTTGTGTGCTGTCTGCTGGTACCTACTGTTCCCATTTGATATTAATTTGATTCCCCTGTCATGATGGGTGCTAACCCCTCCCTGTAGATGGAACCATAGTATGGTCCAGATTACTCCTGATAGGTAGGCCACATACATGCTCTGTAGGCACCATTTACAGAACATTTATTGTAGGTCTTGTGCTAGCTGCTTTAAGTAGCTATATAGCATTTAAGCGTCACAACTCATGGAGATAGTTATAAGCATCCGTGACACAGATCAGAGAAGTAAAGCAACTTGCCTAAGATCACACTGTAAGCAGGCAAATGGCAGAGTGAAGATTTGAAGCCAGGCCTGTTGACTTGCCATCAGTATTCTTCAACCATTATATGGCTGCCTGCCCTTGGAGGCTAAGGAAGATTCTGACTCAGAGAGGAAGCAGCAAGCCACACAAAGAAAGGCTGCCACCTTCCCACCCTAAACTTCTGCGAACAGATTTGGTCGTCTGGAAAAATGTGATTGCTCAGAAATCGGCGCATATGTCATTACGGCTAAGCCTATCACCTAACATTGGTGCAAAAAGTGAAAAAAAAAATCCAATTCAGTATATTATTTCAAATATGAAATATCAGCTGTTTGGTTTTCTTTT
>NW_024351732.1:2054292-2170445 GCF_902729225.1 Pteropus medius
ATCACTTGGCTTAAGTTTTCCATATGCTTGTGAACATTCCTACTTGCACAGACCCTATATGCTGGTGCTTTCCCACTTGTGATAAAAAGGAGGGACAAAAGCTATTTTTAATTTGGCCACCGTACGAACATCCAAGTCTTCCCTTCCAGCAACTAAGCCTATATGTTTTCTCGACAGGGTATTAATTACCTGACTCTGGGAATGGCCAGACAGAGCTCTGGCTGCCCTGCTGGCCATAATGCAATTGCCCGTGGATGCAGCAAGACCAAAGACTTCAGCAGGGAATGTCCTCCTCCTTAATAAATTCAGACGTGGGTACTGGGTAACTTGTTAAACACATTTATTGATTTCTCGACAGTAACCAAACACAGTGAGTGACCATTATAAACAAGAAAAGAAAGGCATTCGTTTGTACTTTGTGAGATCCAGCTGCACCTGGAGAGAAAAGACACCCCTTTCCCAGGAATTTACAAGGCAAAATGCATTCCTTCAAGGGAGCATCACAGGGGGGATGGGGAGAATGACAGTTTTGAAACGCAAGAAATCTGTCGCCTGCTATCTCAGGCTGAAGCTCACCTCGTATGAATGATCGAGCCATGGAGTGGAATTAAAGTTATACTTGCTTAGCAAATGCATTCCTGATTGCCACAAACTCAGTAAAACTGGCTGCAAATGAACAAAACATGTAGATGAAGGAACAAGTGAAATCAAAGAATGCAGTTGCATGAAGCCGGGGCTTAGCCTGTAAGGAAGGAGAACAGACCAAAGCCAAAAAAATAAAATGAACTCGTTAAACACATTTATTGAGCTGTTAACAATAACCAAACACAATGTATGACCTTTAGAAAACAAGAAACAGCAAATGGATCAATTCTGATCTTGGCAAATCCTACTACAGATATGTGACAAAGGGGAAATAATTCAATTTCTTTATAGTCTGCGGTGATATATATATACAATGTGTATTTCTTCAATGTCTGTCCTTTTTTTTTAAATTGTTGAGTAAACAGAAGAATCAATCTAGAAATGAGTGTCCTTGAACAACTTTGTCCTAGTTTACCTGTCACCAGCACCCTCAAATGATCCTAGGACACTCTCCAAGATTACTTGATGCCAAGAACAAAGTCCGCTTGATGCTGTTGGAGCTGTGTTTTCTCCTCTCTCTCTTTTGGAAGAATTTTGTATGTACAAAGGCTGAAAAGTCTCATTGAGTAGGTTTATTAGTTCAGGAAAACAGTATCAAAATTGGAATCAGGTTAACTGGTTATTTTCTTCTAAGATCTCTTATGAATGAGCCTTTTGTTTCTGAAACTTGACTTCCCATCTTGGAGGCTGTGTGAGTGTGTATGTGTGTAGATATGTTTGCATGTATGTGTATGTCTATGAGTGTGTGTAAGTGTGTGTGTGTGAATTTGTGAGTGTGTGCAAGAGATATGTGCCTTGCCATGGTTTTGTAGACCCTTTTCATGAAGAAAGGGCCAATCCAGAGTGAATGAGGCTTGAGGGAGGGAAGGAGAGAGAAGAAAGAAGGGGACATTCTAGGTTATGCCAATTCACAGTTGTAGCATTTTCACTGAGATGGGATTCTTCTTGGCCTGGTTCCCTACTTGAGGAGCCATTCATTTACTGGAAAGAGAGAAAAAGAAAAACATACACACACACACACACAACACAAAACAAGGCATAATTGAATTAATTTGCACAGAGTTTAGAGGGTTTACTTCAAAGGGAAAGGGCAGTTTTATACATGCTTGCTTACTTGTAAAAGCTTTAGTTGCATCATCGTGCTAGTCACACTTCAAATGTTCAATAGCCACATGTGACTGACTGGTAGCTACTGGATAATGCAGATACCGAACATTTTTATTATCACAGAAAGTTCTGCTCTAGACCAGGGGTGGGCAAATGACAACCTATAGGCCAAAGTCAGCTTGTAAATAAAGTTTTTGTAAATAAAGTTTTATTGGATCACAGCCACACCCATTCATTTGCATATTATCTGTGACCTTTGTCACATTACAACATCAGAGTATGGTAGAGACTAAATAGCTTACAGAGCCTAAAATATTTACCATTGGGCCCTTAACTGAAAGTTTGCTGACCCTTGCTCTAGACTGTAAGCTCTGTATGAATGGTGTCATATCTGTCTTCATCACACTGTATCCTCATCTCCAAGCTAAGTGCCTGGCACATAGTAGGTGCACAATAAATAGGTGTTGCATAAAGAGAAGGCTCAATGAATGAGTTGAGTATTTATGTGTCTGGTAGTTCTGGCTGGAAGGGAACAGAAAATTATAGTTTTGGCACTCTGTGTGTGTCTAAGAGAGAAAAAAAGAAAGAAGGAAATGTGGGGGAAGTAGGAGAGATGAAGTGGGGGATGACAGGATAGCAGTGGTAGCTGCTCCACGAAGCTGCCTGGTACCATTTACAGCCCCCACATTATCGCTGCAAAGGGCTTCCCCATCCAGACTTTCATTCATTCCTCACGACAAGTCTGGAAGGAGATGGTATAGGGACTGTCATGAAAGAAACCAGGTCCAGAGGTATAAATGCCTTGGCTGGGTTTGCATGGTTTTTAGTGACAGAACCAGGCCCAGAACTTGGGTGTCCTCCACGACACCATTCTGTCTTCATCTTCCTTTCTGTGTTGAGGGTTTACCACCTGATCAACAGAGACTTAGTGTGTAGAAGGGAAGAGAGAGGGCTCGGTGTGGACCTGAGGGTTAAAGGCAGGAGTCATTTGGAATGCCCCCTGTAGTAAGAATAATTGTCATTTCCAGGGACATAGCACTGAAAAAAGATGCCTTCACACACATTACCTCGCCGGAGCCCAGTGAGCTGGCATCCAGAGCACCTGCCCACCTTCTAGGGGAAAAGGGTCCACTGTGCACATAACTAAAAGCTCTAATGCTTCTGGCTGTCCTATTCTAACACATAACCTTGAAAAAAATCTACCTTTCTGGACTCTTCTGTAAGATGGCAATAAAAAGCTTCTTTTGTCTGAACCAGAAGGGATTTAAAGTTTGATCTCTACCTCTATCTATAATGGCTTTATCAACAGAAAGACGGCATGCAAATGGAAGGTGGTGGTCTTAACTGTCATTTATAATCACGATTCCTACAGTGGGAGATAACGGCAGGCCTTAAAGAACAGGTCTCAGCAGGAAGACTGAGCCCTGACCTGGGTCCATTGCCCTCTGAGCCATGTACCCACCTCTATACTGAAGCTTCTGGGCTCGGTTGTTTGGACAGTCCTTCCCTTGTAAACTGAAGTTGATGTTGGTGCGGATACAGCGGTTGTTGAGTGGCTGGACAGGCCTGAAGTTGTCACTCATGCTCAGAAAGATCTGAGATGGCTGATTCTGGCTGAGCAGGCGTAAGGAATGCATCTGAGGAGAGAGAAACAGCTGTGACATCCTGTGACATCCTCTTCGATGCACTAGGAAAGAAATAAGACTGTGTAGATTGTGGCCAAGCCAGGCTGTCTGGGAATGGGCACATGAGCCCCTCAGAGACCCTGGTTCCATGGGTTCAGTTGTGCTGGAGCCCACAGATGCCTCCATGCATGGAGGGGGCTTTGCTTCTAGCTCAATAGCTCATGGAAGCCTCTGAGCGAGTCAATTACTTTCTTTTATCCTCAAATATGCCATCTGTCAAAGGAGGAAATCCAACTAGGTGTCCTCCAGGGTCTCTTTCTCTTACACCCCATAGTTCAATAATTCTCAGCAATTCAGGGAATTATCCCCTCACATGGGTATTATCCAGACTACAATGATTGGTCCAGGGGTCAGAGCGAAACTAAGCTGGATTAGTTTGGTTTCTTTGCTGTGAAATCAGGTCCAGGAGCTGGACTGAAACGTCTGTGGCATCGTTCCACCCCAGGACTGAGAAGCAAGAGAAGAGTCTCCAGCAGGAGAGAAGAATGAGGCAAAGGTGTAGAAGAGAGCAGAAATAAAGGGCTTCTAGGGTTCTGATTCCAGCAAATTCCTCTCATCAATTTCTGATCTTAAATTCTATAAGGTGCCCCAGCATCTCTTGAACAAATCCTTTTTCTAAGTTATCGGGAGGGAGTTGCTTGTCATCAAGAGTCCTAATCAATACAGATAGGATCAGGGGCTTCAAACTGTTCATATTGTTGTTGGTTTGTAAGTACAGTTGACCTTTGAACGATGTGTGGGTATGAGGTATCAATTCTCTGTGCAGCTGAAAATCTGCATATAACTTTTGGCTCCCCCCAAAACTTAGTTTATCCCTTGTTATCTATGGGGGATTGGTTACAGGACCCCCTGCGAATACCAAAATCCATGGATGCTTAAGTTCCCTAGATGAAATGGTGTAGAACAATGCATACAGTCAGCCCTCTGCTTCTGCAGATTCCCAGCCACAGACTGAAAACAGTACAGGTAATTATTGAAAAAAATCTGCATGTAAGTGGATCTGTGTTGGTCAAGGGTCAACTGTATATCTCCTGTAAAGGAGAATGGATTCTGCTTCCTTTGCTCATCTTTTCTCTGAGTTTTTATAGAATCTCATAATCAAAGAACATCGGAGCTGGAATAGATTCATGTAATTTATCCCCTCCCCCATCATAAAGGGCAGTATTTCTTTCACAAAAAGCCCTAGGAGTACATAATGAGACATTTGGAAAGCTGGCCTCAAAGGCCAGATCTCTTTGTTCTCATCTAGCTCTGAGGAATCCTAGTCAACTTTACTAGGAATACTGTGAGATGCTCTAAAAAATTCCACATTCAAATATGTTTGTAAAATGCTACAGATCATATTGCCTCCTCTTGGAGGCTGACATATGTATCATCATTTTAAAGGGCCAAGAAGTCTCCCAACAATAAAATCTATTTAACTCTTTTCTTAAACCAGTTTTTCAAACATATTTGACCATATTATCCCTTTTGCTCATTTGCTTTTTGAACACTATCTCTGTAGGACTATTTGGGAACTAATCCTGCTGTCCTTTCTCACAAAGACGGGTCAAAGGCTTCTTCAATTAGTTCATGCTAAGCCTTTTCAAATGCTGATTCTTTAAACATAGGTGCGACGAACTGAGTTATGTACCCCCACAATTCATAAGTTAAAGTCCTCACCCCCAGTACTTTAGAATATGACCTTATTTGAAAATAGTCATTAGAGATGTAATTAGCTAAGATGAGGTTACTGAGATGGGTCCTAATCCAACATGACTGGTGTCCTTATAAAAAGGAGATTTGGACAAAGAGACACAGATACAGGGAGAACACCATAAGAAGATGAAGGCAGAACGGGGGTGATGCTTCTACAAAGATCTCCAGAAACTACCAGAAACCAGGGGAGAGGCATGGAACAGACTCTTCCTTATTCCCTCAGAAGGAACCAACCCTGCTAACACCTTGATCTTGGACTTACAGCCTCTAGAACTGTGAGAAAATACATTTCTGTTATTTAAGCCACCAAGTTTGTGTTAATTTGTAAAGCAGTCCTAGCAAATTAATACAATAGGCACTCCACAAACCCAGACATTCTTCACATCATCTTCCCCATTCGCTAAAAGACCACAGAGAAGCTCACCTGCATCCTCGTTATATAGACAGGTTTGTTCATTATTATCCAACTTGCTGTCTCATAGCAGGGCGGGATAGTCATCGACCCATCATAAGTAATGAAACTAGAGGTCTCTGGATATAGTTCCTCTATATTAAGTCCCTGTAGTAAATATGCATCATCTAGAAAAGGAAATAAGAAAGACTTCAGAATTAGGTTTCTTGAAAAGGTCCTGGTATTGCTGATTGTTTTTCCCTCTTCTGATTCCAGAAGACTCTATCTGTCAGGATAGGCTGCAGTAACAAATCACAATCATTTTTAACAACAAAGGTTTATTTCTTGCTCACATACATGTCCAATTCTAGGTTGGCTGAGGACTTCCTCCATGTCACTGTTGTCCACATTCTGGGACCTAGACTCTCTGAGTAGCTGCTATCTGAACCCTTGTGAGTTACAACAACAGGAGGAGAAGAAGCATGGTCAAACATATGTGGGCCATTGAAGCTCCCATCCCGGAAGTGGTACGTTACTTTTGTATACATTTTGATATCCAAAGCAGTCACATGCCCAAGGTCGACATCACAGATGAAAGGAACCACATTCTCCCTGCAGGATGGGGCACTGACTATTGGTAGACAGAAATATAGTCTACCACAAGGACACAGAAAGAGCCAAATGCTTGGTTATGGTCATTGAGACATGGACCCATAGCACTGTAGTCAATGAAATGCACAATTAAAGGCTTTAGGACCTGTGGAAACACAGCCTGGTCACAATTCTTATTTATTAGCATTGCTTCATTAAAAAAATAAAATAATTTTAGAAAGAAAAATAAATCAGGCTAAATGTTACCGTGAGATTCAACATTTAAGTTCAAAAACTGATTTCATTTTTGTGGATCTCCTCTTTGCCAGGCCCATGCAGGTAGCCTTTATTCTTACACCTATTTGAGGTATTCACACTAATATATCTTTTATTATCGAATATGATTTTTTAATTATTAGAGATATCAGAACATATGAAACTATATGGAAAAAAGAGTGAAAAAAGAAAATAACTCAGATGATTGAAAACAACTGCCATTAATATTTTTCTGCATTTCCTTCTGTTTTTTTTTTTTTTTTATTCAATGCATTGGTTGTATTTTTATGACATTATAATGTACTGGAGTTTTCAAATCTTAAAAAATTGCAATGAACCTCTCACTCCACTCCCCATTTCTCCCCACAATCCTTTTTTGCATACCTTTGCTCTCTTCTCCTGGCTTCTAAATCACCATTTTCCTAGCCATCTTCTTGAGTTCTGTTGGTGGCTCCTAATTTTCTACCTGCTTCTCTCAATGTTGGCATTACCTGAGGATCAGTCTAAGGCTTTTTTTTTTTCTCACTCTAGACCCTCATCATAGGGTAGCCCATCTATGTTCATGGATTCCATTGCCCTCTGTACCCCAGTGATTCCAGATCTATGTCTCCAGAGGTCTTACACCCCCAGTTTGCCATGAGCATTCACCACTGTGGCCCATCCAGGAGGCCCGAAGGACACATGGCAAGGACCCAAAGCCTGGCCGTCCGAGACTGGCTCCTCCAGTCCCCCTGGATTCATGTGTGTTCTCTAATCCACATGTACGCCTCATAGTGGGAAAAAGCTAACTCTTCAGTGATTAATACAATCTTCCAAGTTTAGCAGTGTGCACATTTAGTGGTAAAAAAAAAAGACTTTCACATATAGCTGGAACCCCATATTGACCTAATGAGATTGTTCAGGCAGATAATAACATCTTCACTGAAACGACACTGAAGGTCAGAGAGGCAGAGTAATCTGCCCAAGGTCGCAGAGCTAGCTGGTGACTGCAGAGTGGGAACTGAAACCCTGACCTCCAGACCATTCATTCATTCATTCATTCATTCAACAAATGTTCACTAAGTACCTCTTTGTGCTGGGCACAGGGTTAGGCTCTGGGGATAGAGCAGTGTACAAGACAGATGTAGTGCCTGCCTTCATTCTGGTTGAAGAGACAGACAACAAATGGCAAAAATAAATATATGTAGACTGTAATATCAGGTGGTGATAAGGGCATCCTGGCCTGGCCTGTACTCACCAACTGATGCTGAGTGTTAAGGCTGCTCATCCATTTTCCTGGGCAAAGACCTCCTTCCTCTCCCATCTCTTCCTTCAGAAAATTCTCACTCAAATTCCTCTGACAAGAAAGAGCCATCTTTGCAAAGGGAACCTGAACTTCAGTGCTCCTTCATTTGTCAATTAAGAACAAATAACTGAGCCACTGGTTTAGAATGCTGTAAACATTTGCTCCATCCCAAACAGCCCCTCCTGGCCTCTGACTACACTGATGGGGTAACGGACCCTCTTCAGGGCTCTGACAACATTAATGCCCATGAAAGAGATTGGCCAACCTGGATTTGGAGACCAATCCTAGGACAAAGGACTTTCTTTCACTTTCCATTTAAATATTTCTGCCTTTCCATAACAACACCAGGGAATCAGGACAAGCCCAGGAGAGACACAGTGATTGGAACATGACCGGACTGGGTCTGCACTCTGGCCTGTGCGATTAGATGCTTCCATGACAGCGTCACGATGCCCAGAGCACACACTGATGTGATGGTCCTTGGAAGTGAGATCGGGTGCCAACACAACAGGCTTATGTTCAGTATTCATCATTGGTTTCTGTTTCTTAGGTCCCTAGTATGTGTCAGGCACTGAGCTGGGTACTGGTGAGCAGGACGTAATTAAGCGAAGGCAGTGAGGAACAACAGAGACAGTGATGTGCATCTGCACTGTGTACATTGAGAGGTTGTCGGTTCTACTTAGGGGTGGTACTCAGGAGAGGATTCACTGAGCTGACCTGAACTGCATCTTGAATGACAGGAGGTAATCAGTGAGTGTCTGGCAGGGTCGTGGCTGTCAAGGGCACTGGACAGTCATGCTAGACAAAGAGCTAAGGACATACAGAGCAGTGCACACCCGGGGACAGCTAGAGTGTGGGTGAGAAATGAGGCTGGAGAGTCAGCACAGGCCACACCCAGAAGGTCCTTCTCTGCACTGTTAGGAGTTTGGTCTTCATCCTGTGGGCAATGCAGAGCCACTGAAGAGTTTTAAGCAGGGGAGTAGCGTGATCAGATTTGCACTTAATGATGCTATGCTGACGGTGCTTTGGCATGAAGATTAACATATTGAGTAAGAGAAGGAAGCATTTGGCACATCTTTATTGAAGGTCAATGTGATTTGTTTAACTAAGCTTGCACTCGGAGCGCACTGGGTACTCTAGCATGCTGCCATTATTGTGTCTTATTTTATTTGGAGTGGTCGAAAGGAGGGAAGGAAAGAGGCAGTAGAATGAGGATTGGTGTGTCCGTGTATGTGTGTGGGGGCTGGGGGGGAGCAGGCTAGACGCAAGAGGCAAAATGCCACGATGTTCATGGATTTAATCCTCACAGTAGGGTAACAACACGCTTCCAAAACACTGTTTGATCCGTGTCTCCTGTGAGATGCAACAGTCATCAGAGAATGTGATCCCTGTTCACTAACTTGGTTATTTCCATGATTCTCGCTAATACTCATACTTCACCTTTTGCCCTTTTTATTTCCTCACACTACAGAACTTGGAAAAACCCAGTGTGAAGAGTGTGAGCTTTAGACTCAGACCTGAGTGTGAGGGCCGACTCTGCGGCTCACCATCTGGGTCGCCTTGGATGTGAGACTATCTGAGTCTCAGTTTCCACATCTACAGAATGCAGATGGCTGGAGTAGGCAGTAGACTGTGTGTCTCCCGTCCCCAATTCATATGTTGAAGTCCTAACCCACAATGTGATGGTATTAGGAAGCAGGGCCTTTGGGGGTGATTAGGTCATGAGACCGGAGCCCCCAAGAATGGGATTAGTGCCCTTATAGAAACGACTCCAGAGAGCTCTCTCATCCTCTTTCTGTCATGTGAGAACACAGCAAGAATTCTGCAAACCAGAAGGGGGTTCTCACCAGAACCCACCCATGCTGGCACCCCAATCTTGGACTTTCAGACTCCAGAACTGTGCGAAGTAAATTTCTGTTGTTTATATGGTACTTTGTTATAGTACCTTGAACTAAGACAGAGTACTTGCCTCAGAGAGGAGGAACAAACGAAATCACGCTTTTTCATTTCTTGGCACGGGGCCCGACCTGTAGTAAGTACTCAGTGATGCTGGGGAGCATTGCTATTACTCCTTACGTCCTGGGATGTCCTCACCTAGCTTCTCCAGGATAACCACAGCTTGACCTCCCTGAGGCCTTCTGGTTCCACTCAACTGGGTGGTCCATACCTTCCTTTTTCACTGTATTTACCGAACTAGCTTGCTAACTACTTACCTTTCTTAGTGTCCTAAGCCCTAAGCCTCAGCATGCAGTCCACCACAGAGTGGGTGCTCAATAAACAATGGTTGAATGAATGAATGAAATGGTTTCTGTCCAGCAGCTCCACCTGCTGGTGGTACTGAGCATAAACCAAGGGAGGAAAAGGCAACATCGTCTGTCAGGCGATGGGGAAAATTCTCGGAGGCTCCAGTCTGTACCACTAACTTAAATGCATGCTGCCCACCATCACCCCTATATATCACACCCCAAGATATCAGAGTGACACTGAGACTGCTTCCCATCTCCATATGGCATTACCGTGTTTCTATGCCAAACACACCTGAACCCTCATATTTACATTACCGAAATTGTTGTGCATTTAACATGTCATGTTTGTCCTCACCACTCTGCCTCAAAGCTTGCCATTAAATCAGTGTTCTACCTTTTAGGGGTTGGAATTTGAGAACCATATGCTACGTTTTTACGTCTTCTTTTCTCTCTATGGAGACTTCCTCGGTGTATTTGGCAGGACAAAAACAATGGAACACAAGAAAAGAATATGGGCAAATCCAGCAGTTTTCAGGCCTAATATCAAGGACCACTGGGATGTCTTCCATGGCTGACCAGGCCAGGAACTAATTATTACCCACGGACTATCTAGTCCATGCAGCAGCCAGCAGAAAAAATTGGTTTGGCACTGTAAACCGAAAGGAGCCTGCTCTCCCAACTCTCACGGTTCTACACATTAGTAAGGGTGACGAAGATCTAGAGGAGGTCAGAGTTGTTTATGAGCAGAGAGAAACAAATGTAGGGTGAAGCTCTGAGGCCAATGGGGTGATCATGCATGCCTCTGCTTGCTTTAAGGGTATTTCCTAAGAAGAGGTGATGGCAGAATTTCAAATAAACTTTCATGGATAGTTTTATAGAGAGGTTTTCTATCTGTCTATTCTATCTATCTATCTATCCATCCATCTATCTATCTATCTATCTATCTATCTATCTATCTATCTATCTATCGATCGTCTTCCTACCTATCTATCTATATATCATCTATCATGTATCATCATCTATCATCTATCTAAGGAGAATATAGTGTATAGAAGACAAAGCCCTGTACTTCAAGCGGGAGTTTTAATTCAAGTTTAAGTTCTAATTGTGGCTTTGCCAGTAATTTACTCTTCCTTCATGGCTAAGTCATGTAACCTCTTATTTGGGGGCACCAGACTATTCTGGATATTTCTAAAGTCATCTTCAGGTCAAAAAAGTCTAGAAACCCCAAAACACCCTACAATAGAAACAAGTTTATGTAGACAAATTTATCTTGAGTAGGACAAATTTTTGTAATTTTGTAATTTTTTGTGTTGGCTATATCTTTATAATACAAGAAGACCCCATGGATAATCAATAAGTATAGAATATTTATGCAACATTTATAAACTAACTTTTTTCTTTCAAATGACTGTAGAAGTTGACAGCTGTGCTCTTGATTTTATGACAAGCTCTTGCTGAATCTTATCATTTCTGTTATGCTGAGATTTTAGTCAGGGACACAATTCCCAAGTTGACTTTAAAATTTTTTTTTTTCTTTTTTTGTCTAAGAGAAACACACTATGATGAACTACCTAGAACCACACAGTGTGGGGCCCTTCCCTTAGTCTGGGCTTCAGTGGCTGCCTCTGTTAAATGCATGGTGTTTACTTATGTGGACCACTGATGACATTTAATGTTGCCTGGCTTCCTGCTTATGAAGTTCCCATTCAAAGAGAATGATGCCAATGAAAAAACGGCTTGGCAGTTCCAGAGATCAATACTGGACTTGCTTCTGATCAATATGGAACTATTTGGCAACTTTCTCAAATAGAATGACATTTCTTCTTGTAATCTGAGGCCCATTCAACTGAAATGAAAAAAGGCAATTATTAAAGCATAAAGTAATATGATTTTTTGTTTTACACAAACAATAAATGAAAAAAAGAGCCTCTGAGTATTGAATTCATGATGTAGGCCACAGCTTTTCTGTCTCTCGCTGACTCACTGACTCGAGTTACTACTTTGATTGCAACACAAGAAAGGGTGTGCTGCATTGTGCATTCTGTGAAAACATTTCCAAAGCCATTCCTTTGAAATGAAAGTACAAGTTCAATTAAGCATAGGAAAGGCACCGGGAGCAATATGCTTAAAATCCCCAGTGATATTTCATCACATTTAACACAGCATACCTCCGAGGAGCAGGAGCACAGAATACTTTCTGAGGAACTGAGAATTATAAGGCAGGTACAAGTTGGTCTGCCTTTGCCTACACACTCATCTTTTAGCTCGGATGGGGGTGGGAGGCTAGAGCAAAGTTATTAACAGGCAAGACTGTAAAAAGATGTTTTAAAAGGAACTCGTATTGTGTGTCAAAATATCATGTTTAAAATCTCTCCTCCAAACGCCTTCAGTCGTGTCTTTATTTCCTTGGTGGAAATATGTTAAGACAATAGCCAGACCCCTTCAAATTTGGAATCTGTGATATTTTGGATTGTTACTGGACCGAAGTTCACCGTTGTATTTATTTACTATCTATGGAATGAATGGAGTATGAGAAACAGAAAGAGAAGAAGCTACTAAAATGATACAGTGTCCTAGGACATTGGAAGAAAGAGTTCATTCATATGTAATGTTCTAATAACGACTCCCTCTTACCCATTTAAGATTCCTCTTTGCACTCCATTAGTCACTGGTTTCACCACTTTAAAATATCATAAAATTAAAAAAATAATGCTAGCTCAATAAAGTCACATGGATACTAAAATGATAAGAATGTTACCTTTTATATAGGGGCTCTGTGCCCACTAATTAATTAACACAAGGAAAATGGAGAGATATTGGCATTATTCCAAAACACTACATTAAAAAAATTAGAATACTGTGAGTAAATTATCAATATTTCCTCCCAAAAATCCATTCAGAAAATCTACTCTCTAATGTCATGATTTCAGTCTTGACTCTCAATCTGTTGCAGGGGAATTTAACTTTAATAAAATGGATTTTCTTTAGAAGATTTTCTAAAATCAGCCTGAGATTAATTCAGGCTGGTCTTTTCCACTGTTGGTCCGGGTTAGTGAGAGTGCTATAAAATTTGCTCAGATGTATGAAATGTTAACTTTCACGGAAAGTCGTGGCACCGTCCCAGGCCGTGACCACCCACTGTGTGAGTTCACACATGGGAACTGTGCTTCATTTAAAGCAAGTACGTTGTTGCCTGTGTGCCCTGTACTGTCTTTATCTTAAACATATTTTTTATTTGGCATCATAGTGACCTACCACCCACCCTTCATGAAGCTGAATTTAATGACCTTCGAAGTTTAGGACAATTTAGGAACACATGAAATTAGGCACAGAGTTTATACCTGTCATCGTCCGGGCACCTGACTCATTATCTTGCTTGATCCTCTCCCAAACCCTCTCACTACCGGTGTTAATATCCTCATTTTACCGATGAGGAAATCTCAACGTCAGAGATGTTAAGAAACTCGCCTGAAGCCACACAGCAAAGGAAGTGGTAGCCAGGAGCCCAAGTCCACTTAGTTACAGCTCTTTTCACTAGAATACATTGTTTCCCATAGTATGGTGGATTTCACCAGCTTGATATCTGGCTTCCAAAATTCCCAGTCTTTTGGCAAGATTCTCCTTTCTTCCTTTTATAGATTCCCTGGTGCTGGTTTCTTAACAAGCTCAATCAAGTAATTTTGCACAATTTCTTTTTTACCCCTAGTCATCTAATCTGTGGTCAAACCAAGCAAATGGACCGTGTCCCTGCTAGCTGTCATTTTGTGGTGGTTTCACCCCATGCTCCCATGCTTACTCTTGCCTCCTCACAGCTCCTCAGCTAGTTGATGAGACAGTCACACAAGAGCCTCTTCCAAGGTGGGATTTAAAAGATATCTTTAGAATGATTTGCAATCCTAAGTCATGAGGATTTGAGCTACTCTCAAAAGTGAGGACATGTCCGCCTCTCTTCTCTATTTATTCTCACTCCCATGATTTCACCCAAGTTTAAATGCCATCTGGATATCAGTGACTTCCATATTTATATCTTCGGTTCCCTCTCCTGAAATCCAGACTCATATCCAACTGCTTACTCCACACCTCTTCTTGGATGCCCCATAGATCTCAAGCTTAACATGTATGAAACTTCTAACTCCCTTCCCACCCACAAATACGCTTCATCCACAGTCTTCTCATCTCAGTCGATGGAAATGTCTTCCTTCCAGTTGCTCAGGCTAAAAACCTTACAGTCATCCTTGAATTCTCTCACTCACATCACACATCTGATCTATAAAGAAACCTCTTGGCTCTTCCTTCAAAATATACCAAATCATTTCTCTCCACCTCCCCCACACCAGCCTGGTCACGGTCCACACTGTCACATCATTTGGGGTGCTGCAACCATCTCCCAACTTTTATCCTTGCCTGTCTCTAGTCTATTCTCAATCGAGCAAACAGAGTGATCCTTTTGTCAGCGATCATGTCACACTCTCTGCTCAAAGTCTTAGATTGATTCTCATTACGATGGCCTCCTCATCAGGGAAAGACTGACTCCATGACTTCTCTGGTTATGATGAGTGCCAATAACGGCAGTGCCACCGTGTCCCTCTGGATGACACTGATTTCCACCAGTGGTCCCTCACCAGGGCACAGCCAGGAGTTGCAGAGAGTTTAGGATGGTATGAGCCTGAACTTTCAAAGTGCCTATAGGTTCTGTGGTTAGTTTATGTCCTTTCTGAGCAGAAACAAATGGAAAAAGCAAAAAGATGGCTCTTCAGACTGAACCCAAGTTAGAATTAAGAGAAAAACACGCCAACAAATTTCATGAAGAATGACAACCTTGTGGAACCAAGCTGCCCTATCTGGCCTGCAGACCTGACGCTGGCAACAGAGCCCTCACAACCGACCCACAGACACAGCAGTGAGACAGCAATGCTTATCACTGAATGCTTGCTTATTATGCAGAGTTGCTAACTTAATAGCCACTTACGAGATGTGTGTCCTTGTCAAATGACTTCATTCTTGGAGCCTTGGTTTCCTCATCTGCAAACTGGGATAGCAATAGTACCTATTTGGAAGGTAGGTGCTTTGTGAGCACTATGTAAGGTGCTGCATGGAAAAAGCTCTTGGCACAGGGTCTGGAGTACAGAAAGTGCTCAGTTAGCATCACTTCCATATTCCTGATGCTCGCTCAGTATGTTGTAGACTGGGTACCACATCTAAGAGACGGGATAAATTGGAACTATGCTGGGCTGTAATTCTGTGTTGCAGCAGCTGAATGGGCTGGTTGGGAGAGTGGGTGGGGGTTGAAGTCAGGTGTCCCTGGGTAGTGTGGTGGGGTGGCAGCGAGGGGAATTGATTTATTTGTCTTAGAAGTATGAAAGCAGGGTACCCTGAAAGGTGCCACTGAGCAGGTGGTGTTGTCTTCCTCTGGATTGGAATCCATGGGCCGAGGCCAGCATCACCTGCTACATTCTGCAGAGCCTCTGGAGAGACTTGCAGGCTTGTATTTCCCACCCACTGGCTGCATCCCAGTGAATGACTTCTGTTTCAGAAACTCCCCTGCTTGCCGCCTGGCCAGCCTTCCACAGGCTGTCTGCCTCAGGGAGTTTAGCTGAAGGGAAGAGTGCTGGTGCTTTCCTGCTGAGCAAATCAGTTCCTTCAGCCACAGTGTTCTGGCCATAGCAGTGTCTACGCCATTTTCACGTGTAGGGGCCATCATTATCTCCGTGGTGTCATTCCTTCAGGTATGTGATAAATGTGCGACCGGGAACACCTCCATTTTTCCCCAATGAGTGCAAGAGCACAAAATATCTGTGATTAGGGGTCCTAAAGCAGTTACCTCTCCCCACGGGGGTCTCTTTATCTTCCTTAAGTTCTCTTTTCGTTTCCCTTGCCCTTGACAGATAGATTATGAGGGACAGAAGTAGGGGAGACTCCTGTTGTCTTCTACGTGCATTTCTAGAAGGTGTCTCAAGAAATGCTGAGGACGTTTCTTTAAATACATCTTCTGTGTATACTCCTCAGCATGGCATCAAGACCCTTCAAGATCTGGCTCCAGACCATCTTTCCTGTCATCTCCTCTGCTATTCGTTCCTCCATAAATTCAGGCCGTCACCAATGTTTACTGAGTATACAGTTAGATGAAGAGCTGATGAAGACAGTTCCTATCTTTGAATTCTTCATAGTCCTTTTAATGGCTGCACATAACATTGATTAACTGTGCCCATTTGAGAATGTTTCCTTCTCCCATATATAACCCTTCCTTTGACTATTCTACCATTCCTTCCTTCCTTCCTTCCTTCACCCTTTAGCCCCTTCTATTCCTTCCTTCTTCCTCACCTCCCTCCTCCCTCCTTCCTCCTTCTTTTTTTTTCTTTCCCAGGCAAATAGTTATTCATCTATTCCGTCCTTATTTGAATGACACTCCACTTTGTGCAACATTGCCATGTAATTCTAAGTAGATTTTCTGTGATCTGAAAGAATTCTCTTCATATTTTTAACACTGAACTTGTAACGCAGATCCTTATAGTACACTATGATATACCTGTCTCCCCAACTAGAGAGTGAGGACCTCAGGGACAGGAAACTTGTTCTATTGCTCTCTGTATATCCTGGCACTCAGTAACATTCACGGAGCTAGTGAACAGATGAATGAAGGCTTTAACATTGCTGCCCACTTCAGCTGTTGCCAAAGTGTGCCTTCTCAGTTCCCACGGACACGATAGGGGTAGCAGTCAGCAGGGACACCTCATTTGAAATAGATAAAGTTGAAGTTTCTCTTAGCCACAAAACAGCCATCCATCATTGGTCCCAACAAGATCTGTCGCCCTGGCTCTCCAGCCCCTATTTGCACCAGAATCAATACCTGTTCCTGAGGACAGCTTCCCACAGCAGACCACATGGGTGCTTTCTTCTTCAGCAGCAGCCACATCACTTAATATAATTAATCAGACCAGTGCTGGGGGTGGGGCGGCGAGAAAAGTTCCACTAATGGTGGACTCTGCAGCTGGTAATCTGTTAGATTGTATATTGGGGCTTAATGTGTGATTTCACAGCTTTTCACAGTCTCTAAACTGCAAATTCGAGATTATTTGAAAACATTTTATTTAATTTTCATGCTTTTTTAAATCAAAAAGTTAAAAGACTAATAATCTTTTGTAGGCAGTTATCAAATATGCTATTTGCAAACGAGGCAGAAACGTCTTCCTTAGCTGAGCAATCTAGGTGTGCACTTCGGACTCTACAGGCACATGGATGAAGGGCAGGATGGTTCTGGAGACAATTTAATTCATTCTTCTAGGTGATGTCCATCTAGGTGGAATGCAGTTCTCTGGGTTCATTCATCACTCCTACCTACTGTTCCCACCCCCACCCTCTTCATATGAGAGTAATTTGGCAGTGGGTACCTGTGGGGAGAGCTTGTGCCTGGGCCACCTTTTTATTCTGGTAGGCTTGCTAGTTGTCTGTCATGGGGCAAGTGTGCAGGAAATGTTTGCTGAATGAATGAATAAACGAACAGGAAAAGGTTCCCCATACTCTCCTTCCAGCAGTCCAAAGTGAGACCTGTAAACATTCACTCTGTCTTTTCCCTGTTACCATGGGAAGTAGAAGCAGCAGGCACAGCTGAGCTCCTCACTTGCTGGAGGACACGCCAAGGGGGTATGGAGTGTTAGAATGTTTGCACACTGCTTTTAACTTTTGCAAAAACCATCACTTACCTATTGCTTGATTCAGAATCCTAGACCCAGAAGGACCTTAGAAACCTGAAGTTCAGCTTCCTCATTTTACAGATGAGGAACAGTCGAAATAAGGAAGCTCCTTGCTTAAGGACAAAATCAGGATTTGAATCTTACTTTCCTGCTCACTCCTAATTAGATAATTTTTGTGTGTGTGTGCTGACTTCTTTCATCTCTTGGTGTGCGCTATTTCACATAACTTTTCCCAAATCCTGCAACTTCTGGGATTGCTGTAAATGGCAGTGGCACCTTTCCCCTCTTCTATCTTCAATTTTGTACTGTTTTCTCTTTTCTGCTTAAAGATTCTAGGGATAACACACTTGGGAAACCCAAGACACTGGACAGAGTCCTCTAGATCGGTAGTCATACTCGAGAATGAAGAACGATGCCATCTTGCCTCCGACTGAAAGGGAGACCCAGTGACGCAGAGAGGAAGATCTGACCAGAAGGCCTCTGTAAGTGCTTTGGTTGTATCCCAACTACCTGGTGAATGCTTTTTCCACCACATAATTGGCAAAGGCTCAAACATGGCCAGCTGACATGGTTGAGTTTGTCAGCTAGTAGAGTCCCCCAGCTCATTATCAATCCATGGGATAATGATGACCGTCATCATAATAATCATTATCGCCTTAGGCAGGCGTGGATGACAAAGACACCCCAGGGACTTCTGTTTGAAATGAGCTGCTTCTTAGCCAACCCTGACTCTCCAGAGTGGCTTTCTACAGAATTAAAGGATCATGAAGCTGAAAGGGGCCCTTGGAGATCATCGGATTTGGCTTTCTGCCTTCCTTCATAAAGGACTAATCTTTATAGAATAGTTGTTATGTAGAAAATTGAATCGAACTTACTTTTATATGTTATTCTTGTGATAGTGTCTCTGTTGAGCATTCGATTAAGAAATGGGTTTGATGAATCAGAAACCTAGGGGAGAAAAGAAAATATTAATGACCGGGCAGTACTATTCCAAGATAAACGTTGCCTCCACACATTTGCTTATTCATCATGTTCCTAAGTGTAAACCACATACCAGACACTATGATGGCTGGAAATTCAGAGATCAAACATACAGACTCTGTTCCCCAGAAACCCCGGTCTAGAGAAAGAAGACAGGTAAGTAAACAAATGGTTATAATGCAGTATGAACAGCGCTATGATAGTCACAGGTGTGATGATGTTAGGGGAGGATCACCTACCTGGGGAATCTGGAGAGCCAGGGCATGTGATGAGTCTTGAAGGATGGGGAGAAGTTAGCAAAGGACTTTGGCGGTAGAGTGTTGCAAAGAAGGAAGGGTAAGGAAAAATATTACGTACAGAGGATCTGCACATACATCGACATGGGAGGACTAGCCATGCTCAGGCAAGTGTTTTGGGATAGTTGGAGCTGAGTATAGAGGAAGAATGGGAGGTGAGGCCAGAGGGGTAGACAAGGGCTAGCTCATGCTTTGAATGTCATGTTAAGGAATTTAAACTTTATTCTGTTGAGATGAGGAACCATCAAAGGGTTTTAAGCAGAGGGTAGGGAGTGACATGTTAGGAAGGGGACAGTAATCTAAGTAGAGAATGAGAGAGAAAGAGTACCCATAACAAGGTATCAGGGGGTAAAAACAAATCTCTAAGAAGTATTATAGAAACTTATATCACTGCTTATTATTGCACGAATCGAATATATCATAAGCCTTGCCAAGCAATCATCCCATCCATCCATCCATCCATCCATCCATCCATCCATCCATCCATCCATCTATCCATCCATCCATCCATCCATCCATCCGTCCATCCATCTATGCATCCATACACCCAATAAATATTTACCAAGTGCCCTTAATGGGCCAAACTTTGTACTAGATGTTCAGGGATCAGTTCCCATTTTATGCTCATGCCCTTAGGTCTCTAAATTTCTTCTTTGAGAGAATGAGTCAAGCTTTAAGGGGTTTAAGCCAGGGAACCACCATTTTAGAGACTCAGCCTTTTCTGAGGTACCATTGTTCATCCTAGCCATTTCTCTGCTACCTTTCTCGGCTCAGTTCTGCTCTGTAATTTACGCCTCGGGTGCTAATCGGATGTTGTGACACATCCACATTTTAAAATTGATTTATTCCGAGGGTTGGGAAAATGGCAGCAGATGATTATTATTATTAGATAAGCAACAGGTAATTTTTAGTTTGGAGAAAGCACAGACTGTTTATTTCCCTGCCATCTGTCTCTCCTTTCCCACAGTTTCCTGGGCATGTTGTGGTGAGACATACACCAAAGGAGCTGGGTGAGCGACAATGGAGCGACAACGCTCAGTGGAGATTGTAAAAACCCACCCACAAACAGAGAAAAGTCCCCACTCGGACACCGCTGCGCCCCAGAACCTTTAGTGACACATCCAGCTTCTACCTTGCCATCCTCTTCAGCCATCTAAAAAGGTAGCTTGAAGCCACCTGTGTGTGCCAATGTACCCCATGGAAGGAGGAGAGCCACAATATAATGTCGCGGCAGGTAAGGAATCTGCCATGTCCCTTAATCGAGTGCCTTGGGCTCCTGGTACCCAGTGAGTCTGGGCAGTGCTGACGTTGGGACTGGACCCTTTTGAGTTGATTAAAAATAATTGAAAAATTTCCAAAGTGCACACAGATGATTTGTGGGCTCCAGTGTGTTGGCTGCGTGGGTGAGAGGATAAAATATGTACTTGGTATAAGTGAGCTTAAGTGGGAAGTTAATGGTGTGTGATTGAGCAGCAATTACAGCCAAATCTCCGTTCCCTGTGGTCATGGAAAGGATGGGAGATTAGGAGGGGGCGGAGATAAATAAAACCCACAGATAAACAAGTCTCTTATTTTAGCCAACAGCTCCAATGCTTCTACGGCTCAGCTTTTGGCTAGGGCGACATCTCTAGGGCTCAGATGACCTGGATGTACAGGCCTCTCATTTTCTGTTCCTGGCCACCCTGCAGGGGGCTGGGCAGCGGGGGCAGAAGGATCAGAAGGAGGGGACGCCTACCAGAGGCTGTGTGCTCTTAGAGACCAAGGGCTTTCTTCATTTTATTTCTAGGTGCCAGTGCCTAGCACATGGCCAGCCTGTGTCTCACACTCTGTTGGTACTTTGGTATTAGTATTAGTGAATGACAAGTCACAGCTTGGGCAATTCACTGTGGAATGCCTGAAAGTCGATTATGTGGGACAATGATAGAAATGCTGTGGCTTATTTTGAGATCTAGCCAGAAAGAATGGATAAACTAAGGGGCAAATTGGCCTGAGAAGATACAGGAACTCGTCATTGTCCTTTCACTGATCTCAGGGTTGGGGGCATAAATTCCTCCCAACAACCCGTAGCGTCAGTAATCTCGGTGGAGTGAGTGTTTCTATCAGAGTCTGTGAGACATACCAGCAGTTTGCTATTGAGGAGGCTGATTTCCTGGGGTATCAATCACCCTGTCAGCGGCAATGTGCCTGTATTTCCAGGATGACATTCAGTAGTCCTTACTCAGTAGTGAGGCAAAGTCAGGGGCCAAGGCTGAGGCACCCACCAAAGGACAAGAGTTGCTGGGAAGCCCATGTTGGTCATGGCAGTTACTCATGGAAGCCACAGGGAGATGAGCACCTGGACAGGTATGACCCAATATAGTGACATATCTGCAGGCCTGGATTGAAGGCACTGGGTGGTTATCAATGTCATAACTGGGGCTGGATGAAAGATATAGAATTTGTCCAGTGCTTGTGGGCATCATGAGGCTGTGGGGGAGAAGGTTTTGTTTTCTCTCTTTTAAATCTGTGTTGTGCTCTCCCAGCTCTGCAGTGGGGTGGGGCATGGAGTGTGAACAAGGTCATCAGCGTTACCATCAAGCAAGACCTGGGCTGTTACGAGCTATGTGAACTTAGGTGGAATGCCCAAGAGTCTCAAACATTTTCCTCATCTTGAAGATAGGAACACCAATGCCCACCCCATGGATTTATTAGGGTTAAATGATATAATGTATGTAAAGTACTTATCTCAGTACCTGACATTCAGAAATGTACTGCATATTATAACAGGGTCTGGGATGATGCCAAGAAGTGTAGAGCAGGGACTGGGAGGACCAACTGCTTTGGGATGTCACATCAGGTCCTATGAAGGCACGGTAGCCTACGAATATGCTTACCTGAGTGCAAGTCCCTTCTTATCTTTTCTGATCACAAGCTAGAGGAGTCTGGCATTGGTGGCCAGGGGCAGCAACATGTCATAGATTCCTCTGACCAATAAGATAGCTCTGACCAGACCGAGGTGAGGGAGAGAATGTTAGTAGGAGGCATAGATTTTTGAGAGGGATGACCAGGCAAGGCAAAGCACCTACTGTAAAGGGTGATGCTTTTGAGGAGGGAGAAGGAATAGTGCCTGGGGTGGCCCATACCCATTCTTCTGAGCAATGATTATGTCATCACGAGAACTCTATTCAACCCCCCTAGTGGCAAATGCTTGATTTCTATTGATCATCTTCATCAGATTCCAAGTTCTCATTGGGGGACTTCCTCTAATAATCTGGCCAAAAATTCCCACGGGGTTAGCACCGTGACTGCCAGCTTCTGGAAATGCCATACATTGCTTTTTTCTCCTTTCTTTTGCAATTGGAAAGACAGTTTCTTTTTTTTTTTTCTATCTTCCTTTAAATTTGCATATGTATTTCACTCTCCATCTGTCAAAAATGTTAAAGGTAATTACCTTTTAACAAATTAGAATTGCTTTGGTTGGAGATTTGTTGTTGTTGTTGACTATTAGGAAGATGTGGAGCCTCCCTAGGGTGTCACAAAGTCAGCACTGGTTATCTTTGCTTAATTTTTCCCTGGGAGGGGATGCTTATGAGAGAGAGAGAGAGAGAGAGGGAGAGAGAGAGACGGGGGGGCGGGGAAGATAATACTCAGAGCAATTGTGGAGAAGCTGGAAGGCGCTGTTTAGTGCAGTACCTGGAGGAGAAGGACGTCTCACATTTTTCTTGTATCTTTTTTTCCAAGGGGCAACTTATGGGCAAGGCTTTAATCTTGTGGGGTATAAGTGAGCCACTCTCTCCCCTTCTATTATATCCTTCTGATTCTTCTGCATGAGGTGGGACCTGAAGTCTACTCCTAGATCCAGCACCATTTTTCTCTCTAGGGCAGAAGCTGCTGCATCCTCAACCCTGATGCTCTGAAATGGAACCCACTGTTTTTGCCTCTCACTGAGAGGGACTTCATTTTTCATAAATCTCATGGATATAAAAGTCACCACCCTGCAGCTTTTCTTGGGCACGGACACAACCCTTGTTGTTATTTCTAAAATCCAACAGGACTATAAATGGATATTCTGATTGTGGTGGGAATGGCAAGAAGAGAAGAATAAAGGAATGCAAGACACTTACTTTTATAAATATAGAAACTACCACCAATCCATTTGGGCTCTTTGCAGCTTCTGTGACATTTGTATATAACTCATGGTTATAGTGGATGAGCTGCACCTGGCAGGAGGGAAAAACAATAATAAGAACAACAATCTAGCATTAAATTGTGCGAGGCACAGCATATCCGCCCTACATAAAGGTAAACTGCAAAGTAAATTGTAGAACAATTGGAAAGACAGTCTTGTAATTGAAGAGATTCTGTGTGCATGTGTGTGAGTGTGCGAGTGTGCGTGCGTGTGCATGTTTAAAATGCATGCATATACACATATAAAAATACCCAAACATATTTGCAAATATTTTCTGGTAACAATCATGCCTTTCATAAGCTCAGCGCCCATCTGGCTCTGGCTCCGTCTCAGGACATTTCCCTTAAAGTGTGTGTAAAGTGAGTTTCCCTTATTAAGAGTGGAACTGCCCTGCAGAGGCCGAGGTGCTCTCCACGGCTTCACGAGCAGCTGCTACTGGCAGGAGTAAGTCTTCCTCCTGGCCTCTGGGTGAGCAGGGAATTATTAGGTCCTGAGTCAGCCCAGTGACTCTGAGAGGAGACTGGCCAGCCTGCAAGAAGCAGATGTCCTGATGGAGACAGAGCCGATTAGGCTCCAATGCACCAGCCTGCCCGGGTCATCTGATTGTGCAGGACTCAACTTCCTCCTCATTAAACGGAGATCAGCAGTCTGCCTGTGGAGTCTTTGTGCAATAGGCAGGGTGGGTAGCAAAAGGAGAACTGGACTCGAGCTCCAGTGAAATAGGTTTTGCCTCTATTACCCATTTAAAAAGAACTCTTTTAAAAAATTGTGAAACATAGCATACATATATATTCACACTAATGCCCCACCAATTTTGAGCCACACGACGAAGCTGCCCGCACCTCACAGAGACTTGATTGTTTCCTCTGAAAAATGAGTATGATTATCTCTTCTTAGATATCAATTTAGGAGTGTGGTTTTAAAATAGATTTTTAAAAACAGTATGGAAGCATAATTTTTGTAACAAAATAAAAAACAGAGAAGTAAAAAAATATCATAGTCCCACTCCCCTACCTCTGTCTAATTCTATTCCAAGCAATGCGACTATTAACAGTTTACAATATATTTTCCAGATTTTTTATGCTTACATATCACACACAGACACATACATAGTTTAAAAAAAACAATATATAGATAAATTCCTAGAAATGTACAACCTACTGAGACTGAATCAAGAAAAAAATAGAAACCTGAACAGATGAAAACAAATGAGATTCAAGTAGTGACCAAAAGCTGCCCAACGAAGAAAAGCCCTGGACCAAATGGCTCTACAGGTGACTTTTATCAAACATTCAAAGAAGAATTTATATCATTCCTTCCTAAAATCTTCCAAAAAGAAGAAGAAGGAACACTTTCAAACTCATTTTATGAGGCCAGAATCATCCTGATTCCAAAGCTAGACAAAGACACTCCAAAAAAAGAAAACTACAGCCGTAATGAACACAGACGCAGAAATATTCAATGGAATACTCTCAACCCAGATTAAAAGGATTATAAGCCATGACCAATTGGGATTTATTCCTGGGGCGTAAGGATGGTTCAACATATATAAAACAATCAATTTGATATACCACATTGACAGAGTGAAAGATAAAAACTACGTGATCACCTCAAATAAACTCAGAAAAAGCATCTGACAAAATTCATTCATAATAAAAATTATAAAAAACAGGTATAGAAGGAACTTACTTCAACACAATAAAGGATATACATATGAAAACCCATAGCTAATATCAGAATCAATGGGGAAGAACTGAAAACTTTTCTTCTAAGATCCAGTACAAGGCTAGGCGCCACCTCCATTCAACACTGTACTGGAAGTACTAGCTAGAGCAATCACACCAGAAAGAGAATTAAAAGGCATCCGAATTGGAAAGAAAGAAGTATAATTATCTTTGTTTACAGATGACATGATCGTATATATAGAACACAATAAGGACTGCACAATAAAAAACTTAGAACTAATAAATGAATTTAGTAAAGTTGCAAGATTCAAAATCAACATACAAAAGTTGGTAGCATTTCTATATGCTAACAATGAATTATCCCAAAAGGAAATTAAAAACACAATCCCATTTACGATAGCAAAAAAAATAAAAAAATAAAAAAATAAAATAAAAAGAATAAAATACTTAGGAATAAACTTAACCAAAGAAATGAAGACTTATACACTGAAAACTAAAAAAAACATTGATGAAGGAAATTAAAAAAGACACAAATAAATGAAAGACATCTAACATTCATGGCTTGTAAGAATTAATATTGTTAAAATGCCCATACAACACAAAGTGATCTATGACGCAATGCCTATCTAAATTCTAATGGGATTCTTTACAGAAATAGAATAAACAATCCTAAAGTTTGTATGGAACCATGAAAGACTGCAGATAGCTAAATCAATCTTGAGCAAGAGCTAGGCTGGAGGCATCACAGTTCCTGGTTCTAAAACATATTATAAAGTTATAGTATGGTGCTGGCATAAAAACAGATGTGTAGATCAACGGAACAGAATAGAGAGCCAAGAAAAAAATCTACACATTTATCATCAACCAATCTTTGTCAAGGGTGCCAAGGACACATAATGAGAAAAGGATAGTCTCTTCAATAATTAATGTTGGGAAAACTGAATATCTATGTACAGAAGAATGGAATTGGATCCTTATCTCATGCCATATACAAAAATCAACTCAAAATGCAGTAAAAACTTATATGTAAGACTTGAAACTGTGAACGTACTAGAAGAAAACGTAGGAGAAAAGTCTTGACATTGGTCTTAGCAATGATTTTTTTTTTTGTTCATGACACAAATAATAAAAACAAAAATTGACAAGTGAGATTGCATCAAACTAAGCTTCTGTACAGAAAAGGAAACAACCAAAAGAGTGAAGAGGGATCCTATAGAATGAGAGAAAATATCTGCCAACCATATATCTGAAAAGGGGTTAATATCCAACATGTATAAGGAATCCATACAACTCTATGAAACAAACAAACAAACAAACAAACAAATAAATAGAAAATACCTGATTTAAAAATGAGCAAAGGACCCAGATAGACATTTCTCAAAAGGAGACATAGAAATGGCCAATAGATACATGAAAAAGTACTCAATATCATTAATTATCAGGGAAATGCAAATCAAAACCACAATGAAATATCGCCTCACACTTGTTAGAATGACTATTATCAAAAAGACAAAAGATAACAAGCAAGTATTGGTGAAGATATGGAGAAAAGGGAGCCCTTCCACACTGTTTGTGAGAATGTAAACTGATACAGCCATTATGGAAAACAGAGTGGATGTTCCTCAAAAAATTAAAAATAGAACTACTGTAATATGATCCAGCAATCTCACTTCTGGATATTTATCCAAAGGAAATGAAATCTCCATTTGAAAGAGATATCTGTACTTCCACGTTCACTACAACGTTATTCACGATAGTCCAGATACGGAAACAACCTAAGTGTCCAATGACGGATGAATGGATAAAGAAGATGAAGTGTATGTATATAATGGAATATTATTCAACTTTTAAAAAAAGAAAGAAACCCTGCCATTTGTGATAATATGGGTAAACCAGAAGAACATTATGCTAAGTGAAATAAGCCAGACACAGAAGGACAAATATGCATGATCTCACTTATAATTAAAATAGTCAAACATATAAAAGCACAGAGTAGAATGGTGGTTGTCAGTGGTTGAGTTGGGGAGAAGAAATGAGATGCTGGTCAAATGGTATGAAGTTTCAGTTATGCAAAATGAATGAGTTCTGGGGTCTAATATACTGCACGGTGATAATAGTTAACAATATTGTATCGTATACTTGAAATTTACTAAGAAGATAAATCTTAAATCTTAACACACACAAAATGGTAACCATGTGGAAGCGATGGATATGGTATTTATCTTGATTGTGATGATTTTTTCATTGTATTTACATGTCAAAACATCAAGTTGAATACCTGAATATATACAATTTTTTAAATGTCAGAGATATCTCAATAAAGTGGTTAAAAATAAAAAAATGAAAAAATAGAAATGGAATAATTTGTAATCGTGATCCTAATTTTTTTTTTTTTTTTTAAATTTAAAAGTCGTTTGTGGCTCTCTTTCTAAGTCAATGTGTATCGATCTACCTAAGTCTTTCTCACAGCTGTAGAATTCGCCATGGGGTGAAAGCCCCACAACATATTTAACCATCTTCTCACTGGTTTTCAGGTCATTTCCTTTTTTTTTTTTTTCGTTTCTTGTAACCAATGACACAGCAAGTTCAGCATATGTATTTCAGTAGTGGTATTAGCATTTTCCATAAGCTGATTTGAGAATCTAATAAGAGAATGCATGTAAAAGTGACTTGTGACTCTGAAAGTATAAGAAGAGTGTTCATTTTTAACAATATACAGTATTGCATTTAATAAAAAAGAAGGTAAAGTTTTAGAAGTTGAGAAAGTCAATGATCAAGAAAGGTGCTTGTCCTTAATCTTTGAAAAAACCACCTGCAACACGGTGGTTTGTAACTTTCGCTGTGCATCCAGATTATCTGGGTGCTTTTAAAACCCACCTATGACTGTCCTCCAATTTCAATTTAATTGATTTGGGGGTGGGAACAGGGAATTGGTATTTGTTAAGAGCGCTCCAGGTAGAAGACAGCTGAAGTGGAGAACCAGTGCAACATAATCAATTTGCATTGATATCCTATTAGTGCCCATTCAGGTGGATGGTACTCTGAATCTAAGAATATCCTGAACATCTTGAGTCAGTAGAGCTTCTCATAAAATGCTGCTCCTTCAAAGATCCTATTTGCTCATTGCTTTTTCACTTCTTGTGGATTTTGCCAACGGTGGCAGATGGTTATAGAGCAGCTACTCTGCCATCAGAAGGGCATCCACAGGCAGGGGCTGGTGAATATGCTCTGCCTGTGCAGGACTCAGGCTCGGCAGGTTTGTCAGACCTATGCTTGTCAATCGCCTCCTTCCCTCTCTCCCTTCTCACCCACACTCGCAGCCAGGACTTTTTGCAGGTGGAGAAGTGTTGCCATGTAGAACCAGGAGCTGTGGGGGACCTGCCACACTTCCCTTCAGTGTCGAGTAAGCATCTTTGAATCAAAACACATCCTGCCACCTGCTAAGATCATCCCACCAAGTGACTTACAAAGCCACCTGGGGATGTGCCAGTGCTTCAAGGCATGCCATTGAAACTTCGTCATGTTCTGAGAACCACATGAAACTTTGTCATGTTCTGAGAACCACGCCTTGGAGAGTAGGAAGTAGAGGCAGTACAGTGGAGTGATCCTTCTCTCCAGCTTACAAGACTGAAAAAAGGCAGGAAGTAGTCTCTTGGGTGCCCCTATAGGATGTGGGATTCTGTAGGAGCCAGGGGCTGTGAGACAGGGGCTGGCAAGTATAGGGGTGCGGTGAGCTCCGCTCTAAACTCGTTAACACATTTAGAATTTTGATCTGAGTCTTGCTTCCTCTTTGTTCCAAGGTAAGTTGGCTAGGATTCTGATATTATTCACTTTGGTTTATATTAGGAGTCGGTTGATGGAGTGCCTCTCGTATTAGGTTGAACTATATGAAATTGACTTTCGATCTACAAAAACGGTGATTTTAATAGAGTTAACATCATATTAAAGTTAAGCTATTTTGAATACAACCATCCTCCCACTCACATCCCACACAAATTAAGTGTTAAAAAGATGACATAGTGCTTTGCTACTCAGTGTGCAGAGCAGGGACCAGCAACAGCCACATCTGGGAGCCTGTTAGAAATGCAGAATCTTGAGCCCTACCTTAGACCTCTCGAATCCAGATCTGCATTTTAATAAATTCTCAGTGATCTGAATGCATATTAGTAGTAGCTGAGAAGTACTGGTTTAGCAGATACTGTTGGTTGGTTAGCAAAGCCCTCTTTTATCTGGCTGTTTACCCCTTTTCCGGTTCAGTTTCTTGGGCTTAAGGGGTACATGCATTATGTATGTTGGAAGCCAGGCTAAGTCCAGATCATAGGAGGCCTAGAATATGAGCTAAGAAAGGGCTTTGAGCAGAGGAAGAGATAATCAGCATGGATCGTAAGGGAGATTGGAGCAAGGAGAGACTGGAGGTAGGGACAGTATAATTTCAGATAGTGGCTGTTAAGGCAGAGATCGAGTCCATAGGACTTTGCAGTTAGAATGGGCATGTGTTTGTGGTGAGTAGGCATCAAATGATCCCCCAGGCCACAGAACAGCCAGGACCACCAGAAAACCCTAGGAGGCAGCTTGGCAGTGGTCAGACTTCTTGTTCCCACCTGTCATAACACAATTTTGGCATCAAAGGCAAGAGGGTGACCTGTACCAGTTCAAGCACCAGCAGAAGGGCTTAACTGTGATAAAGCACTGCTCCTCCTCCACCTGCCTCCCAGGTCTTTGTCAGGGGCAATTATAGTTCCCGTAGCTGTTGCCTTTGTTACTCTCCAGCCAGGCATAGTGGTGCCAATCCAATACCTACTAACTACTCACAATGTGCATGAGTGTGGGTGGCCTTGGAGGTGGGGGTCTGCTGCTTGTCTTGCCATTAATTGAGGCTTGGGAAGCAGCCACATACAGGTCTTGTCCTGCTAGGAAGAGAGTATCCGATTGGCCTGTGGGTACTGAAAGCGATGTCTATGGATTACTTCTTGTCAGTTATAGGTAATATTTTGAAACCCAAACCTTCCAAAGTCAGAATTTTTGAATAATTTGGATAAGCATTAAGCTTTAATTTAACTGAGCCCCACTTGGGGGGGGGGTGCTTACTTAAAGTAATCTGAGTGTCTGACATGAAATTAGAGAATATTTGACCTTCTGAGCAAGTGCACGAGGCAACTAAGACTGCAGGGACCATGGTGAAACTGCTTACAAGAGCAAACTCTTTGGGGGCTAATGATGACATGTTAATTAAACACCAAGTTTAGCTGTTCATTAAAGAGACACCTTGAGGGCTTCTGAGAGTCTAGTTGGAATTACCATGTGAAAGAGCTAAACTTGGATTACTGAAATTATATAACCTTGACTTTTTATTAACAGGTGTCCTCCTAGAGAAGCTTTCTGGAACTGTAAGACTAAGAAATGGCTGTCTTAGAGAAAGAAATAAGTTTTTGCTGTTCTTTTCATGACGCTCACACGTGGCAGACACCATGTTCCAGTGCATTCTCTGCATCAAAGTTCTCTGTGACCTGGTGTGACTTCATTATGTGGCGCTAGCTTAAACCTTGTGTTCTTATCTTGAAACATACTGCCTCACCTCAATTCTTTACAAGGACGTGGAATTTGCTCATTCAAAAAATCCGCCAGGGCCAACCATGTGCTGAGACCAGTTGGAATAAGACTGATAAAGTCCTTGCCCTTCTGGGATAATTTCAGGTAGCAGCAAGAGCTGTAAAGGCAACACACAAGATCTTGGCTGGCAGAGTAAATGGCGGTAGTGAAAAAAATGGAGGGTGGGGTGCAAGTAGGAAGGACGTCAAGTAGTGTAGTCGGTCAAGGCCTCTCTGCCGAGGTGACATTGGAGCTGGGTTCTGATGATGAAGAGGAGCCAGGCATGCGAAGATTGGGACGACTGGATGGAGCTGCATTGCTGGCAGAGAGCACAGACAATGCAAAGCGTCTGAGGTAAGGACAAATGGCCGGGTATGGCTGGGGAAGGGTGAAGGTGGCTAAGAGGTAACCAACTCATGCAGGGCTTTCTAGACCATGGTGAGGAGCTTAGGATTTTATTTCAAGTGCAACAGACAGTCACTGGTTTTAAGGAAAAAATCAATTGATCCTATGTGCATTTTTGAAGCATCCCTCTAGCTACTTTTGGAGGACAGAGGAAGCCTTGCCTACCCTTCTTTACCATGAAGCTCAGTTCTGGCCTCAGCTTCCCTAGGGCATCTTCCATGAACCACTGACACTGAGCATCAGTGAGCATCTCTGCTCTCATGTTGCTCTCATTCAGAGGTCAAGTTCAAAATATTTTAAAACCAGAATGGACTGGGTACGGAGTGATATGAAAATACGTAAACCATATGTAACTGGTGCAGTCACATGGGTGCTGAATATCATTGTCGACGTTAATTATCATCATCAGTTTTTGAGGATCGTCACCAACATTTGCTGAGCACTTCTTTGTCCCGGAGACGATGCCGGCAGTAACACCATCTCATTCACTTCTCTCAGAATTCCATGAGATAGCGCCATTACCTCCATTTGAGTCATGGGGCCAGTGGGCCACTGACAAATTATTTGCTCAAGGAAGTGGTAAGAGTTGGGATTGTGCCCAGTTCCTATGACTATAGAGTTCACACTCCTGCAGCATGCTATTTTAAAACTATTCTCTTTGTGCTTGTCTCTGCTTTTGAATAAACATCTCAAGGGGAGGGCTATCTATCATCATATCCCCCCAGTACCTGTCATGGGACTTGGCTTGGAGGAGATGTTGGCAAGTGTTTTCTGAATGAATCCTAATTCTGTATTTCATAGTCTTTATCATGGAAGGGGATTTAGAGAAAACCTAGGCCAACCACTTCTTTTAAAAATGAAGAAGCTGAGATCAGACAGGGGTTATGTCTTGGCCAAGATCATAGAGTCATTCTTACATTCATTCACTCAACAAGGGTTTACTGAGCAACTACTAAGTGAGGGAGAGCATTCCGAGTTGAAGTCAAACAGGGACATAGGACCAGACCACAGAGATCTTGGCAGGCCAAGCTACGGCGTCCGGATTCCATTCTAAGGGTAATGGAGAATTGTGCTTATGCCTAGAATTCTCTTAGGATCAAAGCAAAACTTTTTCTGTGTCCCATAACTGAAGTGAGGAGCCTGACAAAGGTTGGTCTTTGGTGACAAGTAACTCAGCTTTCAAGCTAATATATAAGTACTCATCTTTACCAAATGAGCTCACCTGCTGCAAGCAAGCTTCCAAGTCGACAGCAAGCTGTTCTTGTCATCATTGAGGCTGGAAGCAGCCTCTGGCAGAAAGGTCTCAAATACAGTCTTCACTCTGCAGCCGTGAGGTGACTCCCAGTGCATGCCAGGTTGCTGCTTGCTCATCCCTCACGCCTTGGCAGGGTGACCAGCTGTGTTTTCAGACCCCGATGGATACACCTTAGTTCATCTTTCTCAGCATGACGCTGCATTAGCAGAAGCCCCTTAGTGAACTCAGGAAAGAGCAGCTTTGTACCAGGACCACATGGTGGCGTTTAGAGGAATAACACCACCACCTTACTGTTGCTAAAACACCTCCGTGGCTTCTGATTGACTTTAATAAGACAGAGACCAAATCTGAACTCAAGCTGGTGTAGCCCCTGACGTTTCCAACCAAGTCTCCTTGTTCTATGTGCTCCAGCCACAGAGACCTTCTTTCGGTCTCCCATACACACCATGCTTCCTCTTTCCCTAGAGCCTGTGCACACGCTGTTCCTTCTGCTTAAAACACCTTTCTCTCCCCTCTGTGCCTGACTGTTATTCATGAACTCCTTTAGATCTGAGCTCAACAGTCACCTCTTGAGAGAGATCCTTATAAGCCACTCTCATGGCATCTTGTAAAAAACATCACAGTTTTAACATTCATTTAACGTCCATCACTTTTACTAGCCTTTAAGTATCATCCAGGCAAAAACTGTTTCTGATTGGCCCCCATGATGTCCCCAGTACTCTCAGCACAGTACCTGGCACATATTAACAGTAGTAAAGTAGGAATAATTGTTAAATGAGTGAATGAGCCATATAGGTTGCCAACAATAAAATAAAAACGCAATGTTCTAAGAGATAGGGAGAACAAGGTGCTTGGCTGAGCTGGTTAAGGAACAGCCTGGAATCCTAAAGGGTGTCTCTAATGGGAATCCAGGAACGAGTGTCACACTGGGCTACCTGTATTGCAAACCCTGGCTTCACCATTGGGTACCCTTGGGCAAGGCAGGTCTCTCATCTATAAATAGGGATAATAATACTAACTACGTCACAGAACTGTGGGGATGACTTTATGAGACAATATATAAAGCATTTAGCCCAGGGACTGGCATCAATCACTAATTAGCTATTATTGTTTTTGTTGCGTATAATTATTATATAAGCAGTAGAGAATAGAGCCTTTAGCTCCTACGGGAATAGGGGTTAGGTATGCGCAGCCCCTCTTTTGGGTCCTCACTTTGAGTATGTTCTCCCAAAGAAACTTGAGGAAGGTATTACCTATTCACAACCTGGATCACTTTCCAATTTATCTTGTCCTGTTCAGACATGTATGGAGCACCTACTATGTTCCAGGTAAGAGCTTTTAAAGAGAAATGTGTCCTCAATGGCTCATACTATATCACATAGTACATATTTTCAGCTATGTGGGCTATATAGTCTCTCACAACTGTTCAACTCTTTTTGTATGAAAGCAGCCATAGACAAAATATAAAGGAATAGGTGTGGCTGGGTTCCAATAAAGCTTTCTTTACAAAAACAGGTGGCAAGCTATAGTTTGCCAGCATTGCTAATTTAAATTTGAGAGAGGAATAAAAAACTTCAGGGGCATTCATTTTCCAGAAAGTGTTTTAAAGAGATAGGAAGAAGTACATGTTGAAAGGATCTAAGTATTAATCTCTCCTATCCTCTAAATGATAGTGACTACTATTTCACATATTTATAGCCCTTTAAACTTTTTTTTAAGGCATATTCAACTCAAGTGAGTTTAATTCCAGGCAAAGCATGAGTTCTAAGCGTCCATCCTATGCCAAACCCCAAGAGACCAGAGATAAATGCTATATATTCCATATCCTTAAGGAGCTCACCCATATTACCCCATTTGTATCCTGAAAAGGGCCCCCGCCAAAAAAAAAAAAAGGCAAGGGGTTAAGCAACTCTTCCAAGGTCACAGCCAAACAGTGAGCCTGGCCCATTTTGCTTTCACGTATACAAATGTTTCTTTCCACAGGAAAGTAGGGAAAAGTAAAGGTTTTATATTTTAGGGGAGATCACATTTCAGCAGCTGTTGCTGGAACAACAATTATAAGCTAGAACTTATTTATAGAAAGTCATTAACAAGTTTGTCTTTAAGTGCAGGAGCACACAGTCTGCACAGAAGAACGCAGTTTGATATTTATCAGCCGCTACATTCTCACCCGAAGGTTTGGCAATTATCACTGGTTTGCCTGGTGACTGATGATTTCCTGCATTTTAAGACATGGAATGCAATTATGGCTAAAAATAAAAAAGAGGTGCCTATAACTTCATTGACCAAAGACCCCCAAATGTGGTCCAGCTATCTCAGTAATCTATAAAACCAGAATGAAATATGGTATTTTTTCCTGAGAAGGTAACAAAACTTGGATTTTAAACATGGAGTTTTACAACAAGTTGTATGGCAATTTGCACAAGCGTAGAGTGATACGTTTGCGTGCGGGATGATTCTGGAAAGGGCAAAGCTTGGAACCTTGTCAGGTAACTCTTTTGTCCAAGTAGCCTCAGGCTAGTTTCTTAGCCCCTCTGTGCCTTAGTCTCTTTAAGTGTAATATGAGGATGAATCTAAAGATCATTGTGAGAATGAAATGAGATGGTCCACTGCACAGTATTTCAGGAACCAGGCAGGGTATAATCAAACAAACAAAATAAATTGGGTGACAGGACCACACGTATAAAAGGCGGTCGTCAAAGTTTCCTTCTTTTTCCTTTCGCGATGCAAAGATTGATCATACTTATCATCTTATTGGTTTCTGGACTTGAAATTTGTTGTCACAAAACAAACCGCACTCCAAGAATCTTCTAGAGAGGTCTCTCTTCTGAGGGGACATATGTCTCACACCTTTATCAAGAACTACGAAGTTAGGATGTTCCCTGATGTTTTTTTTTTTTTTTCCCCTGAAACATTCTGAAATAGCTGTTTCTAGAAACCAAAATTTCCTTCTATGATTCTTTTCCCAAAGTGTCGGTATCCCTTCCATTTCTCATGAAAGAAGCTGAAAACCAGAGCAGGATGTGCCTCCTATAATGAGGTCCAGATCTTCCTGGAAGTAACTTCTAAGTGGCAGCCGCTACCTGCCAGGATTTAAAGGTGAGGTCTGCAGGTCCTTTTTGAACCTTGGCTGATTTTAATTCATGCTCTGCCTCACTGGTGTCCTGCAACCCAGACTATTGCTCCTGTCCTCATTCTTTGCATTTACCTACTTCTCACTTATATTCCCATTACATTAAACTCACCTTGGTGAAGTGCTCGGATAAAGACTATTCATTGGCTCTAGAGTCAAACATCCTGGGTTCAAGTCCTTCAAGCCTCTTTGAGTCTCAATTTGCAAAATTATGACTACAACATAATCCCTCAAACTGCTGTTGGGATGATTAAAAGAGCTAAAACACATGAATGAGCTAAAGTGTATCAATGAAATGAAGTAGGATTCAGATGCAGTGGCTGGCACGGAGCAAGCACTCGTTACATGGGAGTGTGATTATTATTGTTAGAAATGTCTGGCTCAGATAAAGGAAATGAGAGACCCAGAATGATGAGTGACTTGTTCAGTCCCATGGATAACAGCAGAGCCAGGCTATGAACACTTACTTCTAGACCATATTTCTTAAGGACAGGATCCATTTATCACCCATTTTTGTGTCTTACTTTATCTTATTGTCATCTGACTGCCAAGATTTTTCTAATCTTTTCTTTCTGTAGTTCATAGTATAAAAATAGTAGAGGTACTGAACACGTCGCCTCAGACTAACTGCGCTCTGCTTCTCTTAGCCTCGTGATCATCTCTGTGGAAGATCCTGTCCTCTGGGTGAACACCACTATTCTGGAATGTTCAGGTCACTTTTGTTAGGTGTTTATTGAATAAGTAAATCTAAAGCCCACATAAAAAGTGTTAATGAAGGCTCATTTTGCTCTAAATTATTGTAAAGATGTAATGTTATACGGTTCCTTTGGTTAAGGCAAGAATCTTTTTTTCCTACCTCTACTACCCACAAAAAAGCTTGGTCAAGGGTTTATAAGAATTTCCTAGAGATTTTTACGGGGCAGATAAGCCAATGTCTCCTAGAATCATATCTGCAAGAAGCCTAAATGAATATTGGCTAATGGAAAACAGTTATATTAAAAGTTATTTTTATTATTTTATATTTTTATTTTACATATTTTGGATTTTATTTTATTTTTATTTTATTACTTTATTATGATCAAGTAGGGTTCATGTCAAGAATCAAGAGTAAGTCAATACTGGAAAAAAATCTTCCAGTGTAATTTGGCTGAATAAAGTAGGGAAAAAAGCACTACAAACATCTCAGCAGGGGCCACCCATATTTAAGTCACATCTATACCTATGATCACCGATTTTAGTGGAATTATTTCTCATTTCACCTGAAGAATGTGGCTTTTACAATTGGTTCTCCTGACCTAACTGATGTGATGAGTAGTTCCTGCATCTCTTAGGTTAAGATGTTATTCAGGTTATCCAGATTAAGATGACTTCAGTTTTGAATGTTAAAAAAAAAAAAAAAAAAAAGAATTCAGTGCTTCAACCTGATGCCAGGGATGTCGTTGCCTGAGGCCTGATCTCCGCCAGTGAACAAGGAAGGCAGCCTCCAAACAATCATGTGATGATGTGGGCCATAGAATGTCCATGGGAGGCTGGAAAAGGCTCCGAAAACGTCATTCTCCATCGCTAGGGGCCGACACCCACAGTGGAATGTGGAACCCAGAGCGTAATGTGAATATCATTTCAGGGGACCACGGTGTAAGGTTTTTATCCCCTTATAGTTATTTGTAAATGTTTATGGCCTCACCATTTTAGATATAACTAAACTGAAGAGAAACGTGATTTGTCAAATATCCGGGGGCGGTGAGCATTAATCGGTGCCCTGCAGTCAGTGCATGCCACGGCTGGATGAGGCTTTTCTTAGCTACACTTCCCAGTCAATCCCCAGAATTAGCAAAGCTCAAATCACGGAGAAACAGAGTTGAAACCGACCTCTCCGTTTTAATAAGAGGCAGTTGTATGGTACTGGGTTGTGTGAGGGCCTTATAATCTCGAGTTCTAGTACTAAATCCATGCTCTGTTCCTTCCTTGCTTTGTGACCTCAGGTAATTACCTAATGTGTTACTGTCTCAATTTCTTGATCTGTAACATGAGGCCAACCCCTTGTGCCTTCCAGGCTTTGGGAAGGATTTGAAAAGATAATCGATATATATCTAGTTGTAGTTCCAGCATGTAGTTCAAGGCCTGGCATATTCTAAGTTCTTAAATACTTGAATGAAAAAAGGCATGTATAAAAATCCTTTATAAACTATAATGTCATATATGTATAATGAAATATACACATGTATTTTCCTTTTTTCCCCCTGAAAATTGGAGTATTTAATATTCAATCATTTTGGAACTCCAATATATAATTCCTACAGGTATCCCTAGTGGGAGTATCTGCGGTGGGAAGCTACTCAGATGACCTCCTTAGAAGAAAAAAACCCAACTCATTAGAAGAATTGTAAGATTCCGCTGGAGGCAATAACAGAGGTTAAATTAGGCAAACCGCAGAGGCAGAATCTGTCACTCCAGGTTCTTAGACCAGAGGAGAGAAACCACCGGACCAAGAGGAACTGCCTTCATTTTTCTCAGACTCCAATCCTATCAGCAAGTAACTCTATTAAGACTTTTACAATGTATGATTCTGTCAGTCACATCTACTTTCTCGGAGGCCATAAACACTCATCATTGAGGAAGGAAAGATTAAATCCTCACAAACTGCTTGTAAAGCCTCTGTATTCAGTTGGTGTTAATTCAGAAGGGTCACTTTTGAAGAGTACTCTTCTAACTGTCATATTAATGGAAATATAAACACAGCATCTATTAGAAAATGGAGGAGAGCTTTCTGTCCTCTTGTAAATCAAGCTGCAGAGTAATTTGGATGAAACATTCCTAAAATTAGGTTTGATTTTGTACACATTAATTGCATAAAGTGTGATTGTTAATAACTAGAAATACATACTTTCAAAGCCATTACATATACATCCATCCACAGTGGATTGACTCTGGGGATGAGTAGTAGAAAGAGCCCCGAGCTGGCTGTCAAGGAGACTGAATTTTAAAGAACAGTTCTGCCACTCAATAGTTGAGTGAGTCCCTGCTCCCTTTTAGATCATGAGGTCTTTACCTGAAAAACATGGAGATTGCAAGAGTTTTGTGATGTTTCTACAAAATGAACACACATTGGTGGGAGTTATGGCGTGCTGCCTCCCGAGTTTCCAAAAGTCAACTAAATTACACTGAATTAAAACCGAATATATAAATGAGTTTCAATGGACAGCATGTTTAAGCCTGGAGTTGCAAATGGAATGACCACAGGGGCCAGGCAAGCTGCATAGAAAGTAGCTAGGTAAGGACTGCAAGCAAAGAGTACACTTGTGTAGATCAGTTTCTGGCCCTCCTGGCTGTGACCTCTGGTTTCACTATTTGCTAGTGTTTAGGCCAAACCAAATCAAACCCAAACGAAATAAAACATCTCAAACCTGAGAATGGACTTCCATGCCTTATTCATTTATAATTCCATAAACACTTATTTGTGCCTACCATGTATCAGGCACTGAACTGGGCATGAGGTGATAAAAAGAAGGAAGATCTCCTGGTAAGAACTTTACCTTTATCTCAAGAACAATGAAAAGTCATCATAAGTTTTAAGATGAAGAAGGGGGTGTATACAAAGGGATAGGGGATGGTGATAACATTGGATTTGCTTTTGGCACAGATCACTCAACCAAAAACTAAAGAGAGAAGTCTATAATTAGAGAGACTCTTTACTAGAGCACGTTTTCTCACTATGGTGTCTTACTCTTCCAAGAATCACATTGCCAGCTGCCTGTTAACTTTCTCCTATTCTTGCCCTTCCAGAACCTGCCCATGTTCTCAGTGAGCCATGCGTTGCAAACCCTGGCATCAGATCACCCAAATTCAGTAACATATCTCATGTGATGGTGCTCGACAAGTAATCTGAATATCTGCCTACATGTTTTCATCATAAAAGACATTGCAAAATTTTTTACTAATATTGTTTCTTAAAAAAATAATGAGAACAAATCAATCCAGATTATAGGGAATGGGAAACCTTCAAACACGCTTTCAAAAAATTAGGAAAAATATTCAGGAGGATTACTAAAGATGAATAATGAGTACAAAACAACTTTTGGCAAACTCAGAAAAGTATTAGCTTATTCAAAGAAATAAGATATAGGTCATCCAATTATTGGAAAATAAATGGCAAAAAATGCCAAGGAAGCCCCAGTAGAAAGGAAGCCCTATGTGGAAGAGTACAAAAGCAATAATCCAAGGACTAATTTAAATGACCCAGGGATAGCCGAGCTGGTTCCGGCTATTACTACAGTTTAAACAGAAGACGAATGCCAGAGGACAATCAATACACACCACACTGAACAGAAGAAAGGGATTATGAATGCCCATGACTGGGCTACTGGGTAAATTAATAGTCTCAGAATCCAGCCCTCCCTCTGCTATCCAGCCAGTGTTTGTTAATTAGGAAATTGTGGACAGTTGGGTCTAGACAAATTTTCATTGTGCGTGACTGTCCCATGCACTGTAGGGACTTTAGAACCATTGTATCCCTTCCACGAATTGCTTGTAGTACACCCAATTATGGTGACAATCCCAAATACCTCCCATACATTTTCAAACAACCCTTATGGGGTGTATGGGGATATGGATTGGTGGTACCGCTCAGACTGAGGGTCACAGCGGGGAAAGTCAGTTTCCTTGTCTGTATATTGGAGGCAATGATGAGACTCTCATGCTACACATCTGTGCTATATATCTTCATGAAGTCTGCCATGACTCAGGGGTCAAGTGAAAGTGATTCTGGCTTGCAACACCCTTCTGGCTGCCCCCGCCCCCCCATGTGGTTTGATTGCCATTCAATGCCAATTCTTTGCAGGATGAAGCTAGTTTCTTCTTTTTCTAGGATATTTTGTCTTATATAAGGATTATTTGATCAGATTAGTGAAGGGTGGGTCTGGACTGACAGTAGGGAAAAGGAGACAGAAGAAGGAAAAGCTGAATCACCCTCATTGTACAACAGGGGAGCCCAGATGGTGCCCTTGTCCCAGGCTCCCAAAATATACTCGGGAAGGGAAACAGAGACGGCATTTTGCTGACAGCATTTGGGAACTGGCATGTGGGCAGTCTATATTAAGACTTCAACATCCACGCCAAGAGTATCTGTGTGCGTGTGAGAGCACTGTGGCTTTACTTGGAAACCACTGGCCAAATCTCTCTGGGGCAGACCACATTTTCGTTCTTTCCCTCCCATCCTCTGTAAGCCAGGCCTGACCTTTCACTGAAGGGTTTAGCCCAATTCATGGCTCCATCTGGAATCTCTGTCATTTGCCAGGACAAAGGTGGATTCCAATAGAACTTGATCAGTCAGAGGGCAAGGTCTTAGTCTCTTGTATAGCCAGAGCATGGGGCATTTCCAAGGATGAGTGTGGACAGTATGGTTCATGTCCACAAAGAGGTAGCACCTACTCTGTGTCAGGAATTGCACCAAGGGTGGCAATTCCAAGATGGAGACCCAGTCTTGGCCTCAAGCAATTCCCAGTCCAGGGAGGGAGCAAACCAACTCATGCATGGAGACCTTTATAACTTATAATGCATCTTCAGGTGCCTTTCCTCAATAGCCCTGCTGTGAATTGGGCCAGGAAGTGTTGAAACCCACTTTCAGACAGGAGAAATTGAGGACCCAAAAATCACTCAGCTGGTAAGCAGTAGATCCTAGACTTGAATTCAGCTCTCTGGTTTTCCAAACACAGTCTACTTCCCATCTCTAGACTTTTGTTCAAGCTGCTTCTTTCATCTGACAAATCCTCCTTACTTTTATCCCTTCATCCTATCTTGCCTGATCTTCAATTAAAAAGAATCAAAGAGCTACCATATACTGACAGTATTCCACAGGCCAGCAGGGTCCTGAATGCCTACAGACTCATCTCATTCAACTCTTGTAACAGATATACTGGCAGGAATTGTTGTCCCCACTTGACAGATGTGGAAACTGAGGTCAGAGAGGTGGAATGACTTGCTTAACGTCACCCAGCTAGTAAAAGGCAGAGCCATGAGTCATGGCTACCCTAGGATAAGTGCAATTGCCCCATTTGCTCAGTGCCACCCTCATCATTCTGGTCCATGTTCATTTTTCTTCCCTGAACCTCTGAGACACCAACTCATGTATGAATGTGGGGAGGTCACCTTTCCTTGTTGGGCCCTGGCTGAGGGGTTGAATGACCTCCAAGCTCCTTTCCACCTCTGCCTTTCTCTAGCTCTATCTGAACTGTCTGTACTACTTCAAGTTTCCATGTGTTTATCTCTTACATCCACAGTGAACAACAACAAAAACAACACTAGAGAACATTATTGAGCTTGCAGTGTGAGTCAGGACTGTGCTGGCCAGTTCATCATGTATCATCTCATATCTTCACAAGAACCTCATGCACAAGAACCTTATTGTCACCTTGAATTTATAGATAAGGAAACTGAGCCATAGCAATATTAAGTAATGTGTTTAAGTAACAAAGCTATCAATGAATAGAACAAGTATGGTGCCTAATACCCAAGATGATATATTAGCTATGAAGCTATATGGCTCCCAAATGGATGTCAAAGCTTTGGGACTCAGGATGGTCAACTAGACTTTGAGGGGCTGGCTACAGAACTGAATCCCTGTGGAATGAAAGACTCTCGCACTAGAGTGTTTTACTTAGTGTCAGCTGTCGAAAAAAGGCACAGGGGTCCATTCTCCATCACGCTCCATCCACATCCTCCAGCCTCGGCTCCTGTCCTCTAAGGTTGGAGGGAGCTGGCTCTGTGTGTTGGTCAGCTGTGAGTCTTAGGCTCTGTCTCTTCCAGGTAGGAGCTACTCCAGACACACCACTAACCCCTCTCCTACAAGTTCCGGCCAAGGGCCAGCCGGTGGACTTTTCCCAACTGCTAATGCTGTCTCCTTCCACCCACCTTCAGGCCTTCCTGCCCTTGGTCGGCCCTCAGGGCCCTCTGCAATCGGATCCTGACTTTTCCAGCCTCCTATCGCCCATTTCTCCATAACATAGAACGTACTATCTGAGAGGCACCTTGCTGCTCCCCGCATATGCCTCATAGTTTCACATGATTTGCCTTTGCACATGCTGTCTCTTTCCACCTGGAATGGCCATCGTGGTTAGCCATCATTTCTGCCAATAGAAAGCCCCTCTTATTTGCCATCTCCTCCATGCTGGTTTTCTGGATTTCCCTGTCTGAATTTGTTCTCTATTTCCTTTTGAATACTCGTAGTACCTAAAATGTGGATTTTACTCTGCTTTACATGACAACTTTTGTGTACTTGTAGCAATTCCTCCATAGCCTCTAAGTAGTAGAAAGAGTTAGAAATCTGATGTTAGCCCTGGCATTAACTCTGTGACTTAGGGCCAGCAAGTTAACTGCTCTGAACTTGATTTTCCTCATCTTTAAGATAGAGATAATACTACTTATTTCTCCACTTATTGTTCAACTTATTAGCAAAGGTTTATATAAATTAATGCATGTAAAATACACAGCACGTGCCAGACATGCACTAGGCACTCAAGAATATTAACTTACCCTTCTATCTCACTTTTATTACCTCCTTCCTCCAATACGTATTTACTTATACACACACCACTACCACCACAAAGATGGTTCCATACCATGGGATCACTGCAAGTCAGAGCTGTAAGGTTCATTAGCAGTCCATTGTTTAAGTCATTGTTTTACATATGAGTAACTAACACCTGGGGGGGGGGCAGTTGCCCTTGGTTATTATGGTAATACAGCTAACATCTATTGGCCTCCTTCTATAGGCCTGGCAAGGTACTTAGTGTTTTACAAGCATTATCTTATTTGATCCTCCTACTGATTCCCCTATATAGTCAGGTAATAATATTTTCATCATCCTCATTTTCTAGAGGTGACGGGGAACCAAGGCTTAAAGATGTGAAGTAGCTTGCCCAATATCTCATTTTGCTAATAAATGGAACAGCTAAAATTTGAACCCTGGAGCCTAATTCCAGAGCCAGGCTCTTAAGCAGAAGCTAAAATGAAAGTAGCCCCCAGATCGCCTGCCTTCTTTCCAGAGTCCTCTCCGTTGCCTCAGGAAGGCCTGAAGGAATTCAGAAAAAAGCTCAGTCCTGATTCCCACGCCCGGTCTATTGGCCCAGCTCTGCCAGGTGAAGCTGAATCGAACAGACATGAATTCCAACAGGCCAGATCCCTAGCCTCCCATCTCATCCCACAATCGCTACAATAAGTTCTCCAGGGACTGGTTGTTTTCCATTGGGGAGTTCCAGTGAGCTTTACAAGGGAGGAGGCCTGGAAGCAGAACTTCTACAATTTAGATTGTCCTGAGGCAACAGAGACAGAGATTCTTAACTCTATCTTGGGCTGACACAAAACACAGACCTGACTTGCTGGTCATTCTGAGTTGAACAGGCTGTGGCCTTAAGGCCTGTCGAATTGATGGGTGCCAGAAAGGGCTTTCCTTTACTTTCTAGATCTGGGATGTAAAGCTGGGTAGAGCAGGGGTGAGCAAACGCAGCCTCCCAGTTCCAGCCCTGGAGCCTTCCGTACTCATTCTCCCTCTTCTGCATTTGGAAAGTAGGATGTCTCAAGTCCCAGATGGCAGAGACACAGGGCTAGCCTAAGGCAATCCCACGGCTGCCTCACTGGCTGTGGAGAATCATTGTGTCTTGTCAAGGGAGATGTCTGGGTACTCAGCAGGGAATTTTATGCTTCAAATCTCAGCCTATCCCAAGCCACGCTCATGACCCTGCTACCAGAACTTCCCTCCAGATCTGCTTCCTCTTGCAGCCCCTTTCACAATGTCATCATCCACCCAGTGCTGCATTGATAAACTTGGGCGCCTAGGAATACTTTTGTCTTCCTTATTCCTGGGAGTCCATTAGCCGCTAAGTCCTGTCTAGCGACTGTCCCCATCCTCTTTATTCTTAGTGCCACTACTTCAGTTCAGGGCCTCGCCTGAATTATTTTGAAGTTTTCGCTGGCCTTGCTGCTTCCAGCCTCATGTCCCTCAAATCCAGCCTCCACGTGCTGGTCATTGTGATGACTCTAAGTTTTGTGAACAATAATGTAAATGGAGCCACTTTAAAATGGAGCTGGAGCTGCCATGCCAGAGGAACTGCCCTGCACATCTTATAGCTCGAACCTTGAAATGTTAAAAAGAGGGCGAAATAACCTTTGGACTGGGCCTAAGCAACCTTGTTTCCCAAAGAACTGTTTGCAAAACTAACAAGAAATCAGATATTATGACTACTGAACAGATGGCTACTGGACTGAGAATTAAAAGCATTGTTAGGAATTAACATCACTATGTCATATTACCTGCACTAATAGAAATACCTTCCTTCTATTGATATAATTGTTCTCCTTCCCCTTCTCATAAATATCTATTGCCTTTCTCTCCTAATAGGAACATTATTTGGGCTTTTGCCTGAATTAATGATTCCCAAATAGCTATTCTTATTGATCTCAATAAATGCCTGTTGCCTCTCATTTTAAAAGGCCTTTTATTTTTAGGTTAGCAGTTTAAATATTTTATTCCCCTGCTTAGGGAGCCCTTCTGTGGCAGCTCTTCTTTGAGAAACATCTGGGCTCTTTCGTATTCACCTGATAGTCCCTTTATGACCCCTGGCTTCACCTTTCACCTTCCCACCAAACCACCCACGCTGGTCACACCTAGCCACTGAGGCTTCCTGGACAGACCCAACTGTTTGCACATCTGTACCTTCGAATATGCCTTTCCCTCTACCTGAAATGTCCTTCAGCCCTGTGTCCATCTGGCGAACTCTTACTCATCCTTCAAAACCCAGCTAAGGCTTCTCCCTCCAGGAGGAATTGCCCATGTGTGCCTCTGTGCCACCATCAAATCTACAACAAACCTTTATTAAGGGCTTTACCGCACCCCATGGCAATTGTCGTTCATCGGAGCATCTCCCCAGGAGAATGGGAGCATCTGGAAGGCAGGGCTGTGGCTTACAGAAGTAATTTCCCAGAATCTAGCACAAGCCCTATTGCATCATAGGCACTAAATACACTTTGCTGATATGGGTGATTTTCTCAAACCGATCGAGCTAATTCCTCTCACAAAGTACAGCCACCACAGGGAAGAAAAAAGGTCCTTTTACTTAGGAAGAAAAAAAAAAAGTGACTCGACATGTCTTGAAACTGTAAAACCCTTGGACAAGCACTTTCTTCTTCTTTTGCAGTTACTTTTTCTTTCCTACTGTGTGGCTGCGGTCCGGATAAGTTGCCTGAGTTTTATTCATTTTCTAAATTCTGGTCATTATCTTAGAGTGTGGGATGGGATGAAACAACAATATAATTGTAGCTGTTTTCTTTCCCAGAGACAGAGCAGCCTCTGAAGAAGTATTAATATCGGGAAAGATGCTATTATCTGCATTTTATTAATTAATCCATACATCTACCTGTCATTCTTTCTTTTCTATGGCCTTCCTCACAGCAGCAGTACACACTTCTGCTGTTACTAAATTGGCACAATAAATCTGGGGGGCCCACCTCTATTTCCAGCAGTTCACTTAACATTTTATCACACGGCTGTGGTCTCAGGATTGAAGTCAGTTAAAAAGATTAATACCATTTAATACTACCCAGAAGGAATTTGCCAGAAATCTGTTTAAGGTCTCTTTATTCATGTCTTCATTTTCTTTGTGCGTGTATTGTGATAAGCATAACCATCCTTTTAAGGCTGGCTGCTGCTAATAACTACTTAAAATGATTAAGGTAACTAGTTATTTCCTGTAAGAAAATTGCTCCGCTGTCAATAACATGGAATTAACACGACTCCCGTTTCATCTTTAGCTCACAGCCTTTTGCCTCCCAGTCGCCTTAAAAAAAACCGAGAGCCATCCCGAGAAGACTGAGGTTCCTTCATAAGTGATGAGCTCTGAAGAGAGGGAGGTAGAAAAGCACAGTTTTACAGAGGACACCACTGTGGAAGCGGCTGCTGGGATGGGGAGCACCCGGCTTAGTTCCCTGTTGTAAGCATGGCTCCCTTGACCTCCCATAGGGTCTGCAGAAGTAATTAGCATAATTATCATGATTCCTGTGTCACCTAAGCAAATGAGTGGGACCTGTGACTCTTTAAATCTCTCCATTGTCTGGGCCAGTGGTTCTAAAATTTTCTCTCACCCAGACACACGCATGACATTCACATGTGATACACACTCCCATGGGAATACTCTGCTTTTTGAGAAAGACCCACAGATAATCTCGTAGGGACATAAAGCACTGCGATCATTTGTAGCTGCCCTAAGTATTAACGGTAAGTCAGTAAAGGCTGGTTATTGGGAGTTTCAGCACAGATAAAATTGGCCAGTGCTATGAATGTGTGTGTAAGAGTGTTCGTTTAAATACCTATTTTCAATTCTTTTGGATATATACCTAGAAGTGAAATTCGCGGGTCACATGGTAATGGTTTATTTAACCTTTTGAGGAACTGCTGAGCTGTTTTCCTACCATATCACATTGAGCATTTACCTGTGCCAGGCATGGAGTTAAAGAGTTCACAGGACAGGGCACTTGGACTGTACACATCTAGAGACAGGAGGAGACCAGAGAGGCTGAAGTAGTCCAAGCCATCTTTAGGGAGCTGTCCCCGTTGTCTTTCTCAGTTGCTATCTCCCACCTGAACCGTCTGCCCTGAGCTGGTGTTTCCAGCGTGGTCATCATCTAGGAGCTTGTTAGAAATGCAGAACGCAGGGCCCCACTTACTGTATCAGCATCTCTGCGGGTGAGGCCTGGGAATCTGTTTAAAGAAGCTGTCCAGGTAATTCTGATAATTTCTCAAGTTCAAGAAGCTCCGAGAGGGACCTAGGTGCAGCCTTACAGCCAGCCACCTGTTTCCCTTTCCCATTAGAAATCCTATCAGTAGCAGAGTGAGTGAGATACTGCATTAGGGACAGTTTTGAGTCTGCTCTAATTTATACAAAATAAATCACGTGTCACACACCTCAATTTGAGCGATTGTGTGTACCCTGCTTCGCTTATAATAACAGTTCTGGGCAGTCCTGCAAGGACACTCGCCTCAACCACATGACATGTCAATGGCTTTCAACTGGTCCACACAGAAATAATCCAGGGTCTTGTTAGTAATTTCTGAGACTGTGCTCTTCCTCAGTGCCCCTGCCAACCTGCAAGTGTGGTCACTGGTCTACAGTGGAGTCAACTGGCAAGGATTAGCCCTCTGTAGCATCTTGACAGTCAAGGGCATCCTTGACAGGTTATTTTTGGTGCTTGTGTTAAGCCCTTCACATTTCTGCTGCTCAAGAAGTGGCAATGCAATAGTCCTTGCAGTTTGTGGTTAGACCAAGATTCAAATTCTGGTTCCGCCACTTGAACTCGAATGTTTCTTAATTCTCCTAGTCTTCTATACCTAGCCTATAAAATGGGTTAATTATATCTACTGCATGGAATAATATTCGTCCAATAAATAGTGGTTATCATTGTTATTAATCCTTGCTGATGATGTGTGTGGGGACTCTCTATGGTGCGTCTGCCTCCCCCGTCTCCTTCTCTTTTAATAACAACAACAACAACAACAACAATGATAATAATAACAACGATAATAATAAAATATATGGAAAGAGGTGCACAGTTCAGGTGGGGTAGACAGATCCCTAAAGACTTCTTGGAGAACTTCAGCCCTCCTGCCTCCTCCTGTCTCTAGGTGATTTTGTCCAAGTGCATGCTGCTGTGAACTCAAACTCAGTGCCTGGAAAAGGGTAAGTGCTCTATTTAAAAATATAGGCAAAGAAACAAACAAAAAATATAGGAAAACAGCTTGGTGGTTTCTCAAAAAGTTAAGCATACAATTAACATGTGATACAGCAATTCCACTTCTAGGTATAGATCTGAAAAAGTTGAAAATAGGCACTTAAACAAAAACTTGTACCTGCATATGTATAGCCACGCCATTCACAATAGACAAAGGGTGGAAACAACCCAAATGTTCATCACTGGATGAGTGGATAAACAAATTGTGGTATGCCCATACAATGGAATATCAGTGAGCCATAAAAAGGACTAAAATACTGATACAGGCTACAACAGGGGTGAACCTCGAAAACATGGTAAGTGAAAGAAGCTAGACACAAAGGGTCATAAATTATATGATTCCATGTATATGAAATATCCAGAATAGGTAAATCCATAGACAGAAAGCAGATTGGTGGTAGCCAGGGGAGGTGAAAATAGGAAGCAACTATTTAATAGATATATTTTTTGCGGGGGAGTGATGAAAATGTTTTGAAACTGGATAACGGTGGCGGTTGCACAACATTGTCAATGTACTAAAATTAATAATAAATTTTAAAAGATCGCATATATATATATGTTTATAGAATAATAAAAGATTAAAGGTTGAGACTGAATGGTTGATTTAGGTATTCCCGAAAGCACAACCATTTATTTCTTTACTTCTTGCTGTAACTAAAAATCTCTCAGTCCATGTGGGGCACTCAGGTGAAGGATGAGTAGCTCTTCAGCAAGAGTGCACGAGGTCATAAACTTGACCTTGCTGGTCCAGGGACTCCAGGTAAAAATCGGGAGCTATGAAAGTTGTTAACAACTCAGCTGCTTCTAAGACAGGTGAACTTCTAAGACAGGGCCATAGGAATGGTTTAATGCAGCCAAGAGGAAAAAAAGGAAAAAGATGCAAGCAAGCCCTCCCAAGAGACAGATTCAGGGGCATAATATTGGCAGTTCTTCTCTATTAAGCAATTTGGGATGATCTGAAGTCTCCTCCAAGTTCCTGTCTCTCTCTTTATCTTAATTAGCAAAGCAAAGTATTAGGTACAGTAAGCCCTCTCCTGCCCTAATGGATTAGCCAGCAAATAGGAAACTAAACTCTTGGGAAAGAGTGATAACAAAGGAGTGAAAGGAAAGAGAGGAAGGACTGCCCGCAGGCTAAGAGGTATAGGTTGGTGGGTGAATTAAGCTTTCCCGATCCATTAATTCATATATTAATTTAGTCACTCAAAAACAACTGCATTCCTTTTTTTGTGTGTATTATAAGGATCAAAGATTTATATGACACAGCCATTCTCTACCCTCTAGGAATTTACTCTAATCCATTGAGGGGTGAGGAGATGTGGACACAAATAATTTTTAAATGAGCCTGAGCAGTGCATGAACCGAGGGCCCCACACTATACTGTGCACTTGAATCACTTGGGGGATCTTGTTAAAATACAGATTCTGATTCGGTATGTCTGGGGCAGGGCCCAAAAGTCTGTATTTCTCAAAGTACTGAGAAATCCAGGCTGGTGGTCTGAGGACCCCACTGGGTATAACAAGGAGTTAAGATGTGGTAACCACAGTAAGAGAATGATGATATAATGCAGGATTTTGCAGATGACAGCCTATGGGCCACATATAGCTTGCTGCCTGTTTTTTTGAATGGCCTGTGAACTAAGGATGGTTATACATTTTTCAATGAAAAAAAGAGAAAAGAAGAATGCTATTTCATGACATCTGAGAATTATAAAAAATTCAAATTTTAGTGTCTGTAAATAATGTTTCATTGGAACACAGACATACTCATTCCTTTTATATTGTCTATGATTGCTTTCTCACTACAAAGGCAGAGTTCAATAGTTGCAACTGAAACCATATGGCCTGCCAGACCTAAAATATTTACCCTCTAGCCCTTTACAGAAGAAGTTTGTCTATCCCTGGTATAAAACAAGAAGGGATTTAAGAAGAGGGATCTCTTCCTGCTGAAGCAATCAGGGGAGACTTCATGGAAGGGGAGAATCTGAGTGTCATGACCAGTGGGTAGGATCTGGGGAAGAAGGAAATCCAGTATGTACGAAGTATTGGAAATAGGAAGAAGAGAGGATGTGACTGCAGAGTTCAGTGTTAAAACCAAGAACAAACCAGGTCACTGTCGGGACTGCCAATATGGAAGCATCCTTAAAACTTCCCTCTGAATAGGAAAGAGAAATGGTCTCACACACACACACAAAACCATTCCCAACTCCGGGAAGATGACACCAGCTGGGCAAGTGTATGGTGAACGACCTGTGTATCTGTGAGCAACAATGGCCTAACATTAATTAAATGTGAGTGAGGATTTGGGACCCACTGGTGCTCAAAGTTGGGGAGTGACAGTGCCCCCCAGGGAGTGTTTGGAAATGTGTTAGGGTAGGCTGCCATGACAACTGGGGAACATCTACTGACATTTAGCATTCAGGGGCCAGGGATGCTAAAAGGATTTGGAGTAAGATGCAGAAGACTGGAGTTTTGAGACACATCGCATGGTTTCTCCTAAATGCCAACAGCACCGCCATTAACAAAGTCAGGCTGGAGACTCTTCCGTGGTGCAGAATGGCCATGGATGAAGGAATGAAAGGCTGGGTGAAGGGAGTGCAACCTCCTTGGATTCCGATGAATGGACACCAGGCAAGAGGGTATATTGATGCTAATGCTTGGCGGTTAGACTGAGAAGCTTCTATATTTTGTCCCAAGATCCCAGGACAGCTAGAATACCAGGGTAATATACAACTCCAAAGAGAATCTATGTTTTAGGGGATATTTATAGTGCCTATAAAAGATATGATTTGGGTGGTGGGTTTATGCACAGCCACTCTTCAGCCTTAATCTGCAGTGGTTAGATGGCTGGATCTGGAATCAGGAAGAGTTGGGTATGATTTCAGCACTGTCTCTTCCTAGCAAGTTATTTAAATTTTCTTAACCTTAGTTTCCTGACCTGCAAAATGGGTATGGTGAAGGATTTTTGTAGGGATTGATTAAGATAATCTGTGGGGCAGGCTTAGCACAATGCTGGGGCCCTTGGTGGTATCCAGTAAGTGTGTTTCCTTGTCTCTTTTCCTCGAGGAACATGAGCTGATTCCCACCGCCAATGGTGCTGCTATTAGGGGCCAGCTGGCAAGGAAGAGGGAAACCAATTTTAGCCAAGTACGGCATTGATTGGTGTAAGGAATTATTGACATTTTGGGCTGGCTTTGTTGTGGGATTGTCCTGTGCATTGTAGGATGTTTAGCACATCCCTGGCATCTACATACAATGACAGCAGCAACCCTTAGTCATGACAACCAAAACTATCTCCAGACATTGCCAAATGTCCCCTGGGAGGCAAAATTGCCTTTGGTTAAGAACCACTGCTTTCAGGTGAGAGAAAAATAAGTGGTGGCTGTTTGGGATGAAGGGAGAAATGTGGAATTGCCTTTCTTATTTTTTGCATAAGCAAAAATTCTGACTACAAACCTCCAAACCCTATGGCCTATAAATACCACAACATACTGTGTTTTCCCTCAATGTGTCCTCACGCACTGCACTAGGTCCTGGGGACAGGCAGAAACAAGGCATGGCCCCTGTTCTCCAGGCAGGGACAACCTGTTTTGCAGAGTCCCATCTGGAGAAGAAGGTTCTTGAAAGGCTGGCCAGCAAGCAGCCATTCATTTCCCAGGCAGGGCCTGCCGTTGGAACTCTGGAAAACATATGTTTGGGCAGCCGAAATGATCAGATGGGAGGCTGGGTGGGCTTATTCCGGTGCTCATTCTGAAAGGGGGGACCAATGCAGAGGCTGCATCTGCTGGCAAAATAAACGTTCGCCTTGCCACTGTGGGGAGGCCAGATTTATCTCAGGGGATATTGCGTGGTGACAAGACTGATTAGGTGGGGTGTATCGTTTATATGAGTGTAATGTACTCAGAGCTCAAAGCAAAAGGTGAGTTTTAAAAATCAGTAGATAAGTAAAATAAATGCATTGGGCTAGTTATTTCTGCTCTCTGGATAAAGGTGGAAGGAGTTGGTGAAATACAGTTATTCAAGGGAATAAATTTGGTGGATTCTCCCTTAAATAATCAGTAACTGCCACCACCCAAGGGCTTTACCACCTCCACCCACCCAAGGCCGTATTCTAGATGAGAAAGCTCTGGAACTTTGTCATTGCAAATTGGAACTTGTCCTCTTAACAGCAATAATCGAAAGTAAAGACATGAAAAGACAGAACACCTCCTGATAAAAGAGAGGAAAAGAGAGGAAACCCAATGTTTATAAAAGACTATTTTGTGCCAGGTGCCTGGTACATACATCGTCTCATTTAATTCGCCCAAAAATCCTGTAGAAGAATGATTTCCAAACTTGTCTGCTTATAAGAACCACCAAGCAAGCTTATTATAAATCCAGAGATTTGTGTCCCACCCTCAGACCTTCTGTATCTGCCTCTCTGGGGAAACGGGGAAATCCATATTTTTAGCTATCACCTCAGGGGTTTCCAATGATCAGGCTAGTTTGGAAAGCACTGCAGTAAACTATAACTTGTCACTCCTAAGTTGTAGATGTGGAAACTGGGCTTTGCCCGACCCCTAATTCTAAACCCTTTTCATGGCTTCATGCTGCCTCCTTAGAAATGACAGGTCCAATTAAGACTCAGACAAGATGGGCTTAAATTGGTCTCTGCTTTGCATATCAGCTCCTTAGGGCTTTGGGAGTCATTTGGTGGAGAGAACAAAACCTGTGATTGGAGTCCAAGAACTCGAGTTACAGCCTGGCGGTTTATCAGCTCCGTGACCTTGGTCGAGTTCCTAAAGCTCTGCTGGTCACAGTTTTTTCATCTGTAAAATGGTGATAAAAATAATAATTGCTCCGACTGCCTCCGGATTCATTGTGTGGATCGAGTGAGATAATGGATTTGAAGGAGTTTTGCGAATGGTAAAACCGTCTGTGAGATGTTAATATTATGGAGTCCTGATGAAGTCGATGCCAATTAGCTGTGTAACCAGCTTCTGTTTTGCACAAAGCTTTCGTCAAGGTTTGAACTTTCCTTCTCACCTTTGGATCGTTTCCCATTCTGTGGTCAGTGTGAGAACAAGGAATTCACATGTATTGACAGATTAATAAAGCGTGAATAGGGCTCCCCATCAAAGGCTGTGACTCAGCGCAGGCCACCTTTGAAAGGCATCTGTACGTGCATTCTGAAACTCCTGATATGACAGTAAATGCTCCATGGGAATAATTTTGATAACAATATTAACCAGGCCACCGTGTTAACAGATAGTTGTGTTGCAGGGATCATGTGAGGTCACCCTCTAGTGGCTGAGGGCATCAGTGCACCTTCAGACACATGCACATTTGTCCCCCGCTGTTGCAGCCAGAATAATGGCCCCAAAGATGTCCATGCTCTGATCCCCAGAATCTGTGAATATGTTACCTTACAAAAAGAAACTCTGCAGGTGTGATTAAGATAAGGATCTTGTATTATCTCGGGGAGCTCTATTGAAGCACAGGGTTCTTGCAAATGAAGGAGGAAGGAGAAGAGATGTGACATTGGAGGCAGAGATTGCAGTGATCCAGCATGAGAGACTCAACAGGCCATTGCTGTCTCTGAAGACAGATTCTTTCCTAGAGCCTCCAGGAGGAGCGTAGCCACCCCCGACAGGACCTTCGGAACTGTAAGATAATAAATTAGTGTTGTTTTAAGCCACTAAGTTTGTGGTAATGTGTTAGAGCACCTGTAGGAAACTAATGTACCCCCTCTTTCAGTGGGGTACTGTTGACATGTTAGCAAAGGCTGGTCCCAGGCATTTCAGAGCAGCTAGCATCCTGCAGGGACTAAATGTCCATTTCTCTCCCGAGTCACTGTGACCACCCAGTACATGCCCACTCATTCCCAAAGGCCCCGAGGTGGGGGCCAGCGTTGCCTGGGTCAAAAAGAACAGCCTCTATGGCTGGGGCATCTGGGGAGGAAAGGAGCACATTGGGGCAGACTTCAGGAAAGCAGAATTTAAAAAATACCTTTGAAGCTCAGTGGTCCTCATTAGCATTACTGGCTCACCATGTGACTGGAAACTCAGTCATACCTGTGTCACCTGCTATCAGGGCCCTCTACCTGGCCCAGAGCAGGTGCTCTCTAAGTGTTTGTGAAAAAAAATGAATGGGTTCTTTGATTAATTATTTCTCAGGCCTCCAAGAATCTGGATTTATGATGCCTTAGAATATTAAAAAGGGTAAACTGAAAATACTGAAATAAAATCTCATTGAAAGTAGCAGAGAAAGAGATATCCAGGCACCTGGGAATGGATGTAGAGGAATGGGGGTGGGAGGACTCTGTTTCTGAACGCCACCTTCGGCCTTGAATTCCTGACTGCAAAATTAGACATCCTCTTCAACATCTTTTTAGGTCTCACGTGCAGGTCAAAGGTGAATCATAGGATGGTGTCAGGAGTGACAAGTTGTTTACTAGACACGGCCTCACGGAGACTTGCAAGCTGGAAATGCAAATATATGTTTGATCTCCAGAAACGTCCCTTACGATTAGGCCAGAGATGGTTGGAAAACGCATCTAGCTTGATTAGAGATAGCCAGAGTCAGGCTGGTGTGAGCGGTTTATTAAATTATTGAGATTTCTGGAGGCTACAGATGCCAGGAGAATGACGTGAAGAGTCAGAGATGCAGTCTACAAATCACTGGAGACACTCTTAATGTCAGGAGAGGAGGCCCTGAATGCGGGGAGGGGAGGAGGGCGGGCTAGGGTGTCACCGTGTCTTTCAGGCAAAGAAAACAAACAAAACCCCTACTAGTCCCTCCTGTCTCTTCCGGCCTCTGCACAGCCGTGTTATTGATGCTAATAACCTACCTAATGGCCCTGCAAGAAGGATTTCAAATCTGCAAATGACAGCTTTTGCAGGCACCACAAATCACTAAGCTTTGTAATCAAATGCAGAGGAGCCCAGATCATCGAAGGACTTGGGATAATGGGTGATAAAATGCAGTTTAATGCAGACAAATGTGGAATAATATGTCTTGGAACAAACCATCAGAAGGAGGAAACAGCTGCTAAATGAATTGGTTTGCATTACACTGACCAGAGAATAGGAATGGCCCTGAGCTTCAGCCAAAGTGTTGACAGAGAGAAAGGCCCGAGAGGATAGTCTCTATTGCTGGAGAAGAACCCCAGGAAAGTCAGAGGGAGGAGAATGACCAGGTTGACACCTGCCTATAGGCACCCGATGCTCCACAAAGAGAAATAAAAATGGCCTGATGTCCATTCTATGAGTTAGGAGCTGGCTGCTGCTTCTCAGGCTTTTTTCCCCAGTAACTCTGCTCAGCCTCCAAACATTGGGGTGCTTCAAGGTTTGGGGGGCTGCAGGGCTTGGACCTTGGCCTTCTCTTCTCCTGTCTCGCCATCTCTCCAGAGACTCTCAATCGGTCCCTTGGCTCTAAGTATCATCTATACCCTAATGATGCTCAGAGTTAAATCTTCAACTGATCTTTCCTAGAGTTCTAGGTGAGTGGGTGCCAAAGTTTCCTACACATTAGAATTATCCGTGGGACATTGAAAAAAAATCCCAATATCCTAGTCTCCAACGTGTAGCCACATTTGAGATCCGTTGCTCTAGACATCTTTGCCCAATTGCCCACTTAACCGCTCCCTTGGATGTATAATTGGTGTCTCAAACTACCATGGGCAAACAAACTTGATTACTCTGACTCCACATGGGGCCCTCCCCAGTCTTTCTCATCCACTCAAGCCCTACATCTAAGCTTTATTCTAGCTTTTTATTTTTTTCGGTACCTACATCTATTCTACAGCAAATTCTTCAAGACTAACTTGAAAACACCCAACATCATCCGACCATCGTGTTTAACCTGGACCTTTGCAACGCCGCTTACATTTGGCTTCTCTCTAATCCATTCTCCTCCTAGTAGCCAAAGTGAGTTTCAAATTAAAATCAGGCTATGTCACATTCTGCTTAAAAAACTTTGATGGCTTCCATTCCATGTAGAATAAAATCCAAGCTAATTATCCTGACTTTTGGAGCCCTATTCTCAGGTTGAATAGGGTTGGACTGTGAAACCAATAGGATATTGAATAAATGACAGTGTGTGATTTCCAAGGCAATATACTAAAATATTGCAGCTTCCTTTGTATACTCTCTTGGATCACTCACTCTGGGGAAAGAGCTGCAGTGTCGTGAGGCCACCCAAATAGCCCTATGGAGAAATGTGTGTAGGCAGGAACTGAGGCCTCCAGCCATTACCCAGTGCCAACCCACTATCTGTATGAGTGCACCATCTTGGAATAGGATCCTCTACCCCAGTCTAACCTTCAGATGACTGCAACCCCATCTGACATTTGACTGCAGCATCTTGGGATATCCTTAGCCAGAACCACCCAGCTAAGCCACTCCCAGATTTCTGGCCCATGGAAACCATGTGATATGATAAATGTTTATTGTTTAAGCCACTAAGTTTTGGGATAATTTGTTATGCAGCAATGGACTGATTAATAAAAATCTAAGAGTCTGGAGACCTCTGCATTGCTCTAAATTGTTCTGAACCATGGTTTGTACCATGATTTGTACCATGATCAGTTTTATCACTAGACCTCTCTAAGCTTCACCTTTATTAACTATAAAATGGGAATAATTCATCTCTACTCCTTAGGTTGCTGTGAAGATTAAAGGAGATGACAGCTGTGTTTGGAACTATTATTATTAGTCATATATATTATTTGTTATCACTGTTCTTGTTTTATATTATATTTATGGGCTGTTTCATGATTCATGTATTTGCAGTACTATTTTCTCTGCCTGAACTATATCCCTTCCCCCATTCACCTGCAGAACTACCCCTTACAAACCTAGTACAAGTATCTTATCCTCTGTGATGTTTTTCTTGGCCATTGTAGAAGAGCTGAGCCCTTCCTCCTTTGTCTCTTTATCCTTGTCTCAATTACAACACTTATTTTGTATCATAATTAGTTATTTACGTATCTATCTCCTCTATAGGTACAATCATAGCAAACACTTATTTGGCCTTTTCTATACCCCAGGGACTGTTTTAACACTTTTATGTATATTGATTCATGTAATTCTTACAAAAACCCCATGAGACAAGTACTCTTATTATCTCCGTTTTATAAAAGAGGAAACTGAGGCAAAGAGGTTAAATGTGTGGTAGAGCCATAATTCATACCTAAGCATTTCAGCACTTGAGGCTGTGCTCTTAACTACACCATCATATTCCTTCTAGGTAGAGTGAGCCTCTTGCAGACAGGGACCCGGGATCCCTTTTGTTGGCTTCCCCAGTAGCCATTTGAGTTTTTGGAACAAAAGAGGCATGCAATCAAAATAACAGCAGCCATTTATTATCTGCCATATAGTACACTATGCTGGGGACTTTACGAAGCAGGGATTTTATTAAATTCCCATTTACGAATGAAAGACCTAAGGATTAGGGAGGCTGAACAATTTCATGGAAGGTCTCAGTATGGCAGGGGCAGCCAGGATTCCAGCCCAGGGCTGCCCGATTCCAAAGGCCATTCGCTTTTCTTGGTATCGAAGCACTCTCAATAATCTTTGAATGAGCAAATGAATAAATATGTGACCGAATATCATTTGTCATATAAACAGCAAAGGAGAAAGGCGGATGATCTGTGTGCACTTACTTCTACTTTGAAGTAAATACAATTTGAAGTAATAATGGGGTTAATCAGACAGGAAGTGATGTCACATTTGGTTTTGTGCTGGTCAACTTTTCATGTTATGTGAACCGATGATTGCCAAAGACAATTTCCATTACACAGGTGACATCTTGTACATTCTGAGCTGTCCCCACCCTCCATATGCCTCATGGTGCAGAGAATATCCCCTTGTTTTCATATTGGCCTGAGTCATGTTCAGCTGAGAAAAAAATTCCTACTAACAGAAGTGCTTAAAAATGAAATAAGAAGCTCAAAACTTGATCTAAAACTGTGAGTATATTGGTGTCTATGTGTATTGGCCCGAGAGCATAGTTCACTAAATCACATGATTTTGACTTTAATCAATGCACATGGGTAAGTATACAGCTGAGATCTCTTACGAGGTGATAATGTATCATGTTAAAGATGAGGTACCCATCCCCTTTGTGCTATATACGGGTAGGCAAATTAAACTCTCTGGACCTCTGTCTTCTCCTCTGTAAAATAGGGACAGTAACACCTATGTCAATTTCATTATGAAGATTTATATAGAATCTTACCTGTCTGGACCTCTCATTCCTCTCTGAGCTCATATTCTATATTCTATGATATCCTTCAATGCATGCTCCTCTCCAGCTGCACTGACTTCCTGATTATTCTCCAAATTCATCAGGCAAGTGCCCACCTCAGGACCTTTGCACCAGCTCTTCCCTTTGTTCAAATATGTCCTCTTCAGATACCCAAATGGTTCACCCTTTCAAGTGTTGGCTTGCATGTCCTCTCCTCCATGAGGTCTGTTTCGACGACCTCAATTTGTTTTGCACTCTTGTCCAGCCACTCCTGAGACCTCTTTTCTTCGTATTCTTTCCATAGCAATTACCTTCTTCTTACAAGCAAACAATATACAGATGCTTCTTTGATAAACTCATCACTCGTTGAAAATATTGTATGTCAAAAATGTATTTAATATACCTAAGTTACTGAACATCCTAGCTTAGCCTAGACTACCTTAAATGTGCCCAGAACACTTACATCAGCTCTTGCTTGGACAAAGTCATCCAACACAATGAATATACTGTAGAGTACCAGTTGTTTACCCTCGCGATCGTGTGGCTGGGAGCTGTGGCTCACTGTCTCTGCCCAGCATCACAAGAGGATATTGTACTTCATATCACTAGCCCAAGAAAAGTTCAAAATTCAATGTGTGGTTTGTAGTGAATGCGTATCACATTTGCACTGTTGTAGTGTTGAAGAGTCCTAAGTCGAACCATTCTAAGTCAGGAACTGTCTGTATTTCTTTATTACTTATTATCTATCTCCTATTGCCAGAATGTAAGCTGCATAGATCTTTGTGTTATACACACTTATGTGTCCCTGGCAACCAGAGGAGAGTCTGGCACATAGTAGCCACACTGTAAATAACTACGGAATGAATGAATGAATAAATAAATAAATGAACAAACCCATGAATGAATTTACTCAGCGTAGTGCCTGGCATCCAATAACATTGGCTACTACTGAAACCTGAATAACTCCAGTCGTCTTCGTCCTAGGGTTATGAATAATTTTAAGCCCGCCACCCCTGCACAGCTGCCGGGTCTCACCCTCACTCCCCTGCCACTCTCATGTCTTCCCCAGCCATTTAGAATACCCGACAGAGGCCTGGGTGACGTCTGCCTCTGTTCTCCTGCTCCAGACTTGTGGTGGCATCAGATACTTGAAGTCATGTGGAGGTGGCCTCCTCCTCTGCTGTAGCCCTCCATGGGACGCCGCTTCCCTGCCTCCCTCCCCAGCCTGCAGTCCCTGCTTCCGCTCTTCCGTTGCCCACTTTCTAGTCCCAGGTGCTGCTACTGTTGCTCTGCCGTTGGCTCTGACCGCTGTTGTGGTCTCCCCAGAATCAGAAAAAAAGGTTCCTCTCCCCTGCCTGCTGCTAAGATGGCTGATGGCTCTCCTGGACCCTGAAGCAAAACAGATGGTGCTCCAAGTCTCTCAAGGTCGCTGTGCAGAATTAGCCACTTTTCGTTTTTATTTAGGACCAGCACCTGACAAAGAGACACCAACCTGCTCTCCGCTGTCTTGGCTTCCCTCTTGTCTTTGCTCAAGCTTTCTTTGAACCAACCTCCTCCCTCTTCCTTTCAACCAGAGATGTGCCCAGTCTCCTGCCTCCTAATTCCTGCACACACCTATCTGCCAGTAGGTGTCCTCTGACCCCACACCCAATCTTTTCTCAGCTTCAGTCAATGCATTCCTCTAGAGCACCAAAAACAAAACCAGTCACTGTTAGAAATAAATGTTAATAGCATTATAGAAGAATCTAATGCTTTAAATTATTGTGTGTTGACAGACTGCTGTTCCCTCCAAAGGTCCAGTTCTGCATGACAAGGCTACTTTCACATCCCAACAGATGGCCCATGGTAACAGGGCATCACTGATCTTGTTAGAATGAAATCTATTACATGAAAAACTCTCCCCAGCAGATGTGTTCACCAGCTTCATCCCCACATGGGGATCATCTCTTCATGAAGATGTTGTTTCGGTAGTATTTATAGGCTGATGGTTGCAGGGCAAAGAGGGGTGACTGTTATTAGTATTAATTACAATCACTTGCATTTATCTAGTGCATTATGCTTTTTCAAAAACGCTTCCACAGCTGTTCCCTCATTCGATTCTTGCAGCATCGTAGGAGGTAGACTTTAGAGTCGAGGGCAATGAAACCCAGGAGGGCATGTAAGGTACTTCCCCTCCTTCTTTGCAAGGTCTCAGAGTAAGTCTGCATCAAGGCTGTGGCCAGCAGCCTGGCCTGCAGGTGGCGGGTCTGCAGGCTGTGTGATGCGGTGGAGAGACCCAGATCTGGACCCCCAGCTCTGCCCACTCTTCAGCAGGGTGTCCTTGGGGAAAGTGGTGAAGGTCCCTGTCAAGGAGGTGCCTTAGCTGGGTTGCCGCAGCATCCCCCAAACAGGCCTCCCTGCTTCTGTCCTTGCCCTGCTTCCATCTGTTCCCAATGTAGCAGCCAAAATGAGCGTTTTAAATCCTTCAGACTGTGTATTGCACAACTCAAAACCCTCTCACAGCTCTCTACCCCACCTCTGAGGAAGAGTGGGAATCCTGGCAATGGCCGACAAGGACCCCTGGGGTCTGGCCCCACTAATTTCAGCGCCGTCTTGCCCTCTGCTTGCTCATACTCCTGCCACACTGGCCTCCTTGGTGCTCCTCAGACATGACATACTCCACCTCAGGGTCGCCACGGCACCTGCTTCCTCTGCCCGCCACGTTCTTCCCCCATCTCCGCTTGGTTCACTCCCTCTGTGCTTTTAAGTTTTGCTCACATCTCCTTTTCTCGATGATAACTGCCCCGGTTTCTCCAGACCTCCCTTGCCTGCCAACCCTCTTCCTTCCGTCTTTAACCTCTCTCCCCGTTCCGTGTATTATGTGTCTCTGTACTGCTTACCATCTTCCAACACATCAGATGTATGAGTTTCCTAGGGCCGCCGTAACAAATCACAAACTTACAGCCTAAAGCAACAGAAATTTACGCCCTCACAGTTCTGGTGGCTAGAAGTTGAACTCAGGGTGTTGGCAGGGTTAGTTCCTTGTGACGGAGAATCTGTCCCATGCCTCTCTCCTAGCTTCTAGTGGCTGCTGGCAATCTGGCCTTCCTTGGCTTTTGGCAGCATAACTCCAGTCTCTAACTGTCATCCCATGGCTATCTTCTGTTTGTGTCTGTGTCCAAATTTCCCCCTTCTTATAGGGATACCAGTCACTGGATTATGATCCAGCGATCGTATGATGATGATCTAATAATCTCATCTTAACTTGAATGATCACATCTGCAACGACCTTTTTTTTCAAATAAGGTCATATTCACAGGCACCAGGAGTTAGAACTCAAACACATCTTTTGAAAGACACGTTCAATACACAACACTATATGATTTACTTTTTATTATGTTTTTTTGTTTATTGTGTTTCCCTCTGTGAAGACTGGGTCCTAGATGGATTTGTTGGATACCAAGATACTCAACAAATGTCAGCTTCCTTCCCTCAAGTTCTTCATCCTTTAAATATTATTTATATCTTCAAATGAAAGTCTCATAATAGTTAATTCTCAATTATCCACCCATATTTGAGAAGTGGCCAAGAAAGTAATTTTCACAGTCATTTCTAATGTATTGCCAGAAGAATCCTATTTTGACAAATTGGTCATTCTATCAAGGTTTCTAGCTTATATTCAAATTCTACCTACACAGAGGCTGCCGCAGCCTACAGACTCAAGGTGGAGTTCTTAGATGTGTTGTCTCCACTCAGAATCCCTTCTTTCTGCAGACCTTGCAGTCAGCATGCTCACCTCCAACCACCCATCCTGCCCTAATTCTTGCCCTCAGCTTAGTACCTTGCCCAGATGTCAGAAATTCTTCCTTAGAACCTGCCAGCCAATGTAAAGAATCCGACTCCTATCATCTGAGAGCCAGAAGGGATCCTAGAAATCATCCATTCATTCACTCACTCACTCACTCACTCACTCACTCACTCTGTAATATATTTTTTCAAGCACCTACCAAGTGCCAGGCATTATGAATACCCCTTTCTCTCCTCTTTAGACCTTACAGCACCCTGTAAGGAAGGCATGATGGTCCTTGCATTTCAGATGAGGGCAGAGGCAGAGAGAGAGAGTTTAAGGGATTCGTCGTGATGACCTAGCTGGTAAGTGGTGGATCCAGATTCAAGCCAGGATGCTCAGGTTCAAAGTCCTTGGAATGACACTGCCTTGAAACCCTGCTCTTCATCATTCCATTTGAAGAGAAGCAAAACAGGTCCTACTCTGCCTCTTCTTTTAGATCACTCTCATTTCCCTCTTGGTGGCACACTAAATAGTTTATAGAGGGCTGGTGACAGCTCTTATTCCCAGGTTAGTAAATAACTTTTTAAGTAGTCGGCATTCTCTATTTTACAGAGCACCCTGCCCTCCACGGACTCATTTCATTTTCATAAGGTCACGTCGGTGCAGGTAGGGCAGGTGCTGTGTGCCGGTGGTTTCCACTTGTGCCTCCAGGCTCCTTCTCCTCCCCTCTCTCTTGTGCCTGGGGACACTAACTTGTGCTCTGCCTGACTGACTCCTGTGCCCTCTGGCAGCCCTGGAAGGAAATGAGAGGGGAGAGGCCAGGGAAATGCCCCCGGGTCCCGCCCTGGGAGGTTGTCTCAGGCTGGCTGTGTCTCAGAGGTTACCACCCCTCTCAGGGCTGCCAACCTCACAAGAATTTCTCTCTTCCTAGCTTTTGGTAACTTCTTCCCGCCTTTGTCCCTTTGAACCTTGGGTTAGTAACAGACAGGATGTTCTTTCTCTGGGTTAGTGTATTACCCCCAGTGGACCTGCATACTCACACCATCGTAAATTATGCTTTTGTAACACATTTTCCTCACATTTTCCAATTTTGAGTGTGCCATATGCATCCTGTTGGGAATTTGTCAAATACAGATTGCTGTGCTCATCTGGTAGAGGAGAAAACTGAGACTTAGGAAAGTTAAATGTCTCTTTCCAGGTCATATGTGGAAAAAGTGGCTGACTAAGTGCTGGAATGAGGTCCCTAGTTTAGTGCTCTGAGAGTAAAAAGGAATATCTGATTGGTTTGAGATAACCTTCTGGTAAGATACTCTGTACATAGTAGGTGATCAATAAATGTTGGCCGATGACAAGTCAATTCTCTTTGTTCATTAGTCACAATATCACATTCTAAGTATCTACAAATAGGAAGTCAGCTCATTTGGAATATCATTATCATGGAAAGAAAACTGAAAATGTCTCTAGTAGGTCTGAGTCTGACTATTGGCCCTATGGCGGGCAAGCCTGTTAGACCCTCCAGTCTTACTCTCCTGGTCCGTGAAATTGAGACAAGGCCTCGATATTGTCGTGAGGAGTAATGAGAGGGTAAATGTCAAAGACGTGTTTTGGCAGCAGCCCTGAGTCCCTTTCTGAGCACCCCCATGCTTATTGTTGTTCAAGCTAATATTTCTGCGGCATTTCATTCAGCCCTCCCTTAATGGGGTGTGGGCTTAACAGGAGTAGTGGGGGTGAAAAAAGAATGAGCTCCTGAGGAAACACTTAGAAAACTGGGCTTTCTGCCATTAAGAGACAAATCTTTATGGTGACCTAATTAAAGTTTTTAAAATTCAATTTGGACAGTTAGCAAGCCAGGCTCCTTTCCAGGAAAAATAAGGAATCACAGGCTACCTGCCATCTCAAACAACTAGAGTGGGTTTGTCGGTTTCTTTCAGGGACCCAGGCTGCCTGGGCACAGTCTTGAGTAAGGAAGGGTGTCCTGTGGGGTCAGATGATGTTGTGGCCCAAGAGTGGATGACATGACTAAAAGACACGCTTTTGGGGATAGAAGGTTGTGAAGTATGGTTCTCACTAAGGGAAAAGTGATTTCTCTTTCAACTGTTGCTGTGGAAATGTATAGAGTCTAGAATAAACAGCATCCAGCCAAATCCACTTATCCATCTGTTTTCCATACCCATAAGTCCATCTATCCATCTGTCCATCCATCCATCCATCCATCCATCCATCCATCCATCCATCCATCCACCCACTCTGTTCATCCATTCAACATATATTGAGTACTTACTCCTGTCAAACATTGAGATACAAAACTAAATATGATACAATTAATACTTTGAGAGAGCTCAGTCTTCATGCAGATACAGATAACTAAAACAACGGTTGTAAGCACGAGGTTCTAAGTCAGAAGACCCAGGTTTGAGTGTTGACTCTGTAATTTAAGTGGCCGAATGGTCTTGGACAAGTCACTTCTGTCTATGCCAATTTTCTCAACCATAAAATAATGCAGTTGGACTAGAGAAGTGCTCTGTAGGATCTCTTCCAAGTCAGACAGGCTAAGATTCTATGTCCAAGCAAATTCAGTGTAAAATAGATCATTTATGACTGCAGATACCACAATAAGGTAGTAAATGGTCTCTTCTGTCCACCTGGCCTCTCTAATTTATCTTCTATAATGTAGGCAGAGTGGTCCTTTCTAAGGCAAGTCTACCATGTTTCTCTTTTCATTAATCCCTCAATGGGTAGATTCTTGTCCCTCTTAGGCTGAAGATCAACATTCTTAGGAGGTCTTTGTGGCTTTGCCTAATTCTTCACCTCATTTTGCATCAAGCCTTGACTTACTTTCTTTGCCCCTAAACTCATCATAGTTCTTGCAAGGCTTCTGTCTGGACCAATTGTCTTTCTTCATCCTCCACCCACGGAGAATCACTCATCCTTCGGATAGCAGCCCACTCACCATTTCTTCAGGGACATTTTCTCTCATCACCCAGGCAAGGCGTGGCTCTTTTGTTATAGATACGCATAGAATGTGTTTCTTCTCTTTAAGACACAAACTTATCCCTGCCCTAAACCCTAACAAAGGGGTCCCTTGGTTTAATGTTTGGTTCCCCCACCAGTCTATCAGCCTCATGAAAGCAGAAACTATGTCTAGTTTGCTCACCACTGCACTCACTAAAACAGTGCCTGACATATGGGGGATACTCAATACTCATTTTCCTGAACAATGAAGGGAATATGGTTAGTGTCATAGGCTGACAAATACAAATTTCCCCACACCTAGAAATGAGGCCAGGAAATGATATTCATAGTGGGTTAATTTACCTAAAAAAAATGTGCCTCAAAAGAAAGCCACCATATGCTGTAAACTTGCTGTAGATAAAAGCAAGTTACTCTTGAGACCCCATCAAATGATTAATAGTATCTCTCAAATCTTAAGGGAGAGGATTCCTCTGAACCAGAATCGATGTATCATCAGTTGTGATTCTAAAACCTGTGACACATCACCAACTATGAAGCCACTGGCAGAGGGTAGAAAAAGATGCAAATAGTAGGACAGAGAGTCAGAATTTGACCAGGAGTCTCCACCACTGGCCAAAGCAGAGGGTGTTCTCAGTCTAAAAAATTCTGTGGTTTAAAAAGCCTTAGAGGAAGATGAACAATTCATGATTTTCTTGAGGTTGGTTAAAAACTATTTTGAATGTGATTCTGGGTAGCACAGTGGTTGAGAGAATGTCTGGAAGCCAAATAGTCCTCGTTGTGGTTGTGGTTCCAGCACTGGGCAAGTCGCTTTGCTCTAAGCCTCAATTTCCTCACTGTGAGGACAACGGTATGTATATCATTGGCTGCTGAAAGAGGGAATGGAGTTACATAGGCTCAGTTCTTAATATACTGCCTGGCATGTATTCGATACTCTAAATGGAAGCTGTTACCTATGAGAGCAGTTCTCCCTTCGCCATGAGTCTATGCTCACTTATGGGTCCATCTGGTCTGCTTTTGATTCCTGAGTGGACCCTGTGGGCACTGTTTCTCTTCATAGCCTCAGACCTTGACTCTTCTCTTCTCTTCACAGTGTACCATGTCCATCAGTTGTGAGCTGGCTCTACTTTCAAAATGGAACCAGAATCCAACTGTTTTCTCTACTCTTCTGCTGCTACTATTCTAGTCTAAGCTGCCAGCATGTCTCACCCGGATGATTGCAGTGGCCTCCAAACTGGTCTCCCTGCCTCTGCCTCTATCGCCGACTGTCTTTTCCTGGTACAGCAACTGAACAAGCCTATTAAAATCTAAATTGGATCGTGCCACTCCTCTGCTTGAAAACTTCTCATGGTCCCCATCACACTTCTAATGAAACTCAAATCCAGAGCTCACTTTCCAAAACCTTCGTGATCAGGCCCAGCCAGTCTTTCTGGTGCTCGCCACTCTCCCCAAACACATGTTTTCCAACTACAGTAGCCTCCTTACAACACACCAGGCACATTCCCACCTGAGGGTTGGAAGCCCTTCCACCTGGAAACCTGCCAGCCAGCATCCTCATCTACTTTAGGTCTTTGTTCACATATCATATACTCAGTAAGGCTCCCCTGACCACCTTATTTAATATTGCAATCCCATACCATGCCAGGCACTTTATCTTATAATCCATCTCTCACTTTATTTTCCCCACACCATTGGATGTACTATATATTTTACATATTTGTCTGTTGTCTGTCTTCTCCACTAAGTTCCATTGTGAAGGAGTTTTTGTTCTTGTTTGTTGTTGTGGTCATTCCCTCTTATAGCTTCAGTGGCTAGATCCTCACAGAAGCAATATGCTAGGTGCTTCATACATATTTATTGTACGAATGTGTGAATGTATGAATGAATGAGTGGTCAGTCTAGTCTTGGGAGGTGGATCCCTTCTGTGTATCCTCAGATACTGTCCTAGATTATGTGGTTGGTGTGAGTCAGGCTCTCTGAGCCTCTTTTTTTTTTCCATAGGAGGACTCTACTGCAAACAAGTAGTAGAATTCTCTGAATTCTCTGCAATGTGGAGTCAGTCCTGGACCTTAGATGTCCCTTATACCCAGCTCCGTCTTCAGGCACTGTGACACATTTTTGCAATAGTGGAGAATGAGTCAGACTCTGATATGGTATAAATATTTGGATGTTTAACCCCCTGAAGGTGAATTAACTCTCTCAGGTCACCAGAAATATCTCTCAGTTCCCTAAAGCAAAAACATACTTGCTCATGTGCATCAATAGCCAAGACAGGTAAGAAGAAGCAAGCAGGCTGATGTTTACCATCTTAGTCACTACGTATTGTGTGTACTGGGCAGAGAGGGCAAGTGGATGAATAAATATACTTGTTTCTTATGTTCCTGTCCTTAAACAGAAAGATGGAATCCCTTCTGGAAGACTAACAGGTTGAATTTGGGGCTGTGCACTCTTTTTGTTCTGGAGAATAGTGGGTTAGCTTTTCTAGGAAAACTGGAGGCAGCTCCGAGGAAGGAATACATGGTGGTGATGGTTGTGCCCAGAAGAACTCATCAGGCTTGTTTGTCTTGGAACACATGTTGGTCAAAAGATAAACATTGGGAGACGGAAGACAAAGGCACTTGCTGGGGTAAGATGCTTATGGAAACATTCAAAGCAAGACATCCACCCAGGAAAGATCTGGAGGTGGAGAGGAGCAGAAGATGGCACCGAAAGTGGTGCAGGATACCGAAAGACACGGTCACTCCTTGCTGCTTTGGTGATCATACGTGGTCTTCAGCAGGTATTCTAATTAGATTCTACCGAAGACCAGTATATTACCTAAATGCTCCTCTGAGGAGCCTAAATGAGAGGGAGAGGAAACACGGTGGGAACCAACAGAGTTTTGGTGCCTCCATTATGGCTTGGCAGTGGGGTGGCGAGGTCACAGGTGCAGCAGGATGGTAAAGCTTTGACTTACTGGTGATGGCCATGTGGGACACATAGGAGAGGACATTAAAAAGCTAGGGTTTCACAGAAACTTTTTTCCAATATTGACATGCAGCTCATGATGGTGTAGTTATATAAATTTGTTCTTGTTGTTCGTCAAAATTTTCTGCACTTTTATTTTAAGAAGACCTCAAAGTAGAAAATGATGGTTGTCTGTAGAGAAGTATATTTTTCCCAGGGTACCGAATGGGGCTCTTATCAAGTGAAATATGCTATCAAAAATAGTAACTTGGGGGGCGGCTCCATAGTATAGTGGTTAGCACTTCTGCTTTACATGCAGAAGGTCCTGGGTTCACGCCCTGGTGGAGCCATGGACCATATCCCGGGTGCACAAGGCCCCCTAGGTGTGCCAGGCCCCCCAAGTGCACCGGGGGTCCCAGGCCCCGGGTGCACACCTTGAGCATGTGGGAGGAGACGCCCTGCCTTCAGAGATCCATTTCTTAAGGGGAAACGGCAACATCCATAGGTCAGGGGCGGAAGTGGCGGGCGGGGGGACAGGAATTAAAGAGGAAAAAAATAGTAACGTGGACTCTAAGGATAGAAGCTCATTCAGGTACATGAAAATACAAGATGATGGTTCTAGGGAGCTTTTAAAAAATACTGATGGTGGACGCCATCTCCAGAGGTTCTAATTTAATCGATCTAGAAATGGGACCTAAGGTCATTCCAATGTGTGGCCAAGGTTGCAAACCAGAGATGTAGAATAGGAGAAAAACTTACTAGCTAGAATGGCACATGCAAAGGCCCTGAGGTAGGGAAAAGCCTGACGTGTTCCCAAGGTAGAAAGAAGGTGGATGTGGCTAGAGGAGGGTAACTGAAGCAGAGGGAGGTCAGGCGTAGAACTAGAGTAGGAGGCAGGAATTATACTGGCCAAGGTGGGTAAGCTTATGTTAGTTCTAGAACTGGAAGCCGGAAGTATATAGGAAAAATGTGTTTCTGGCTACATCCAGACGAGGGTATTGTTTTGAAAACATGGAAGATGGTAGGGAGGAAACTCCACACATTTACTTTGTAAGTGTCATCAAATAGCAAACTAATCTTAACTGCAGAATTTCTCTGGTGATCAGCTGCCTGTTTTCTTGGGGTGATCCATCTATGAAAAGTTTCCCAAATCGTGTTAAAACTGCCAGTTTCTCAGCAAACAGCACAGAGCGTACTTTCCAGGGAGACAAGTTCAATAATTAAAATGAGTCAGCACTGAAGAACTGGAGGGTGGTTTGATCTAGTTTAGCAGCCGACATTTCCTTAGCAGGAAAATGCAATATCCATAATACATTATTTTGTGCCGAACAGAAGTCAACTAGAACAGAATCGTCTCAGGAGAGACCGAGGGGAGCTTGCCAGAGAATCTTTTTGAAGGCAACAGGAAACCTGATGTTCAAAAACCAAAGTTAGGGAGTAGTCTTGGGGCATGTGTCTCAGGTGCCTGCAGGTGGGAGGCGCACCTCAAAGCTGTTTGACATACCTGTCCCCTCACGCTCCCTCCAGGGGAGCTCTAAAGAGCAGATAAGCACAACCCCCAGGCTGTCTGAACATCTAGATTTTAGAAGTCCAGCTTCCATGCTTCCCACCAACAGAAAGACCTCGTCAATGTCCCAACAGCTCCTGTCCTAGGGCTTAGGTTTGTATTTGCCTGGGGTGCTACTATAGGAAGTGGGAGGTTGAGGGTAACTCTTTGCTTTTCTGGGAAAAGAATTGCTGTTAAAAGAGAAAATTGCTTTCTCTGGGTGGCAAGCGTCCCTGCAAAACATCCCCCCACTGAGTTTCCATGAAAAGTGAAATCTGCCAAACTCGAAAGAGCGTGGCTTGAAGTCTGAGTCTCTGCGAGAGGTTGGAAGAATGTCCTCCCTGTGCCTGCTGCATCAGCTCCCTTCCTGGGGCTGGCTCTCCAGCTTCAAAGGAAACAGAAATTGGCTCCATTCTGTCCTCCCGAAGTTCATGCAATTACAGGCCAAACTAAATTTCTGTTAGATTATGCCAAAGACTAAACAACATTTTGCTTTATTTTTTTATTTTTTGCTTCACTGACAATAGTCCACGAGAGAAAGCCTTCAATTAGGGTAGCAGAAAATACTGATTAGAATCAATCAACACCTCTAGAAGTTTAAACACTTAAGTTAATTAAATGGTTCAGTAAACTTGAAGCTAAACTCGCAAACAGAAATCGCGATGTATAAAAGGATGCTTAGATTTTTAAAAAACAGATAATTATCCAACGAGCTCAACATCAACCTCTCCAAAGACTCTGTGGAAATGATCAGGCAGTGCATTAATTTTCAGTGCAGCTCACACTTAACACCATTACTCAAAAGCAGAGACTCATGACTCCTGTCAGTGAATGTGATGTTCTCACAAAGAACTGGTTTAGGGATAAACTATTGAGAAACTGGCAAAGACCATGTGGGTTTTAAATGGTCCTGAATATTATGAGACCATAGTTTCCTTACCCTTCCTATAAATAAAATGATGCAAATGCAAATTTGCTGATTTTGTTTAATTTTAGAACCTTCGAGCTGAATGAGTGAAAAAGTGGTGCACGAATTCCTTTCAAAGACGTCTATTTTTTAACTCTTCTGTTACAAAGTAAAGTCAAGCTGGATGTCTTCAGTCGGATACTCTTAGACAAAGCCTGAGATGGAGGCTCTAGTTCAAGCGATTTACTGAGGCCCTGTTCCCCAGACAAAGGGAGAGAGAAAAGCAGGAAAGAACAGGAGCAAATAGCTAAACAAGGATGTTGACTCAGCTGGAGATTGCTTCAGTTGGAGCCCTTAGGGAAGTGCTGGAGTACAAATTACACAAGGAAATTAGTCCCACCTGAGTGCCCCCTCCCTTTATAGATCAGTAATTGGCTATAGGCTTCTGCTGGGAGTGGGTGAGAATGGGTCGCGGTCTCCTGGGCAATAGCAGGAGGCAATTCCCCAGGAAAAAGGGCAGCTTTTAGGAGTGATATGACAAAGTCATAGCTACTGGGGAATGGCTATGGCGGCTACCAGATGGGATCTGGGCAAGGGGTTCCACTTTACTGAACCAAGGAACTTCTGCCTCATAGAATTCGTTGGGCGATCTTAGGTAAGGGCAGGGCTGAACGTTGATGCACAAGTCCATTCTGAAGTGGGGACTACTCTAGGCTCCAGACACTGTCTTGCTCATCTCGGAACATATTAATGGATCAGTCAACACATGTGTGTTCAATGGTGAACAGATCACTTACAGTGTCAACTGGAGATGGAACAGTTTCATGTCTTTCCAAACATTTCACCATCACTCGTTAGAGATAGAACAATAATATGCTACCTGAGGTTCAGTCTCTAAAGGAGTTATGGCTTGATGCCTTAGTGTAGCTTCTCATTAGGTATGTGGCTTTGGACCTTGTCTGTCCAATCTTTAAAATAGGGAAAATACAACCTCACAGGGCTCTGGTGACAATTAAGAGAAATGGCACATGAAAATGCTTAGTCATCTGACCTTTTCTCATAAAATGTGTTCCTTTGGCAGAGAGGCTAAAGTCTAGGAATAAAGACACGTAAAGCCAAAGGATTCAAAGCCTCTAATAAAAAAAATGTACTCTGTAAAGATAAAGCGATACTGGAACCATGCTGGCACCATGGATTAACGCTGATCTGCAGAACACACGTTAAGGAGTGAAGCTACTACATAAAGCAAGGCATATCTAGAGCGAGCATCTCATTGTTTTATCTCCCAACATAGTCTGCAGCTCAGGCTCTGAACTTCTCGTAACTACAGAAATTGTGCGTTGCAAGCAAAACATGAGTTTCTCATTTGTCGGCCATTTGCAAGGTCTCTATGCGCAACACTTGCTATGCCCTCTCAGACAATGTGGGTCGACTTCTTCCTTATGGGTTTTGCCAAAACAAGCACTCCCTACCACCTGCCAAGAAAGCAAAGGGAAAATGAACAGGCTTGTCAGGAAAGGACATATAGGCAGGTACTCTGGTGTTCCAGTTGTCTGGCGATCTACCTTGGCCTCCAGACTCTCCTTTCCTGCCCCTGCTGGGGAACTGTTCGTGGGTCCAGAATGGAAGGTCACTGCAGGACTCAGCCAAACAATAAATCAGAGGTCTGGTTTTAGTTATTTGAAAACACGAGGACTACACTTGTCTAACTGGGTGACTTCTCAAGGAAGTGTTTTCCTATTTTAGAGTTCCTGAAGAATTGAGAGGTGCCACTCAAGATGACCTTCTCTCAAGCTCATTGAATAGTCTGAGCATTGTTCTTGTTGTTAACTAAGGGACTGGACCAATGGATGGACTTCAGGCATGGTCAAGAGGAGGAAAGAGCCTAAGATGGGCTATTTCTCGAGTTGGTCATGATCAAAGCAAGGGAATAGATGTCTAACACGCAGTTGTAAGAGGACAATTAGGAGCCTGCATTGACTGAATCCATCAAAGATGGGGACAAGAAACACCTGAGGACATTGGTGATGGTAAATTAAATGAGAAGAGCAGGATCTGAAAAAATATAAATTTCAGTTCTTTTGCTGAAGATAGCTCTCTAACTATCACTTAAGTCTAGGACCAAAGACTAGGTTCTCTGACCACTAGACTTACTTAGACTAGAGCAAAGGACAGAGTATGGGTAGAGAGTAAGTTATTGTCCTACCCAGTATTGATCTATTCCCCCTTCTCTCAATAACGACATCCTCTTTACCCTTTGGAGAACTCCCCCTACTTCATTCCACATGGCCACTGGGGAGATGACAATCCTGGTACCCTGATCCAAGGGGGGCCATGACCTCAAAAGTTAGGCCAGATTCAATCTCCCAGGAATCTGAATTACGAATGGAATAAAATATGGATGGAAGATGACTGACGACAAATCAATTTGACAGCAGTACAGAAAAAGAGTAAGTCTAAGATCCCTGGTGCCAACCTGATGTTCTCGACTTTCTTGTAGCCCTTGATTCTATGAGTCACCTCATATCATTTCAAAAAATTAAGTTTAATCCTTAAATTAGCTAGAGTGGCTTTCCGTTGCTTATAACCAAGGAACACTGAGTGCTCTAGTATGGAGGGCCATGGTGTTCCTAAGGAGAGAGATGCCAGTCTCTTTCTCTCTCTGTCTCTCTGTCTCTCTGTCTCTCTCTCTCTCTCTGCATACGTGTGTACTTGTGCTGGCGTCAATGCTGGCAACGGTCTCTTAGGCCTCCACAAAGTTTACTTCGGGTCACTTGTCGGTTTGAGAGGTGGAGCAGTCTATTATGTGCTACCATCCACCCCTGCCTCAAGGAGTCAGGGTCCCAGAGGGGAATGAGTATAGATTTTACAATCAAAGAATACTGGGTTTGACTTCCAGTTCCATCACTTGCAATTTATGTAATGCTGGGTAAGTTACATATCCTTTTACTTTCCTTACGTGTAAAATGTGGATGACGACAGCTGTCTTCTCACAGGGTGGTATGACAGGTAAATAAGGCAAAGTATACAAACGACCAAGTATTGTGATTTTCATGAGAAAAAATAATTCCCTTCCTCCCTCTGGAGCTCTCTGGGGATGCAATGAGGTCTTTGTCAATGTCTATCCCTTGGTTCACTTCTCTGTCCCCTCCTTCTCCCTCTCGGTCCTCCAGGATTGCACCCTGGCTGGAGCAAATAGCAGGGCTGTCCCCTCAGGGGTGTCAGTACCATGGTTTAAGTACTGTCTCACCACTTACTAAATATGAACTTGGGCAAGTTACATATCCTTTTAATTTCCTTACTTATAAAATGTGGATGACAACAGCTGTCTTCTCAAGGTGGTGTGACGTTTTGCCTCTCTTAGCACAGTTCCCTCCATGTTATCATGTAGGGGAGTTACTGAAGCACATACTTGTCTCCCCCACTAAATGGTAGGCCTCAATAAATGTTGAATTTAATATAAAATTTAATATAAAATATGCATGCCCTTCAATCTTAAGGCCTGCTGCCGAAGAACTGGTTTTACGTTTGACAGAAAGCTCAAGGTTCATCAGTTTCATGGTGGGCTTAGCATTTTCCCATCAATTTATGGTCAGTTTATGATCTTTCAGGCTTTGACTATGCAGGCAAGAAGGTCTTAAGTAGGATGTGGACATGGAGAAATGAAGGACAGTGTTTCTTGAGTAGTCGATGAGATAGGTTGCCGACATCTTTGGAAACCGACTTCACGAGAGAAGTCTTCCGTACCTCCTTTCATGCCATGGCACTGCCAACTAGAAGCAGTGGGCACGTTCCAGAATGGTCACACCTTTTCCTTTGACCTCGCTCCAGTCTCTTATTCCCTTCTGAGAGCTCGTCTGAGCATACCACATGTGAGCATGTGTGCAAAACTACATTATGGAGAAAAGAGATTTGATGAATCATAAAATCTCACATGGCAATGGAAGAAGTCCAGGATAAATGGGCTTTGAATAAAATAAATGCCACCAAAACCCCCACATAAATGATGCATGACATTGCCTGCAAATTGAGCCATGAAGGCATGAAATTTTAAACTCCCAGATGGCTCTTCCTCTATTTCTTTTCAGCTTGTCCTCACAAAGCTTGTGCAATAGCTACATCACTCACCACTGAACTTAGCTGACATCCGAACTCAGCCTATTGCTGAAGAGTAGACTGGGAAGTTGAGTCACTGGGGATTTGAAGGCAAGGTCCACGTTGTATTTACCTCTGTAACTCTGGTATCGGATTGGGATATAGTAGGTCTCAGTAAGTGTTTCTTGCATGTTTCTAAATCGAGAGAGGAGCTACCTCTATCTAAGAAAGGTTAAGACCCATCAGCAGACATCTTTCCTTCATGATTTAAGGGGTTAAGTATGTACAGATGGAGATGAACTTAGGTTTTCCAGCCTTTTAAGGAGGCAATGAGGTGGGCTTTGAGATCAGACAGGAGTTTAGTCTCAGCTCTGGAATATAATAGGCATGTGATCTCTGAACTCTGGTTTTCTATCATTGAGATGATTCTAATATTAGTAACAATAGTAATATTTATAACAACTATTGTAATCAACTATACCTTCACAGCATTATTTCAAAGACTGAGCTAATGATAATGCACCCAGAGTGATCAGAATACAATAGACACTATAGAAATGCTCATTCTCACTCATGTCCTTCCCAACCCCTTCAGAGATTTGGCTTGATTCTGCTAGTTCAACTTTTTGCTCCAACATCAAGGTCCATTCCAATCTTGTGTGTGTGACATTTTGCCCCAACAAGCATCTTTTCAAGAGGACAGACACAGGTGTTCTTTTAATCCAGGTCTATTTTGTATGATTTAAAAGTTTAATTGAAAAAACAAGGAAAAGGAATGCATACTCACAGTCACAGTTCATATAAGTGACTCTACTAAACCTTAGGCTGTGGGTTGGCTTTGGGGCTTCCCATCTCCCTGCCCCCTTACAAAAATTAACAGCATGCCATAGACTTTCATCATTTTCTTATTTGACACTCACAGTAGCCCTGGGAGGAAGTTTGGACTAGACATATTATCATTATTTTTCAAATGAGAAAATGCAATCTGAGAGAGACAGACTTATAATACAAGAATCAAAGCATATTAAACCTGGAGGGTGTCTTGGAGACTCTGTGACACAATTCCTTCATTTTATGATGGGAAAATGAAGCCTGGATCGGGAAGTGACTTGCCCAAGGTCACGTGGTCATTGGTAAAGCTGGGATTGAAACCTGTTTGTCCTGATTCTTAGTTTGGTGCTTTCTCCCTTGGTTATATCAGTTAGGTCCCAAATGCAGATTTTCTTTATAACAAAGAACTTATACCTACCTCACCCTGCCTAAACCACCATCCATGAAATATAGGCTCTACATGAAGTTCTCCTCCTATTAAGACAAAGAGTAGCTAGTTGATTGAAAAAAAAATATAGTTCAACTAACAATACTAACAATACTAACAATACTAGCTTTATCAATGAGCCTTTCAAGATGGTGCCTGGTTCCCAATTATAGGTCTAGGTCAGATGAGAAAGTTGCTCATCAGACAGCCTGGTGGAAAGAGAATGCCAGGATGAGTCAAACCTGGACATGTATTTATTCAAGCTATCCCAGAGCATGTTGTTGGAAGAGCCTGAATTGTGACAAGGAGGATCGAGGTCATAGCTGAAATATTAATACTGAGTGTCAAGTCCAAGGGCGAGGCTAGGCGTGAAATTGGAAGATGAGCTATGAAGTTGAAGCCAAGAGGTTCAAGAGCAAGATGAAATTAGTATGAGAAACAGAAGTTCAGAACCTAGGACTTGAAAAGCCACTAAGTGCTGCTGGTACCTAGGATGCAGTGTGGGGATAAGCAAATTTCCTGGAAAGACCATGCAGGACCGAACATGGCATTGACTGAGCAATCCTATGGGCCTCATCTATGGGGAAGATGTACATTTTAGTGAAGGAACTAGTAATAATTTCAAATTATACACATACACACACACACACACACACACACAAATATATACACAGAGTATACATACATATTAGGTCTCTGGGGAAGTTTTTTGAAACTCAGTTCATCTTCCCTTTGATGTGAGAAAAGTAGGATCAGATTGAAATCTTTTTTTTTTTTTTTAACCTACTTGCCATTCATATGGAGTGCTTGCTGACCCTTTTATCTCTTGTTGAAATCTGAATCTTTTATGTCTGATGAGTATGCTGGTGCAATGCTATTTGGGCTTCGGTCATGAGGCTGTTTTCCCCCTCTGCCCCCTTTCCCATCTGTTTTCACATTTCTGAGTACAGATAAAAAGCCTGGCACTCATTAGCTGGGCACAACCGCAACCAGCCAGCCAGTGTCTACTGGGTGCCCACAGGGTGCACGGCATTGCCCTGGGCGCCTGCATGAGAAGCTGATGGCTCGGACATTCCCTGCCTTGCATCCTGGCTCCCAACAGTGCTTCAGGGCTGTGTGGCCTGGGGCACAGCAGCGGCAGATGGACAGGCCTGGCAAATAGTTATCGGGAGTATGAGGTGGCCTGGGAGTTGGAATTTTGATGGGGCTGGAGAGGTTTTGGTGGATGGAATTCAAAAGTGTGAGAGATTTTGTAAACAGCCGCTCTAAATGAAAGAAAGAGCTTCCAATAAGTGTACTTAACATGCCTGCCCTTGCAGAGTGGCACGCACACCCACTCTCATGCGTTCTGCAATTGATAACGATGTAAAAATATTGCCATAATAAAGGACTTCTCTGGGGTGGGAGATGTGCTGAGATTATCTGGGGCTGCCCACTTATTTTCTACTTAAAGAAACTGTTTTCCATGTGGATGCTTAGGAGGGTCTAGCTAGGGTATGCAAATTTAAATAACATGAGCACTGAGGATGAGATGAGGTTTCTCTGTAAACAATGCCTTCGTCAACAAAAACGCAGGATGGGCTAACATCCCCATTTTCTGGATGAGGTAAAAGAGGCCCAGCTGCATCTGAATAAAACACCATTGCCCGCTTTTGTCTTTGCCTAATGAAATTCCACTCACCCTGAACTCGCCCCAAATCAAAAACAGTTTGATGTGTTGGGGTGAAAGATCGTGGGTAAATTTTCCTTCCTTTTATTTTGTCTTCTCAGAATATTATTAAGATGCCTGCGTAATGCAGAAAAATAATGAGCTTCTCTCTCAAGGGATAAAGGTTTGCAATTGAAAATACAATGTAAGAGAGACTATTTCCCTTCTTCATCTGAGGATAAAAGTAAACCATGCCTATCCCGGAAGACCCAGGGAAAATTTCTTCTTGTGAAATTCCTCTTCAACATTTCTGCACCTCCCAAGGGCCCAGCACATTGGTGTGAGCCTACTGGTCACTCAGTAAATACTGGTTGAAGATAAAGGGCATAGTAATAGCTGGTAATGATGGTAACAGTTTCCACCACTAAGTGTCCACCAGGAGCCAGCACTGGTATGAGCAGCTTTATAGTCATCATCTCTGGTCCTCATGACAAGCCAGCAAGGAAGGAGTTATATTCCACTTTATAAACGGTCAGGCTGAGATTCAAAGAGATGAAGACATTACCCCAGGCCACACAGTTACTACGTGGCAAGAACGGAACTTGATTCCAGGTTTCCTAGACTCCGAAGGCCCTGCTCTTTGTGGAGATTACAGTGACTTCTGCATGGGACAGGACACATCTGGCCAGCTAGTGTGCTCCTCTCTGTCCTCACCTGGATAGGCCAAAGATACATGAGCACGCCAGGCCCTTTGAAAATAGCTTCTGACTAACCCACGAGAGAAAGGACCAGTTAATCAGCTTCTTGAGTTTCGTGTTGCTCTAGATTAAACTTTAATTGAATGCAAATCTTCTCCCTTTTGAGCTTCTCTAAATGTCAAGGTTTCACCAGCACAGCAAGGCCAGTACTATTGTCCTCCAGCCTGTCTCCACGCCTTTGTAGTGAGTGGGAATGGGCACATACATGGGAGGTACCCAGCAGCCACTCGCTGCTGATGGGTAAAGGATGATTTTGGGTTTCTTTCTCCTTCCTTAGCATTGAAGGGGGTATTTTTGCTCATTGAGATGTATCCTTTTTCTCTTGCAACTTCTCTGTCTTTTCTCTCGATTCATCCTGCACGCCTGTCCCTCAGGTTTGAGTTGAAGGCAGAGGCCGATGGTCAGCTGTATTGGGTTCAGAGCTTGTTCCTACTCTTTCTTCATGTATTTGCTTATTCGTTCATTCATTTATTCATTTATTTGTTCTTTCATTTACACATCATTTATAGAGTGCCTACATTTTCTTGCGCATCGTGTCCTCAGAGGTAGAGAGACGAGAAAGACAGGGACCTTGAGCAATCTTAGGAATGGAAAGACCCTCTATATGTAAAAAAATATGTGGTGTGCAGTAAGATCACATTTACATATTCTGTGGGAGCCCCAAGGAGCTGATAACCCGTCAGAGAGCGGGAGTGGTGGTGCTGGTGGGGCAGGGGCACAGAGAAGCCTTCAGAGAGGAGGTGAGCATCTTAAATGAATCTTGAAGGAGAAGTAGGATTTGATAGGCAGACAAGCAGGCCAGGGGAATTCAGTGAACCGCTATGCAAAGGCAGGGAGATGTAAAGGAACATGTTGTTTTCAGAGAAGTGGATGGAAAGCTGCTTTTCTGTTTTCTGTTTATGTAAATCTAATGCACCCTTTGAGGCCAGCACAAGTCCCACTTTACATAAGAGGCTGACCTAGACTACTTCAGAAAACACCCTGGCCTCCTTTCAGAATAATTCTATAGAATTATTTGTCTACATGTAACCATCTAGTGACTCGCAGTATTACTTAACATTCCAATGTATGCCTTTTTTTTTTTTTTCTGACTATACTGGTAGCTCTTGGAAAGCACGAAGAATATCCTATATATATATATATATTCTGTTCCCAATTACAGTGACAAGCCTAGCATGGACTGCTGAGAAATACTTAGTATGTACTGGGAATGAGCCAGAAAAAGATTTAGAGATTTTTCCAGAGAATTGCCTTCATTTGATAAATGAGAGGCCCAGAAGAAGGAAATGAATCACCCCAATTTATGAAACCATTTGGTGGGATTGGAACCCATGTCTTCTGTTTCTCGGGGAGGGGTCTGTCCGCTGCGGATGGATGGATGGATGAATGGATATCATAGATATGTGACATGTATCAATTGCAGTCTTGCCTCAATCCCACCCCCTCCAGCCATTTGCTAAGCTTCTTCACCCTTCTCCCTGGTGCCCTCACACTCTTTTGGGGAAAGAGAGCTTGCATTTCAAGAAGCTGAGGGTCCTCATCAATGGACTATCTTCCACCAGAGCCTTTTAAGGACACCTTTCACAGAGCAGCTGGCATTTAGGGGTAGGGTGGGGGAGGGGAGAGGACATACTCTCTTGCTTTTACTTTCAAATCTTCGGAAAGAAAGGTCTTCCCCTTGTCTTTGGCAAGTGCTTTCAAAGTAATAATCAGCTAGGGCGTAGAAGGGGGTATCCCGCACATTTTTAATGAACTCAGATTAATAAGATGTCATGACGATAATGATTTTTTTTTTTTTTTTTTTACTTTTGAATGAAGTTTCTCTTGTCTCCTAGTCTTTGAGTTGGAAAATCTTTATGAACAGAGTTGGCTACAGGTTAGTGATGCCCAGTAATGGCTTGATCACATACAAAGGCTTCTAGTGGTCCTGGCTAAGCTGTTACTTTTTGCAGCTATACCCGAAAAGTGGGCAGTCTTTATCATTTTAAAATCAAAATGAGATAATAATGATATTCCTTTATATTTGTAAAGAGCTACTTGCAAAGTACTTTGCCCTTGGCAAACACTTTAATTGCTACATTTATCTTTAAGTTGACAAACTGTCCATCTTATTTACTTATGGAATATTTATTGAGTGCTAATTACCATTCTAAACATTAGAGGCACAGCAGTGAAAAAGAAGACAATGTCCCTGATATTGAAGAGTTTGCCCTTTTTTTTTCCAAAAAAATAAAAAATAAAAAACAAACCTTTTTATTTTAAAATAATTTTAGATTTACAGAAGAGTTGTAAAGACAGTGCAAAATGTTTACATATACCTCTCATCCATCTTCCCTTGGTAACATCTTCCATAACCGTGGTAGTTATAGCAAAAATGAAAAATTAACACTGGCACAACACTATTAATGAAACTAGAGACTATATTCAGGTTCTACCGATTTTTCTGCTATGGACCCTTCTGTGTTCCAGGATCAATCCAGGATCCCACATTCATTTAGTTGTCTTCTCTCCTCAGACTCCTCTAATCTGTGATAGTTCTTCAGTCTTTCCTTGTTTTCAGTAATCTTAACACTTTTTTTCTTAACAGAAAATTCTGAGAAACAGCAAGCTGCTTTTCGGTTTTTAGTAGTAACAAATGTTCTAACCTTGTAAGTAAATAATTACTTTATAAAGTGTGAAAATATAATTATTCACAAATTTCAAATTCTCAACCTCTGGTGTACATGCTATACTGTGGTTAATTTTCTAATTGATAAAAAAAGTATTTGAGATTTAATGAACCTCTTTTTTAAAAATTTAAAATAAATTTATACCCCCTTTACGCATTTCTACACCCCAACTCCGACCTCTGGCACCACCAACCTTTGCAATCTTTTCTCTGTATCTATGAGCTTGTTTTTTCTTTTGTGTTAAGATTCCACATATAAGTGAGAACAAACAGCATTTGTCTGTCTCTGACTTATTTGACCCTCAAGATCCATCTATGTTGTTGCAAACGGCAAGATTTCATTCGTTTTTATGGCTGAACAATATTCCATTGTGTGTGTGTGTTTGTGTGTGTATATATATATACCACAATTTCTTTACCTATTCATCTATTGATGGATACTTAGGTTGTTTCCATTTCTTGCCTATTGTAAATAATCTTACAAAGAACGATGGTGTGCAGGTATCTTTTTGAGTTAGTGTTTTCATTCCCTTTGGATGCATACCCCAAACTGGAATTGCTGAATCATATGATAGTTCTATTTTTAATATTTTGAGGAACTTCCATATTGTTTTCTATAGTGGCTGTACCCTTTTATAATCCTAGCAACAGTGCAGGGGTTCCCTTTTCTCCACTTCCTCACCAATACTTGTTATTTCTTATCTTTTCGATAATAGCCGTTCTTACAGGGTAAAGTGACATTTCTTTGCAGTTTTGATTTGCATTTTCCTGATGATTAATGATGTCGATCATCTCTTTATGTACCTGTTGGCCATCTGATGTCTTCTTTGGAAAAATGTCTATTCAGATCTTCTGCCCATTTTTTAATTGAATAGTTTGTGTTTTTGCTATTGAGTTGTATGAGTTCTTTATATATTTTGGCTATTATCCCCTTATTAAATATATGATTTGCAAATATTTATCACATTCTGTGAATTATATTTTCATTTTGTTGATAGTTTCCTTTGCTGTGCAGAAGCTTTTTAGTATGATGTAGTCTCACTTATTTACTTTTGCTTTTGATGCCTTTGTTTTTGGAGTCAGATCCAAAAAATCATTGCCAAGACCCATGCCAAGGAGTTTACCACTTACATTTCTTCTAAGAGTTTTATGGTTTCGGGTCTTAAATTCTAGTCTTTAATTCATTGAGTTAATTTTTGTATGTGGTTTTTGATAGTGGATAAATTTCATCCTTTTGTATGTGGCTGTCCAGTTTTCCCAACATACTTTATTGAAGAGGCTGTCCTTTCCCTACTGTACATTCTTGGCTCTTTTGTCACAAATTCATTGACCATATGTGTGTGGGTTTATTTCTGGGCTTTTCATTCTGTTCCATTGATTTGAGTGTCTGTTTTTATGCCAATGCCATACTGTTTTAATTACTATAGCTTTTTAATATAGTTTGAAATAAGGGAGTGATGCCTCCAATTTTGTTCTTCTTTCTCAAGATTGCTTTGGCTATTCAAAAAATTTTTGTGGTTGCATACAAATTTTAGAATTATTTTATTTCTTTGAAAAATGCCATTGGAATTTTCATAGGGATTGCTTTGAACCTGTAGGTTCCTTTAGGTAGTATGGACATTTTAACAATATTGATTCTTCCATCCATGAACACAGAATATTTTTCTATTTGTGTCTTCTTCAATTTTTTTCATTAATGTCTTGTAGTTTTCAATATAGAGGTCTTTCACCTCCTTTGTTAAATTTATTCCTAGCTATTTTATTCTTTTTTGATGCAACTTTAAATGGGATTGCTTTCTTTTTTCTCTTTCTGACAGTTATTAGTGTATACACTAATTATTATTTTTCAATTTTATGATATTTTAAAGTGGTGAAACCAGTGATTAATGGAGTGCAAAGAGCATTCTTAAATGAGTAAGAGGGAGTTGTTATTAGAATATTATATACGAAACGGACTTTTTTTTTTTTGTATCCTGTAACTTTACTGCATTCGTTTCTTAGTACTAACAGTTTTTTAAAACGGAATCTTTAGGGTTTTCTTTTTATAGTATGTCATCTGCGAGTAGTGAGTTTTACTTCTTCCTTTCCAATTTGGATGCCTTCGAACTCTTTTTCTTACCTAATTGCTCTGGCTAGGACTTTTGATACTATGCTGAATAGACGTAGTGAGAGTGGGCATCCTTGTCTTGTTTCTGATCTTAGAGGAAAGGCAGCTTTTGACCAGTGAGTATGATGTTAGCTGTGGGCTGGTCATGTGTGGCCTTTATTATTATGTTGAGGTCCATTCCCTCTACAACCACTCTCTTGCAAGCTTTTTATCATAAATTGATGTTAAATCTGCTTTTTCCATATCTATTGAGATGATCGTATGATTTTCATATTTTATTGTTACTGTGGTAGATCACATTTATTAATTTGTGTATATTGAGCCATTCTTACGTCACAGTGATAAATCCTACTTGGTCATGTGTATGATTCTTTTACTCTATTGTTGAATCTGGGTTGCTGATATTCTGTTGAAGATTTTGCATCTATGTGCATTAGGGATATTGACCTGGAATTTTATTTTCTTGTGGGATCCTTGCCTGGTTTTGGCATTGGGGTTAATGCTGACCTCATAAAATGAGTTTAGAAGAGTTGCCTCCTCCTCTGATTTTTGGAAGACTTTGAGAAGGATTGGTATTAATTCTTTGACTGTTAGGTAGAATTCACCAATGAAGCTGTCTGGTCCTGGACTTTTGTTTGTTGGGAGGTTTTTTGAAACTGATTCAATATCCTTACTAGTAATTAGTCTGTTCAGACTTTCTATTTCACCACGATTCAGTGTCAGTAGGTTATATGTTTCTAGAAATTTATTCATTTCTTTTAGGTCATCTAACTTGTTGATGCATAATTATTCATAGTACTCTCTGATAATCCTTTGTGTTTCTGTGGTATCGGTTGTGATGTTTCCATTTCACTTCTGATTTTATTTGAGTACTCTCTCTTTTTTTCTTGGTGAGTCTAGCTAAGGCATATCAATTTTGTTTATCTTTTCAAAGAACCAGCTCTTGGTTTCATTGATTTTCTCTACTGTCTAGTTCCTTGTTTTTCACGATCTTAACTCTTTTTAAGGGTGCTTATCAGATATTTTGTGGAATGTCCCTCAACTGGAGTTCTCATGATTATACTGGGATTATGAATTTTTGGATGCCTATTACAAAGGTAAGGTGCCCTTTTCATCACATCATATCAGGGTACCTGATATACACATGACTCCCTGGCGATGTTAAAACTTTGATTGCTTGGTTTAGGTTTCTCCTCTCTAGAATTACTATTTTCCCCTTTCCATTCTCTACTCTTTGGAAGAAAGTCACTAAGTTCTGCCCACACTCAAGAGGAGGAGAATTAGCAGACTTGCTTCTTAGTGAAAGGAGACAGAAAATATTCAAGTTGATGGATAAATAAGGAAAATTATCGGTGAATGATAAATGCTGAGCAGATGATTAAAACAGGGCGATATGATTGTGAATGATTGGGTGGTTAGGGACAATTTCAGCTGAGATCTGAATAAGCAGTCAGACATGAAAGGGCCAGGGGAAAGAGGGAACAACTTCTCATGTAGGAACCAGCCTAGCATTATCATAGCATGTCACTGCCCTCCAGTGACTCCCTTTCCATCCAGCAGGAAAGCCAAAGTCCTCACAGTGGCCCACAAAACCAGCACGATCTACACTCCCTCACTCCCCACCCCCTGCCCCGTCTCTGACCTCATGCTCTTTCTGCTCTACCCCATTGACCACTTCACTGTCCCTTAAAGGCACTAGGTGAAGTTTATATTCAAGCACTGACTTGGCTCTGCCTGCTCCTTCTGAGGAAATTCTCTTTGTCTACCCACACTCATGGCCAGGCCCCTCACCTTCTTCAAGGTTTTGCTCAAATGTCATCTTTTCAGTGATGCCTACCTTGGCCTTCTACTAAAAATAGCAGCATGTCTTCCTCGCTGCACCTTCAAGTTGCTTAACCTGCTCTCTTTTTCTGCATTACCTTTAACTGTAACACACACACACACACACACACGCGCGCGCACACGCACACACACGCGCGCTCTCTCTCTCTCTCTCTCTCTCTCTCTCTCTCTCTCTCCCTCTCCAGACCCAGCAAATAAGTAGGTGCCCTGTCAATACCTGAGTAGAGGAAAGACCCTGGTATATAATCATGCCTAGGGCACGTTCTTTAGCTAACTAGGCTTGCATAACAAGACAGTAAGCGACTGTGACTCTTTAATTTCCACCTCCTTACTGCTGTTTTCCTTTTCTGACTATTATCTCTGCAAAGTTTGCAAGCAATCAACCCTCTTTCCTTGCTTCAGACACTGCCTACAGTTCAGGCAATAGTGAATTGTCACGCTCTTGCTTCATTTGCTGGTGACTGTAGAGGCATCTGCATCGTGTTCGCCACCAGCTTATGCATGAAAAAGCTATTTTGGGGAGAAACTGACATTTTGAGAGGAAGTTTTCAGTATTTCTAAAAGAAATATAATCCAGATTTCTAAAGCTTCTTTTACAGTCATCTATTTGGGCCACCTCTTGCCCACCCAGCAAATATCCACCCCCTGCAGACCTCTCTGGAGTGGGATAGATAAACCTGACCTGTTAGTAGCTATGCAGTGATGACAGAGAAGGGATGCCTAGAAAGACCAGAGAGGAGAACTGAGTACTTCAGCCAGCATGTATTGTAGTGTATCATATCATTTCTGCTAAATCTCATAAATCTCTGCTTTATCAAATGATGTAGACATTTCTTTTCAGAAAACACAAAAGGCAAATGAATCTATGTGGATGGTCAGATAAGGGCAAAGAAATCTTAAACAGATATCTCTCTCAAAAGGCCAGTGAATCAGGACAGAGTATCAGTGAGGCGTAAACTGGTATCATTATTAGTCCTATTTTACAGATGGGGAAACTGAGGCAGAGATTGGTAAATAACTTGCCCAAGGCTAGTACCAGCAGTAGAGCCAAAGGTTAAAATCACACAATCTGGATGTGTTTATAACCCATGCCAGTGGCTTTAGTGCAGAGAATAACAGGATTTCCTCTTGTATTCCCACTGCAGACAGTGCCTTCTCATAGCACAGAACTCAGCAGGAAAGACTGTAAGTGTCTCCTTACAAGAAAAGAAGCTCCCCGAGGACACAGAGTATGTATTATTCATATTTGAACCTAGAAGTTGGCAAAGCAATTCACACAGCAGAAACTCAAATATGTATCTGTGAGGAATAAATATAATTCATTACACAGAGTTTGGAGATTATTCATTATTTTGGATTAGTCATTCTTTTGTTTCTTTGATGAGAAAGTTATTAGACACACTGGATCGACTTTGTCAAGCCTTCTGATGTAGGGATATGTTCTCCTGAGTCAGATTCTCTTTCTGAACTTGTTGGCCATTATTTCCTAGTAGAACTGTTTTGTAAATCTGGCCAGAAAATCAAGAGGGACTTAAGCAAGGTTAAAGGGATTAACACGGGTTTGCAGTGAAGGTAGTGAAGCAAACCACATTTTAGCTAAGGAAGTAGTTGGTTTTGCAAATTTAATCTTGATCTCTAGCTATTAACTCAAGCAAACATTCTTTTTCCTTTTAAAAAGTAAGTTGAATACATGCCAATATGAAAAAAAAATGCATTTCAATACTAAGGTCCACTGTAATTGAACTTTTCTTATAATTAAAATGAGCACTAAAATTAAATAATATAACCTGCAATGTTGATCAAATTTCACCTCTACTCAAGAAAGCTATGTATTTCTAAACTGTTGGCATTTTCCAAACATTAACAATGAGAACCAGCCCAATGGGGATATCCTAGACTTCAGTATTCAAAAGAGTTTTAGAGAGTGTCCTACATCTGGGACTCTTAAAAAGTTGTCAACAGAAGGGACAGAATAAGTCCTTGGTTTGTTTCAGTGCCTTGGAAGAGACAGATACTAGACAGTCATCACTGACAAATCACCTGTGCCCGGATAAGGCGGTCTTTGACTGACAACAGGGAGCTAGGAGTACTGGCCGTCCAGGATGGCTCACACCAACAGTCTGAATACCAAGAAAGTGAAAATAGTGCCTGAGTAATTGTGAAAAATAGGAATAATTCTTTTTCTTTTTTTCTCTGAGGTTTAGACACTGACAGTGAGATAAGAAGTGGGGACATGTCTAAAGGTTCATTGATTATGTTAGAAATGTTGCCTTTTTTTTTTTGTGGGGGGAGTCCTTTTTGCACTATTCTGGCCCAATGTTAGACCCGATCCATCCCCAAGTCTACAATTTTTCATCCAAGTCCTCTCATCAGTCCACCACTGGAGAAGCAAACAGATGGAGAGGAAAGGAGCTAGAAGCAAACATTCTTTACATCCACTCTGCCAGATATAGTGCTAAGGTTCTTTATCTCTCACTCTCTTGTTTTATTCAAACAACAACCCACTGAGGGTTGATATTGTTATTACCATTTTTAGCATTTTGGAAGAGCCTCCATAACTTGTTAGAGAGCACACAATAAGTGGCAGTGCTGGCATTTGAATGTTTGCCTTACGCTAACCCCTAAGCAACTTATTTGGTTTATGCACTGGCAGAAAGGAAGGAGAGAGGAGGAAGTGCTAGCAGCCGGGAAGACGAATGCCAAGGTTGTGATGTGCCACCGATGTCTCTGTGATGAAGAAGAATGTTGTGACACTCAATCACAAGATGCTAAAGATGCTAAATCTTTGAGTGCACACTATGGATTGACTTCAGTTATCTTTTCTATTAATAAGTGGTACTCCTATTTGTCTGGGATGCTATCAACCCTATTTTCACCATGTTCATATTTCTCTTTCAAGAGCCTGCTCATGTCAGAAAGTCTTCTCTGACCCTCAGATTTGAGTCAAATGTATCAATAGCACTTTAGTGAATTTTGTCAGGATAAACAGAAAAAAATTATCTTCCCCACCATAGTAGTCATTTTTTGGGTGCCCACAGAGCTTACAATGCCTGCCTTCTCCTTCTAATTGCTTTCCCCACCATAGGAACAGGTCCCCCAAGATCTGTTTATCTATATGATGCCTCCTCAAAGTTGATTGGGTTAGGGAGGATATCAGATTTAAGCGAGGAAAATCAAATCTCTTTTTTGGAGAATTTGGGATTAGGATGAAGAGCCAGCCAGTCAGTCCAGGATGGTCTTGATACAAAGGGACATAAACTTGGGAGCTTAAGGGGGACAATTTATGCCTTCCAGGTGCACAGAGAATTGGAAAAAGAACAGCTTAATGGACAGAATGAGAATAAAGTAGCCATGCAGAGACGGAAAATGGAGTAGAAGTAGTTCCTGGAGTTAAGACCTTGTTTTAGTTCTGGCTTCCAGTCTCTTCTCTGGCCCAGTCATCCCTGAGTCTTGTGACATATCCCAGAGGCCTTCTAGTAAATTCCCCTTGTAGCTTTACCTAGCTTGAGTGAGTGTCTGTTATTTGCCCCGCAAACCAAAACCATACATAAGATGCCCTTGGAAACTCAAGCTCTGAGAGGACCATAGCTGGGTTTATTCATCTGTGCAGCCTTCATCTAGCAGTTATTGGCTCAACTCCATGAATTTTTGTCAGATTGTACTGACTGAATATAGCTTTTCTGTCGGAGAGATAAGAGATAATACTCCCTTACCCTCCCCTCAATTGTCATATGCTCCAGGAAATTAAATGAATTAGAACCAAGGGCTGGTTGATTCCATCGAAAGACAGCCCCTGCCTTGCTGCTAATTCCATCTCATTTTCAGTTTTATAAGGCAGGTGTGGTGAAAAGCTGAAACAGACTTGGAAGAGAGAGGCCAGCAGGAGAAAGTGACAAGCTAGACAGGGTATGAAAGGAGCTTGTTTTGTTCAGTGTGCTTTGGAATCAGCTTGCTCTTTAATTAAGGGAAAAATCACCCTCCAGCTAGTAAAGATACCCCTAAGAAAATTAAAATAATGTAAATCAAGCTAAATGAATACTCCAGAAGCGGCACTAGAGCTTGTGGGATTGAGTGTTTGGATGCCCCCGAGGTTTTAAAAGCAAAGCCTGCAACTGTGTTTTGGAGCAGAAACACTCTCCCTTTCGTCTGATGGCAAAGGAGGCTAAACGCCGACACCAAAAGGGATTTACAGAGGCGTTTAAGGTGACAGAATTGTCTTGCTGTTCTGGCTCTCTAAAGACCAGAAAGGAAACAAAGCCTATGTGGATAATGATGTTAATTCCTGGGGTTCCTTCCTAGGGGTGCTCAGTGTAGAGAAATCACTTAAATTGTAATTAAAATATACAAAGCAAAAATGGTTCAAGGGGAATCCATAGTTTCTAATGAAATACCTTATTAACCACAGGCACATTTTACCTGGGAAGTAGCTGAATGAGTGACAGCAGGATGTGTGCGTGTGTGTGCGCCAGTAGCATGGGGGTGGTGACAGGGGCATGAGTAGGAAGTTGAATATTTTAAGCACCATAACAAGTCAAAGTGGGATACACAAGTGAGCAGAACAACCTGAGCTTTAATTATTGGTGTCACATCAAATGACTTAATTTCCCAAGCTTTTACCTTAAAGGAGATATGTTGGTGGCCATTTTAAGTGTATCCTTCATCTTTGGGGGCACCAATATAACAAAAAGATTTTATTGCAGATCAATGTTTCTGACTCTTTAGACAGCACAGAGACTCTCTATCGATGTCTATATGTGGTGATAAAATTATGCAGGAAGATTTTACTCTCATGGGCCTCTTGATGCTAAAAGGGCCCTGACTGAGCTATTCCAAGCCTTTCATTTTCTGGATGAGGGAAAGGAGATCTAGAGAGGTTCATTGCTTGCCTAAGGTCATCTAGACTTAGGGTGATTATATGACCCATTGAGCAAATGGTGGCACTTTTGAGAATAAAAGGAGGTGCTATTATAATGAGACCAGGACCAACTGGTCTCAACCTTGACTGTCCCAGGCAAACTGGAACATGTGATCATCCTATTTAGACAGCTCAAGGCTTTGCCTCAGACTCACAGGGAATGAGAAAATGCTCTACTTGCTAGTGCCCTTTGCAAGAATGAGTTGTTATCTGGAGACCGGGAAGGGTGCCCCCTGGAGGCCAGGATGGGAAGTGTACTTCCTTGCACATGCTCAAGCAGATGAAGTTCCCCACAATTCTAAGTTGGTGTTAGCACAAGCTTGACTGGCCTGTACAGGGCCTGTGCGAGTGTTAGAAAAAGGTGCTATTCTGAGGAGGACAAACACTCTGACCAGTGAATGGTGCTAAGAAAAAAAAAAAAAAAAAAGAAAAAAAGGAGACTCTTCCTCCAGGCAGCTCTACTTCAGGGAGTATTGACACCGATAAGAAAATAGCAATCAGAGAAAGGCTCCAGACCCATAGTATTAGAGTAAAGGTATTTGGAACCAACTCACAACGGCTGGTGGGATTTATAACAATTTCATCTCCCATGCAGACGCCACTCTTGATTCTCATTAGATGTGGACAGAGGATAGAAACACTGACCCTGAAGCATGGAGCTCGAAGAAGCACATTGCTGCTGATAGAAGCACCATTTCTGAGCACTCACTAAGGTACTGTTCTGAGCACTTTACACAGATGGATCCTCTTAATTCTCAAAAGAACCCGAGAGGATGAAACCATTCTGTATCCTGATTGTGATGATGGTTATGCAAATCTATACACGTGCTCTGCATTCAGAGAACTGTATGCCAAAGGAAAAGGAGTTAATCTTACTGTATGATAATTTAATAGGTAAAGTTAAAAACAAAAGACAGCCTACTCTATGATTCTATGGATTGAAATTTGAGAAAAAGCAACCATAGTGATGGCAGATCAGTTGTTTACAGGGGTACGGGCTGGGGGAGTTGACTGTTGAGGGACATGAGGGAACCTTTTGGGGCAATGAAAATGTTCTAGATCATGGTTTCAATGGTAGTTACATGACTATATATTTGTGAAAACAGTTAAAACTGCTGAATTTTATTATATATAAACTACATCTCGAAATAGCTGGGGAAAAATAGCCTGATAGCGTGGGCATCACTGTTCGTCTCATCAATGAGGAAATCGAGACAAAAGGAGGTTGAGTAACTTGCCCAAGGTCACAGCTGATAAGTGACAGAACCAGGACTCAAACATAGGAACAAATAACTGGAATTCTTAACCTCTGCAATTAACCACTACTCATCCAAGTAGGTCACAACTCCTCACCTGGGCCAGGGGTTGTAGCCCTAGAGACGCAATAGGCAGGAAATGCATGATCCCCACCAAGGACCTTACAGAAACAGCACCTGTTCTGGGTCCACCACGATGAGTCTTTCCTGAAGTAGACACAGTTATTTGCTTTGAAAAAACTGGCGCAGGGCACTGACTCCTAACATAGGCATCTGGTGACCCCTGGGCCTTCCCCCTTCTCCTGGCTGAAAATGTGATTTAAAACCACCTGGCTAAGCTCATTTTGCCAACTAGCTCCTGCAGGACTCCTTTTCAAAGCTGAATCCAGAAATTCCTAACTCAGCAAATAGATCCAAAGCAAAGCACTGTATTCACCCAACCTACCTCTAAGACTAAGGAACATGGTTTCTCTTGCTTGGCGGAGGGAAACAGATGTGTTTATACACAAATTTACAGCTATATAATACCTTGCTTATTACATTTCAAAGAAGTGACAGAAAAAACAACTGTGCATCTGTGTGTAATTTCCCAGTCGCTGTCCATCTGGGAGTGGAAGGTGAATGAAACTGCAGTCCTCAGCAGACACACAAAATGATGCTGTGTCATATTTCACGTCCCGATTGTGCCACTTGAAGAAATAAGGCACTATCTCACTTTACAGCCAGAAAAAGTACAGGCTATTTGTAAGGTTTATGCAGAACTAGGGGGTAGGGGGTGGTGGTGTCTAAAAGATCATCTCATGCAACAGACAGGACACTTGCGATTAGAGAGAATGGACTTGCCCATTCTAAGCAGATACTTAGAAGCAGAGCCAATGAGGTGAGGTGACTTGTCTAAGGTCACTCAGCACATAGCTAGAGTCAGAGACCTGGGTTCGAATCCTAGCTCTTTCCTGCACAAACTATATAACTGAAGGCGTGTTCTTTAACTTCTCCAAGTTTCTTTTCCTCATATGTAAAATGGTGCTATTATTTCTAGTTCATAGGTTTTTGGTGAAGATTGGGTGTGATAAGGCACTAAGCACAATGCCTGGGACATGGTACATGCTCAATAAATGAAAGTCGATGGGAATAATCATAATAGTACATCGTGATTATCTTTACATGTCTTATCTGTAAGGATTTTGGACTAGATGACCTCTAAGGTTTAGGCTAACTGACTTTTTTTTTTCTTTTTGCAGATTCTCAGTCCCCATCCCAGGCTGAGTGAATCTGAAGCTCTGGGGTGGAAGCTCCACAATCTGGGTTTTAAACAAGACTTCCAGGTGATTCTGATGCACATTCTGTTTGAGAACCAATGGACTAATAATTGACTTGCATAGCACTTTATAGCTTAAAAAGCCCAATCACAGGAGTGTTTTCTTTGCATTGCACAGTCACCCTCTTGTGTATACAGGACTGGCATTCTTAGCCCCATATCACAGTTTAGAAAGCTAAAGATGGCTAAGTGGCTTGTCCAGTTCTGCCCTTACTGAGATCACACAGCCAGCAAGTGACCGACTGGGATCTTGAAGTCAGATCGTCTAAGTCACAAGGTTGCCCTCTGTCCAGTGGCCTGAGTGGCTGATTCCTAGGCCAATGTCCTTTCCCCATGATGTGCTTCCCCCTGCGTTCCTGCAGCCCTCTTCCAGCCAAGGAAACTACTATTCTTGGAGACTGCCTCTAAGAAGCTAATCCAATGAATAATCATGAGAGCAATCCTAGAACTGTCCTTTAACTGCTGAGATGGGTATAGATTTACAGAGGATACCTCTGGCTGGTATTTGGGAATGGATAATTACCTTCACTTACTATATTCTAGGCTGCTTCAGCTAAATATTTTCTGCTCAGAACTCTGCCCTTTCCAACCAATTCTGAACACGAGCATCCCACAGGCAACTAAGTGGCATAATTCATTTGGGGTGACCATAAATCTAAGGCTTCCACCAGAAATGATGCAAAAAAATTAATGGAACATGAAATCAAGTAAATGGAATTGAGTACAGTAATTAGTTCATATTTTAATCCTCAGGTCTGTTTATTACCCGTCAACTGGTGAGCAATTAAGTCGGCACCATTGAGATGATTAGCTTTGTTTCAGCAAAAGTTTATCGATATGTCAGAGCAAATGAATCTGGGGGTTTTAAACAGCTTTATTTTGAATTGTATAGCAGCACATCCATGGAGCGGCTAGACACATAATGACTTAATTCTGTAATATTATTATCTAGATTACTTACATTTAATATTACTGAGCTGTTCTAGGCGATTATTGGGGAGGGTCAGCAGGAGTGAGGAGTCAAACTATGTTGCATTAGGTTCTTAATACAATAGTGTGATTGCCATTTCATATTGAGAGAAAACAAGATCTTGAAGGCATTTCCTTTTCTATTTTAGTCGCTCAATTGTTAATGGCCACACTTTTTGCAATCAGGCACAGTTATGGTTTTTACATTAGTGGTATTTTTTATTGGGGGTGATCTGGTGACTTCTAGACCCATTTCCTCATGGAGACTCATGATTGCTCATGTTTGTAAAATAATATACCATCTTCACCTTTTTGAGGCTGACTGTCTAAATGCCCTTGACATGGTGCTCTGCTCACTAAGGTAGGAAATCTGAATATTAGGCTATACGTGCTTTACTGGGCAACTAAACGGGATGACCTAAAAGGGCCTTTTAAATCTTGAGATTTGATTTAATTTAAAATTTTACTTGAAAAATTAAAAATCCCAAACTAAGAGTCAGGAAACTTGGGTTCTGGTCCTAATTCTGCCACTAACTTTTGATGACTTTGGGCACGTGTCTTGCCCTCTCTGGTATCTGATTTTTCCTTTGTACTTTAAGTGGGTTGGAAGAGATCATCACAATGCACCTCCGACATTGACACTTCTGATGGAGGCTTTGAGCAAACTTGTTTTCCAACAGCAGGTCTATATCTTGAAGTGGGAAATGTGGTCTAGCGAACCATTGACAGTGGGCAGAGTAGTAGTGAATGGGTTATTCTTTGCACCTTCTTTTCCAGGTGACTTTATTCCTATGGCTTTGGAAATAGATAAAAAAGAAGAAAAAAAAAGTACAGCTAGTTCACAGAAGTGTTAAAAGCAGTACCTATCCTCTAACTGCAGTGTCATTGTTTCTAAATAAAGGAAGACCCATTCAATACTCCTAAAGCTGTAACAATGATGGTCTCCATGGTGACAGTTTCAAAGATGAACCTTGACCAAGTCCCAGTTAATGCCTGGGTTCTTAATACTGTCTCTGTAATATAACACTGCCTTTCCTGCTTTAGATGAAACTGGGTGTGGGGGAGAGGGAGGAATCAGAGTCAAGCGGAGGATAGTGGCTGTCATAACGCCATCCTGGTGGGACCCGGTCAACATTCATGATGAAGGTCAGGATGAAGTCAACAGGATAATGAGCTGACACCAGCATGTTGTCTTCAAATGCAATGTCTTTTGTCTTAGGCTGCCCCACAGTGTCCATCTAAAACTGGCAATCCAGGAAGCTGCTGATTCGATTGGGCTGTCCTTTCTCAGAAGTAATTATAAAAATGCCCAAAGGGAAAACTTCTTATTTTTAGATCAGAGTCATCATCTGCTCATAGGGTATCGTCATAATCTGCCTTACCGCCATCTGGGCTTCTGACCTGTTTGCTTTGCTTCTGGAAGGCCAATTTTCTCACTCTGGGTGAGACTGGCTCCTGGAATACACAACTTTGGCTTCTAGCATTGGCAAAGGCAAGTTCTCCGGTCTGATCCTGGGAGCAATTCCAGCGCTGAAATGAGGAATCTAAATAAATTTTTCCAGCACACCAGCTACCAATTGTTCCAATATTCTTCCCAGGTACCCTGAAGAATTCACTTACCCTGTATTTGTGAATAATTTAACATAAAATGCCTAGAGCTTCTGTTAATATTGACATTAACTTTATTGGGTTTGCCATTATGACAAGAGAATTTATGATACACTGGGTATAATTTAGGCACTCTCGAAAGCTACAGTCTCTTAAACTATTTTCATTTACTCATTCAATCTCTTTGTTCAACAATATCTACCAAATGCTGTCACATGTATGGAAAATATTAAAAAGCACAACCTACTCTGTGACTACAGTGAATTAACAGCCTTGGAAGACAGGATCCTATACTAGATCATAGACTCCTTAAAGACAGGCCCCAAGGCCTATGGGTCTTTGAATTTTCCCACTGGGCCAGGGCCCAGAGTAGGTCAACAGTCATTATTAAGGGGTTTATGGATAACCCTTGGCCTGTATTAAGCAAAGTTATGAATCAGAAGACCTGAGCTAAGTCTGACCTCAATCATTTATTGTCTGGATGATCTTGGGCCTCAGTTTCCCCAGGTAAAAAGATAACACTAAGGGCAACCTCACTGAGCTAGTGTTTAGTGATTAACTGGGAGAACTTATATCATTGTTCTTTGGAATTCATTCAGAGTAAAAGCCAAAGTCTACACACTGTCCGTGCAAAGAGGACATGACCTGCAGCAGCCCCTGGCCCCACTCGCCCCTCCGACCGCTCACACCCTGTGACTTACACACGTGCTCGTGCTGCTCCCGCTCTTACCGGACTGCTCACAGCTCTCTCCCTCTTCAAAGCCGTGGTACCAGCTGTTGCTTCTGCCTGGAATATCCTTCTCCTAGCCATCCCACGTCAACCTCACAAATGTCAACCCCTTAATAAGGCCTGCATTGACCACTCCATTTACCCCCTGTAACTCGCTACCTCCATCCCTCACCCTCTGATCCCCCTTACTCTCATCTATTTGTTTCCCATAGCATTTATCTTATTCTAACTTGCCATATAAATTTACTCACTTACATTTATTATTTATTATTTTTCTACTCTTACTAGACTGTAAGTGCCTTACAGGCAGGATTTTCATTTTTTTACTCACTGTAGCATGTGGTAAACACTCAACCAATATTCGTTGACTGAGTGAATGAATAAATGAATGAATGAATGAAAGTAAATCACAAAGCATGTAAACAGTGGCTGGGTGTTAGCAGTAAGGTTCTGCAGCTCCTATGAGGGCGACTAAGTTCTGGATTGTACTACACAGCCACTGATTCAAGTCTGTACTTTGTCCCTCCTATGGATCTAAAATTCTTCCATGGTGACACCTAATTGTTCAATTCTTTTGTGTCCTTTACCACAGTTAAGATAGGGCTAGGTTAGTGACTCGTAAATACATTTTGCATTTCTCAAAGCATACTCCTTTATTAGAAAAAAAGCCCACACCATGTCTTAGTGGGTACTGTGAATTAAACCACTCTACCTCTTTGCTAGTTTCTAATGGAATTTGATGCTGGGGACAGCCATTACTGAAACACTCCATTTTCAATTGAAATGAGGCTGTATATTTCCTGTGTAGTCAATGAATGCAATACACCCAAAATTCCAGGAACAAAAAAAGTCTGTAAGATTTTTGTTCCTGAAACATTAATAGTTGACTGAATTATTGATTCATTGATCGAATGACTCATTCCACAAACATCTATTAAGCGACCTACTGTGTGTAGGGCACTGTGCTAGGTGCATGGTATACAAAGATGAACAGCAAAAAATCTCTGTCCTAAAGAAGTTTATCAAGATTATTTGTTCTTTCATTCATCAAACATTTGTTGACTCTGCCCTCATGTGTCCAACAATGTATGAGATGTTGGGAATACAGTGATAAGATAAAATCCCTATGAACAAAGAACTATGATTCCAGCAGAAGTGAGAGTAAACAGTTATAAAATCTACAGTGATTGATAATTTAATAGATTGGGGTTAGCAAAATTTTTCTGTAAAAGGCCAGCTAGTAAACAGTTTGGCCTTTGCAAGCCACATATGGTCTCTGTTGCATATTATTCTTCTTTGTTAAAAAACAATCCTTTAAAAACGTAAACCATTCTCGCTCCTCAGCTGAATTTGGCCAATAGGCTACAGTTTGTGGACTCTTGTAATAGATGGATATACAGGATTCTCTGGAAATGACAGGAGGCAGTGCTTTACTGGCTGGGAGAAGGGAAGGGGGCTTTGGAAGCTATCTCAGGGGGTTGTGCTGGATGTGAGGGGCAAAAGATGGAGCTGGCACTCAGGGGAGAGGGAACAACTTTACTATGGCACTCAAGTAGCTCTTCCATATGCACTCCCTGTGAACCTGTAATTCTTAAACATCCAATTCTCATTCCCCCTCAAATCTCCAATTGTGCCAATAGAGCATCTCTTCTAGGAGGTCCTAGCCTCTCAGCAAAGTGCTAATCAAATGGCAGGAGCACTTGCCCTTGGAGATGCTCAATGCCTGATGGGACCCTGGTCCTTGGTGACATGCTCCTCATCACTTTTCATACCCTAGCACACTTCAGGACAATTTGGTAGTAGTTGCTTATTCCTACAAATTTGTGTTGCTTTAATAAAAGCAGTCTCTTAAGGATACAAATAATTGATTCCGTTAAGAGAATAAGGTTTGCGTTTTCTGTTGTTTAGTCTAAAGTTGGCTCTGAGATAAATGTTTTCTCTATTTTGCTTCAGAGCTACACGCGCGTGCGCGCGTGTGTGTGTGTGTGTGTGTGTTTCACATATGACTTGAATACTCTACATCCCCATAGCAACAACTATGGACTTTTTCCTCTCTCAGATGTGTTTGAGCAGAATCAGTGACTCAAGATCCGGAGACTTGACAGGTTGCCATGTTTCTATCCCACCTTCGGAGGGAGCAGCAACTGTGTCAGGCCACACAGCTGTTCATCCATTCTATCCTTAATACAATCCAGACAGAGCTGTTTTATAATCCCCTTCTGGGACAATCCTCAAATACAATCCGCATTACACTGCATTATAAATATATGTATCTCTAAGTAGACTGTGTGCTCCTCTGGGCAGGAGCTGGGCTGTGGAGCTCGGCATACGGCAGAAGTACAATAGTCATGTGGAGAGGGGATAAGATAAACAGGAGTCTCCGGCCACAGGTCCCCATGAAGTGGCTGGTGCAGTTCTTTATGCACCTTCTTACCCCTTTACAAAGAAGGACTTAGAGAAGGTTTTTAAAATGAATATTTCCAATTTCCCCCAAATAAGAAAGATTCTTCTTGTCTGGCCTCAGTATTGCAACTCAATCCATAGGCATGATTCTTTTCAAATATTATCTTTTGCCTGGTTAATGTATTTGTTTCTTTTCATAAATACCCTACTTTATGCTGGACATTAATCTAACCTCTTAGACATGATTGGCAAGCCAAGGGTCTTACTTATTAAAAACAGTTAATTTTTCCTTCTTAAAAAAATTGAGACATTTGAATCCCTGAATATGCTTATTTATCACCAACCCCCAACAAGGCATCCAGGAGTTCTCTGTGTAGGACATGAGTAATTTTTTTATAAAAACACAGTCGCTGACTGTGTTGAGCATCCACGCAGTTTTATAAAACAAAGCAAATGATTACCATCAATTACAATAACCTCACTAGACAAGACTGCAATTAATCTACAGCTCTTCAGATAACGACTGTTGCACTATGCCAAGGAAAATGCCTGGCATTAATTGACTTATCACGATCAGCAATGATAGATGGGGCAGATGGCAATGTGATTATTCATTGTCAACAAAATAAACACATGTGTTGTTGCTTGAAGTGTCTACTTGGTTCTTCTCAGTAGATAGCCAAAACAAAGACCAAAGTTGGCTTTGAAGATAGCACAGAAGGGAAATAAAATGTTACCCTACAGGATGGGATGCATTTATTTTAACTAGGCTAACCCTCAGTGGAACCAGATTAGAGGGCATTTTCTATAAGGAAATCATGGATTATGTAGAATTTCAGCTTTAGACGGTGCATTAAAGCTAAAAGGACGTGAGTCACTTTGAAGAGTCCTCAAATTGCATTCCATGCTTAATAATTCCAGTGATGGGAATTCACTGTTTTCAGAGGCAAACTCATTCCATCGATTGATAGCTCTCATTGTTAGAACAAATATTTAGCTGAACATCTTTCTGGAAATTCTACCCCTTCTTTTCCCTGATATCACAAAGAAGATGCCAAACTCTTCTTGCTCACTAAAGCCCTTTAAATATCTCAAAGACCAAATGCCTATCTGCTTTTCATATGACATTGTTTTGGTGCTTCCAACTTTCTGATTTCTTGCACCTAAACCTACACCAGTTTATAGACCAGTCATACTAAGACCACTCATGCTGAGATAGAGGGACTTGGAAAGCAATGTGGTACAGCTGATGTGGGCTACCCAGGGCAAGGTCTGATTGTACTTAAACTAAGGCTAACGCTCAAGCCTGCTTTGGAGCAATGGATGTGTGTGTGGTTATCCTGCTTGAGAAGCTATTCTCCAAATCCCAACAGACTAGCAAGCATCCAGCTTTGCCATTTCCAGGAAGCAGTTACCGCTGAGTGCCCCTTTTTAATTTTTCTACATTATGGCTGTGTTGACTAAGTCCTCATTGTTTAAAAAACTGGGATAATTCAAGTAGAGTCTGAGCTGAAACTGACACAGTGGTCCACTAACCAAAATCTCTTGGGGGAATTTTTACTAATTCACATACCTGGTCCCCATTCCTGGAGACTCTGATTTAGTTGTTTTGGGAGAAGGACTCAAATGTAAACATTTTGACAATGATCCTCAGTTAATTCGGATTTGCAATTCTGTTTAAATGCTTTCTTCATTGAGAAACTTTAATGTATGATGCAGGGAGTGCTTCACAAATCTCATCATCATACTCTCCTGGGAGCTTTTAACAAGCTATTCCTTAGAGTGTCTGATACCTGTCGTCTGGGGTAGGTTGAGGAACATTAATATATTAACATATCAAATTGTTATATGTTTCCCTTAGGGTTTTGGAAGCACTTATTCACTCTGAAATTGTAGTTCACACACAAATTGCAAAGCATCCTTATTACATATTGAAGAAACAAGCAATTCTAAGGAATTCTACAGTGTAAAGATTTTAGCGAAGTAACCACCTATATTTTTTTACTCTTTCATTGAATAAATTCATTCATAAGGCCATTTTTACTCTGAGGCAATACTGTGATAGGCACTGGAATATAACAGTACAGCGGAAGAGAAAAACATAGAAATAACAGTAAACAAATAAAGGAGCAAGGAAGTCAATAAATAAAATCATCGCCAATCTTAAAATAATGTGTTTTTAAAAGGAAGGCTTTATCTAATTTTGAGTGTTCTCTAATCTAGACTGGGAGGCTCCAGTCACTCTCAGTTCATGAGTTGTCGCCTCACTCTAGTTTAGGATCCGTAACCCCTGGGAGTTTCCCATTCCAGTGCCTTTCACAGACAACCCTAATCAATCCTAGCATTTTCTCCTCCAGATCCAGGAAGGAGGCTCATATTCGTGCTCAACTGTGTCCTCTATGCAGCCGTTGCTAATAGATCACAGATGAAATCTACGTGCAGCGATACACAGCGCTCTGACATACCTTGGTGCCTTTGCAGTCCCTCATCTCCTGCTTTATTTTTGTTGTCTATCAACTATTGAGTACTAATTCTCCTTACATATGGGATCCCAGTTCCTTTTCAAAACAACTTTGTGATCTGTCAAACTCAGCCTTCAAAGGATCAAGTAACCATCTCAAGACTGCACAATTAGTGTGTATCAAAGCAGGAGGTACAAACTCAGGTTCTTAGACTCAAAGCCTGATGCTTTTAAAACTATTCTGCATTGCCCATCTGCTCAGCCCAATTCAAAGGGCACCTCCTCTGTGAAACTTCTCCTGATCCCTTCAAATAAAATTTGTCAATTCTTCTTTTGAGTTGGCCATGACCCCGGTACATCTCCATTACGGCATGACATTATACTGTAATGATTTGAATATAGCACTCTTCGAGCTCCTCTGTGGTAGGAGCTCTGGGTGTTTATTGTTTGTTTGAAAATCTCTGTATCCATGGTAACTAGTAGAGTACCTAGGTAGGTTCTCGGTTAATGTATTTAGAATCATCATTAAAATCTGGCCACTGGGCTAATTAAGGTTGTGTATCTCTTCCTCAGTGTATGTATGACCTTACTATATTAAAAACAATGCCAAGCTTAAACAAGATCTTGATTTAAAAACTTAAAAAGACCAAGTTGATAATGACATACATTCTTCTGTTATTTCAAATCTGTCTTGACATTAGTTATTGAGGACTCCTAAACAGAAACCTAATTACAGCACATTTAGCATATGTGGTCCTTAGTTGGTAACTACTCTCAAAAGTAAGAGAGGTAAAACAGGTCAAATAAACTACACCCTGCTTGTCAAGTGTCACAACATAGATGCCATCTGTTTAAACTGTAGCCCTCATCCTATCATTGAAACTGTGGTTTGGCTCACTGCAGTGGCCTGAGTTCTGACTAGGTTGATGGTGGTACACAGTGACATTCACTATTAATGATGGCACATGATGACACTTCCATTCTGCAGAGACTCAGGCAGACTAGTTAGTTGCCTGACATTTATTTCACAGTAAATTATAGTTTTGTGCAAAATAAGACTCATTCTATCAGAATGGAGAATTATGGAATCTATGCTATCAGATGTGACATATGGAAGGCTGATTGTCCAGATAGGAGTAAGTGAAGATGTATATGAAGGGGAAGAGTTTGGATTTAAAGTAAAGCTCTGGAGATATTTTAGGGTATGAGTCACAAGAGAGGTACCCTGATGTTTCAGAAGGAAATATCGTTTCATTGAGGCCTTTCCTGGAAAACAGTGAAAGCTTATTCCATGCCAAATTGCAAAAGACAGATGGAGAAAGGAGGCAAAGACCTCCTTATTTCATAGATTCAAGAGAAATCTTTCAATCTGTTATCCCACCGTGTATATAAATAGGCACCGAATCTCATTAATTAGACTTCACCTTAGCACTTGAACAGCCTCACCTACCTCCCCAGAGAAGGCTTGTCCATTGAGGAGGTGCTCTGAGCCTTGGCTATCCTCACTCCCAAAGTGTAGCCGTATCTCCTCCAGCCGGTGGCTGTATGTCATGGGCCCTCCTGATATGTTGACCAAATGCTCCTTGTCCAGGCGTAAGGACACATGTCTTCCAGTGTTGTACATAGTCCCACTGACCTGCAAGGCAATGGGAAACAGGTCAAGCAAGGCTTTCCTCCTTCCATTTCTCATCAAACCCAGCATGGTGTTTAGATCAATGCCTTCTGCTGCCTCTTGATGGGAAGACATTAGTTTAAACCCACCCTGTGGAACAGGGAGTGGCAGCCTCCCCCGAGGGCAGTCCTGCCCTAAGTGGCTTCTGTGGTACTTTCTGTGAGACATAAACCACATTATTTAGAAAGCTGAGGTGGAAACTTGAAGGCAACTTCATCCACTGTGACTAATATGTTGGACATTGCACCTTTTAAAAAATTAACTCGTGTTCCTACCACAAACATTTGGAAAGGAGAGATGGTGCAAAAGTTAAAATTTCAGATGTGAGAAACTGAAGGAAGCAGTTAGTAGGGATGAGATGCCACTAACTGAAAGCCAAGTGAGAGACAAGGAAACCAGAATGAGTGAACAGGAGCAAACCTTTTTGGGAGACTGAAGGCCTAGATCTGAAGCCTTAAGCACCCAGTCTGATGTGTCTTGGTTATGTCCCTCTCTGCACCTACAACCAGACACGCACAGAATGAGAACTCTGATCCTGACTCTGAGCTTGTGGCCTCAGTGGTAAGCTATTCACACAAACTTCCCACTTCACAGATCCCCAGACTTGCTCCTCATTCCCGATTCCATCTTGCTGCAGCCCCTGCAAGCTGCCAACCCTACTGCTCGGCATTCCTTTTCCTTCTTCCCTCTTTGAACGTGCTGTCCGGCTTCATTTTCCTGACTATGGCTTTAGCACCTCTCAACTCTTGATTTGAGAACACTGATTCCTAACTGTGACTCTAAGGCTTTAGTCTCCTGGGTTGACTTAGCTCTAAGAGCAGAGAGAAGGCTTAAGACAGATTTTGAATGGGTCTGGATGGAAGGCTTCTGTGCTATTGGATGCTGAGCGACTTAGATTTTCTTCCTGCTTACTCTGACTCCTTTGGGCCCAGCCTTCCAACCTGTGGATTCCCTTAGGGCTTCATATAACTTATGATACCTTTACAGCACTAGCCTTTCTGACACTAGTCTTGTGAACTCAGTTAGTTCTATAGACTGCTCACTGTGGCAGAGACCGTAATGCTTACTAAATACTCCATGGACTCATTATTCCGCTATCTTACTGTAAGGTAGAGGCCATATAATTAGTGTTGATCATGGGCTATGAAGGCATATGACCAGCACCACTTCCAGGCTGAAACAATGAAAAGCTTATGCATAATCCTCAGTCTCTCTTCCCCTACTACAGTAATCAAGTAAGTGGTGTGGATATATGACAATGTGATACAGCTACAAGAAAGAGCTTGTGTCAGCCTGGGTCTCTATCAGATTATGTGCAGGTTGCAAAGATGGTCAGAATTTTTCCTCTCCTTGCAACTACATTGCTCTCCTTACAATGTGACTTTGTAGCTGCTCCCATTGAGACAGGGGGTCTGTTTCTTCCCTCTTTGAATCTGGGCTGGTCTATCACTTGCTTTGGCCAAGAGCTTGTAGTGGATGCAATATACTGGTTCTGAGAATAGGCCTCTAGAGGCCTTGCATGGTCTTTCTCCTTCTTTGAACCTTAAGACCACCATGCAAACAAGCCTGGATAGCCTGCTAGAAGGTGAGAGTGAGGATAGCCATCCCAGGAGAAGCCATCCTGTACTAGTCATACCATGGGCCATCCACCACCAGCTGACTGTCTCAGCCCAGGTCAGCTTAGCCTGGCCCAGACCAGAAGAACTGCTCACACACTTGGGAGTGAAGCAATTAGCCGTTGTAGGTCCCTAAGGTTTGGAGTTATTTGTCAGGTAGCAAAAGCTAACTGATACACACCAAGTCAATCATCTTTTCTTTCCTATGAATCTGGAGCAACCAACAGAAACTCTGGACAGAATCTGTTGAGAATCAGAGCTGTAAAGTCATAGGGGCTCAGACAGTCAACTTGCTAAGCAGCTGGAAAGTCAGACCCGAGAGAGAGAAAGAGAGAGAGAGTAAGGGGTAAGTGAGACACACACACACACACACACACACACACACACACATACACACACAGAGAGAGAGAGAGAGAGAGAGAGAGATGAGAGAGAGAGAGAGAGACAGAGACAGAGACAGAGACAGAGAGAGACAGAGACAGAGAGAGAAGCAGATGTGCCAACAGTGACAGAGAAAACCATGTAGAGAGAGAAAGAATTGGAGAGAATAACTATTTGACCTTCAAAAACCCTTTGTATCTTCTTCTTCTAGTTTCCTCATGAGGCCTGAGCTGTACTTCCTCAGATATTTTACCAATATATTTATTTTTCTCTTAAGTCTTCTAGTCCTTGCAATCAAATGATCCCTGTCAGAGACCCCACTCCTGTTCTCCAGTCTCAAATAAATATATATTTAGTAAGTATAAAATAATGAGAACTTGTCTTTTTTTCATTTCCCAGATTATGACTTCTTTTGCAGTAAAATGGTTAGAGATATGTTGGTGTTTGACAATGCATCCATCTTTAAGTAAAATTTATTTTTTCTAATTATTAAGATAATATACAGGTATTATATATAGTTAAGAAGGTATAGAACAGCAAGGAAATAAAAATCAGCCACAATTCCCCTTTAGCAATAATCACCACTAATATTTTGGCATATATACTCTTCACACTCATAACTATATATCCGTATTTTAATGAGATCATATTATGTGTGTATAAATAAATAATTTTCACACATATGGCTTTATATATCTATTTAATCATATACAATATATTAATATATAATAACACATAATAAAGATATATTATTTTTACTAACATGAATATTCCTAGGTTATTAACTAACTGTTCTTTTGCAATATCACTTTGAAGTGGCTGCAAAATGGTTCACTATAAAAATATATAACTTATTGTTAAATCTGCACATCCTCTCCACTTTTTTACTACTGTAAAAAATAATGCAGTGAGCATCCTCATGGATAATATTTTTACTAGAACAGGGATATTTCATTAGGCAACTTCTGGGTATAATGCTGTACACATTATTACAGTGCTTATTATCTAGTGCCAAATCCATCTGAGTAGATCTCACAGAGCAAGGCTGGATCTAATTCTCTTCAAATGACATTAGGAAGAGAACCATGAGTTTCAGCCAGTAACATTCATGGGCACCTCTGGTAAGCAAGGCAGCATAAGTAGAGCTGTTCTGAATTCTCATAGGATATATGCTCTGTCTCATTGGGCAGGTATCTTGGGCTTCCCTGCACTTCTAGAAATCCTTTCATCTGTGTCTGTCTAATGTTCCCAATAAAATTGTTGCCCACCGAAGCAAGGCAGGGGCCATGCTGTATGCTTGTCTGCATTTCCCCAGCACTTGGAAAACGCACTGGCACGTAGCCGATGGAAGAATCAAGGACTCTTGAGTTAAAAGATTCCCAATCTGCCTCTTTGTGCCCTTGTAGATCAGTCAATTTCTTGAGGCCTCAGTTTCTTTAACTGTAAAGTAGAGATAAAAAAAATTTCCCCCATGAAAATACCTAAATGATAGAAGTAAATCTCTCCTTATCAGTAATTATTTTAAATGTGAAGGGATTCCACCTTTATGAGGGACTTAGAGTAGTCAAAATCACAGAGATAGAAAGTAGAATGGTGGTCGCCAGGAGCTGGGGGAGGGGGAAATGGGGGGTTATTGCTTAATGGGCAGAGAGAATCAGTTTTGCAACATGGAAAGAGTTCTGGGGATGGATGATGGTGATGGTCGTATAACAATACGAATATACTTAATATCACTAAAATGGACATGTAAAAATGGTTAGGATGGCAAAATTTCATATGTATATTTCATCACAAAAAAAAATAAATAAAAATAAAGGGAAAAATATCCTCCATGAGGTTGCTGTGAGAATTAAGTAAATAACACATGTAATTTTCATTCTCTTCCTTCCTTTACTTTTATTGCCTGGGTGCCTAGCCGATGTTGAAGGACCCATGTTGATCTTCCCTGCTTTCCAGAACCAGGTAGAATATAGTGTTGCTTGCTAAACGTCACAATGAAGAATTTAAAGTGACTTCTGCATTGTGCTGAGTCATTTGTCTACCATTTCAGATTTTAAAGCCTCAGGCGTGGGAAACATTCAAGGTCATTTTGAAGACCGTGATACAAACTCGAATCAGAGTTATCAGGAATAAACCATGTACCCTCTAGTCCTTTTACTCCATTTCCAGACCCCTTCTGCTTACACGGCTCTACATTTGTTCACTCATTCATTCACTCACTCACTATTTTGTCAGTAAATCATAAAATAGTCAATATATGTGACTACGTGCTAGGATCTGGGAATTGTAAGGAGTAAAACTGGGCATGGTCCCTACCCTCATGGAACTCACATTCTCCGTTATATAGAGACCAGAGTCGAGGAAGGAAGTTAAGGGGGAATCTATCCAAAATTCTACCGTTTGCCTACGTGTTCTTACAAGTAGATGCAACACCCCCTTATCCTCACCCTTTCCCTAGACATCGAAATAACATTAATTTGTATTAGTCAAAAAAAGCTGTGTAGCCAGGGTACGGTTTGTTGCACTTTAATTTAAAAATAAAGGCTTGACAACATTATGTATGGTATCTAACGGTACATCTGCGCTGTAGTAATTAACATTGTAGCAGTGTCATTTCATCTGTAATGCTAATTACTGTGTTTCCAATGAACTACTTTGGTGCACAGCACGTTGAAAAAAGTTGTCTGATGCAGACCAGGAAACAGAGCCGAATGAAGTTGAAGCTGCAGGGGATATCCAGGTTGCCTCTGGCTGCCTCACAGTTCTCCTTTTTGTTATATTTTAATCCACTACAAAATAAGACGAGAGATGTATGCGATGCCCATTTTACAAATGAGGGAAGTAAGTGCAGTTGGTGAAGGCTCAGTGACTTTTTCAGGATTGCATAGCTGGCAGTGGTGGCAGACCCGGGTTTTCTGACTCCAAGTCTAGTGATCCTGTTGTGAGCCAGTGTAAGTATCTCAGCTCATTTCAGATGGAAACCTGTCAGGGATTTTCATTTCTTCTCTGGAGATTCAGGGCTAGGGCAGGGGCAGGGGCAGGGGTAGAGGCAGTGGGATTCTTTTCAGGAATCTAAGAGGACTGGAATGACACTCAGCTGATGAAGTTCATCACAGGAGGAGGCCTGGAGAAACCTAAGGGTCGGAGAAGTCCCTCAGTTCCTCACCTGCAGACATTGACACTGGTTTGAGACTGGGTGGGGCTGTATGTATCGAGGGAAGTGGGTAACAGATGCCTGTCAAAATTATATGTCAATCAATACTATCTTGATAACCCAAAACCATCTAAAAACAATGTGTTCTTTTGCAAAGCAAAAAATTTACCCCTACTTTGTTCATTTTGTAAAACTGGACATCCTTGCATAGAAAATACACTGCTTTGCAGCAGCTCACCATATGCCGGAGCCTCTTACTGATGGGTGCATCTTTCCTTTCATTTTGTGTTAGAGGATAATAAATTTGTACAGTGTGTTTTTAAGGTAAGGAGAATTTTCATTGTTTGAAAATCAGCAACAATTCTATTCATTATAGTTGACATCTTGGTTTGAATCCTTACATGATGCTGGATATGGTGCTAAGTTTTGAACCTAAAATTAATTAACCCTCACAATTTCTCTCTCACTAAACCTAGCACCAAACACAGTGTGATACTTAGACCCATGCCATTTGCTCCCTCTTGGATGGGGAGGTACTGGGCTAACATATATGTGGAGTTAAGGCCTCCCGCAGAGCACACTTCCTCCTGGGCCTAAAGGCAAATAGCCCACCAATGGAGGCAGGGCTTCATGACACATATCTCTGGCTCTAAAGTCTATGCTTTTAAGGACTGAAAATGATCAGATTGCAAAGCTGATTTCCTAACAATGCAATATGACAGGTTTTCTTCAAATATGGGTTGATAATGGAGGAACCTGACAGGGGTTTAGAGTTGAGGATGTATAAAATTATTTATTGTATTAGGGTTCTCTAGAGAAACAGAATCAATATGATGTCTATATACATATAGAAAGAGATCTATTTTAAGGGAGTGGTCTGGTAATAATGGAGGCTGGCCAGTATAAAATCTGTAGAATAGGCTGGCAGTCTGGAGGACCAGAGAAGAGCCAATGCTGCAGCTCAAGTCCAAAGGCTGCCTGCTGCACAACTCCTTCTTGCTTCAGGAAGGCCAGTCTTTTTGTTCCAGTCTGGCTTTCAACTGATTGGGTGAGGCCCACCCACATTATTTAGGGCAATCTGCTTTATTCAAAGTCCACTGACATAAATGTTTACCTCATCCAAAAACACTCTCACAGAAACATCTGGAATAATATCTGATCAAATATTGGAGTGCTATGGCCCAGTCAAGTTGACACATAAAATTCACCATCATATTTATCCTCAAATCCCATTTGCTTTCTTTACTACATCTTGTTTAAACAGCTCTGAACCAAATGGTTGTGCTGACATAACAGGTTGATATATGTAATATTACACATATAAATATTTTTTTACATAACGTAATTTAAAAAGTCAGCTATTCTAAAACTGTTCTCCAAACTTCAGTCATAAAAAGGAAAGCAAGTTTGAAATAATGTACATCTGAATTATAGAATAATTGTAAAGAAACGGTTTAACTTTTCTTGTCAAAAGCTACATGCACAACGAGCTAGGTTTATTCTTGAGTCTGCATGGGACCTCAGAGACAATTCTGGTCTAAGTCCCTCATGTTTTCTAACTTCATATTTCCAGATGGGAAAAAAAGAAAAAAGTATATCTTTTTTCCAAAGACCCAATTCAGAAAATAAATATATTGAAGATCTTTTGGCTTAATGGAGAAAGCACTTATAGGGTTGATGTTTATTGCAGACAGCTAAGCATGAACAAATCTTACCTTCAGAAATTCTAAAAGATTCAATAAGCAGTTAGTTACCTGCTTGGCATGATACAGAGCTTATGTGAGCTTTCCATTATGTTCTCTCTCAAGGCAGTCCGACCCAAATCTCCTGTAATATACTCAGTAATAATTCCCCACAGCTTAAATGGGAATGTAAAACTACAAATGGAGTAGCGAAAATAGAATCTCAACTGTGTAAAAGGAAGAGATGGCCATCTGAACTGCACGAGCCCCACTTGCGTTCTTAACATGGTTGGTTAGGACACGTAGGATGGAGAGCACCCACAAATTCTGAGGACTCACTATGTGTCAGAGGGTATGTCACTTTTTAGAACAGGAAACTAGGTACAGATAGGCTAAAAACTCTACTCAAAGGTACAAGGGGAGCAAGTGATGGGACTGGAACTCAAAAGAAGTCTTTATGACCCAAAGCTCATGGTCTTCTCACCGTCTCAGAGAGCAACTTCAAAGCCACCATAGAAAGGCTGCACTCCATTTTTCAGTGACCCTGTAAACTTCAAAAATTAAATAATGGTCTTTTTATTTATCTTTCTGTATGGATTTGGCACAGGCTCTGTTCATTCATAACAGGAGTCCTGGCATTCTTGCCTTTAGGATACGGTCTTATTTAGTAGATTGTCTTTTACTATAATTTGAGGGAACACATTGGGCTGATGCATGTAACCCTAACAACCACCATAGTAGCAATAATTATGGTACATCCCAGGCCTTGTACTTAGTAACTTCATTTAATCCTTGCATTGCCCAGAAGGGAAGGCATTATTATCCATACTCTACAGAGGAGGAGGCGGAGATTCAAAGGGCTTAAATGACTCTCCCTAAAGCTCCACAGTTAGAAGTCAGCAGAGCCAGAATTCCAGTGTAAGCCTGTTTGATTCCAAATTCTACAGCTCTTAAAAGAGAAAAAAACAAAAGTTGGTGGAAAGAATATTGGGAAAATCATGTAGTTTACAAGTAACTCTTGGGATTTGGGATAAACTCTTTTTTTTAAATAATATTTTTATTTTTCAATTACGGTGGGCATACAATATCATATTAGTTTCATGTGTGGGGACACACTCTTAAAGCCCAAATATGGTGTCCCCATGATGTATCAAGTCGGATTTAATATGGCCAGCCCTGGCTTGAATACTCTTGGGGTTTTTAGACCCAGAGCACCAGAGGAATTCCCGGTCCCCACTTGTTGGGAGCTGAGAGATGGATCATACCTGCCTATCCTAGTGTTGGCTTAGCAGCTGGGTGGCTGAGCCCATAATGTTGGCTCATTGCCTAAAGGGGTTAGTGAAGAAGGTCCGACAACCATGTCATATAAAATTAGGTGTCTTTTCTTTGCAATTGAGGTTTCCCATTATGTGTCTCTGACTGCTCTACTGAGGTGTGTAATAGGTCTTCTTTGAATGTCATTAGTGAGCCTAAGAGATTTAAGAACACCACTTAGCCTGGTTCCCTGCAGAGTAGCTTGAGATGCCAAAGGGTTGATTTGTAAAGGCTGAATGCAAGAAGCCAGTGGGTTGCTTGCCCCCATGGGCACTCCAGAGGGGTCACTGTGAGGAGAAACAATTGGAGTTAAGTCATTGCAATTCATGGCCTCACTGTAGTGTCGCATATACATGGACTGGCAAAATCATGGTAGTGTGTGAATTCTAGAGCTAAAAGGACTTCAGAAATAACCAAGCTCAACCTCTTACTCAATAAACTAGGAAAGTGAGACACAGACAGATCAAGAGACCCATTCAGGATTGTACAAGTAAGCGGCAGACCCGAGGCTGGACATCAACCAACTGACTCTGTTCTTCACTCTGTGCAGCACAGCTCCCCTTCCTTCTTGTCCTTCTGTTTTCCCCTTTAAATTATTGCATGTTGAGGGTACAGAGCACACTGCCTCAGAAACAGAAGTGCTCATGTACTAAGGGTGTATATATACAAATACCATGATCCATAGAAAAATAGAAAAACTTCAGCCAGATATCTGGACATACCATTTACACGATGTCATTCATTTGTGTACGGGGCTATTGTCAGTGCTTTCCCAGATGTTTTATGCTATGTAGATTTCAGAGCAATGATTAGAAATGGAGGAGATTAAATGTTGAGAAGAGAGATGGAGGTAAAGGATATGGAGTGTTAGGAGAAGGAATTTTTGTAACTCAGCTTTCAAAGAAAGCAAAAGATAAGTACTTGGAGTTCGTTGGGTTGGGGCTTTAGAAAGAAAGTGGCTGAGTTGTGGGTAAAGAAGAAAATGAAAGTTGACCAGAGTTATCTGCTTTGTGTTTCCATAGATGGAGTTGTGTAGGAGGGTTGAAGAAGTACTTCCAAGATCTCACCCACCACTCTTAACCCTGGAGGGTGGATAGACATTTCTTCCTTAGCAATGCTAAATTTATTCCGGTCTCTAGCCCATCCATCTGAGTCAGTCTGTTTCTCCTATGCAAAGAGACTAGGATTTTGGAGTCAACACTGAACAACGGGATGAAATGTGATACTAATTATCCTATTAATCCTAGTATTGTTATTAAGATAAAAATGGAACCTATGTATAGTAATATTGACTCTTCAAACAATGGATAATTTCTTTGCAAACTCTACAGGGATGCTAAGAAGCAACATTGTAGCAAGGCATCTCTTGAATGTGATTGATGCTGGTGGTTATGGCAAGAGGAACAAAGAAGAGGTATGAAAGAAGTTGCCTGGTCCACTTAGGTGTGGGCTATGTGAAGAGAAAGCTCTTCATCTTCCATCTTCTTCAAAGGGATGTTAGGCAGGTGGTCGGCATTAGGCTGGGCATGTTCTTGCCCCACAGAGTTGTTGGTACTCAAGCTAAATCTCAGCCTTGCCTCATCTCTGAACAGGGTGGTAGGACTCCAGAGAGTGGTGTCTGGAATGGGTTTTTCCATTATAGTCCCATAGACTACTTGCCTAATGAGCCACCACTACCAATCAAATATTTTATTAATTTAATATTATTTTAATAATTGAATATTTAACTAAAATTTAAATTTAATAATTTGTCTTGTGTGTCTCCTTAGGTGCTTTATGAACACTTTAAATTCCTACACAGAGTCTGCAAGGTAGGTGTGGTCTTCACGTTTCCCAGGTGAGATAACTGATAGCAGCACTAAGAGGTTATGCGACTCATCCACTGTCACATAGCTATTGGGTTAAAGAGCCAGAGGCTGGATGCAGACTTTGACTTCAAAGTTGGTCTCTTTCTGCTTCACGGTGCTTCACCTCACCCTCAATAAGCAGGCCTTGTCTATCACCACGGTTCAGTTTGGGTTTCGGGATGAGTTTTCCAATTCTCCTTCCCAGACTAAAGCTCTGCTTTAAATCTTAGATCTCTTAGGGTTTTGAGAGCCTCCAGATTTCTTCCGAAGCCTCTCATTGCTGGTTGCCTGGATCCAGGTTTTTTGTTTTTGTTTTTGTTTTTGTTTTAATTCTTTACTGAGTGTCTGGAGTCCTGGGCCAACTGGGTAGAGCAACCAGAACCAAGATGCTATCAGCTGATTGATCAGCAGTATTGCCTGTGATGGGAGACCACCTTAGCTCTCTGTTCTAGCTCAAATCAAGCTTGGATTGAGTACACTCCTATAAATTTAAATATATTTATAGTTATTTTTTGAAAAGGTAATATAGGCATGTTTGTTACCTTTCCTGTTTCCTGCTGTATCCCCAGCACCTAAACAATACTTGGATTCAAATGTTGCAAAGAAATGGACAAGATGATGCTTTAAGCATCATCTCGGTGCCCAGCCCAACCTAGCTCCACCCTAAGTCTGACCGTGTGAGTCAGAGGTGGGACACAGAAACTGTTATCTTCCTGTTATAAGTGTCCCTGGATGTTCACTTTAACCGAATCTGACAGATAGTCAATGCTGGGGGGGCAGGGAAGAGTGACACAGAATAGTTTTCTTTATCTTTTTTCCAGCCTCCTTGCCTTAAGGAGTTGCTTTGAAATAATAAGACAATAGCATTAAAGCTTTCTAAATATATATGGTGGGCTATACAGGACTCATTTTCAGGCCATTCTTTTCCCCTAAACTGTGAAAATTCAAGATTAGGCCACTTAAATTAATGTATTAAACTTACTTTAGAAAAGATATTTCTAGTTTAAAGCCATTTAATTCAATCCTCGATTCATAAATTATTCCTGGATAATTTCTTTGCAAACTCTAGAGGGATGGCTAGTTATTTCATCTCCAAAGAGGAAAAGGCCTTTTAAGGGAAGTCTGGTAGGACACAATGGCACACAGGCATTAGCAGAGCACATAGATCACTCTCTTAATATTCCCCCATGTGGGTATCACTGGTCCCACTAAGAGAGGAGAGGAGGCATCTGAAAAATGCAAAGGGAAGGGCTTACAGAAATGACTGATTCAGCCAGTTATAGATTAACCATACCCTATAGATCTCTGAATGGCCTTCTAGAAACTCTTGTAATACCTACAAGATAAATGATTTGGTAATAGATAGGACCAGTGGTCTGGGAATTCCTTCCCCTTTGCAGCCCCCACCTGAAAGTCCCCATCCCTATCCTGAGCCATGAGGTGCATGTGAAACCTCAGACAAAGGAATCGCGCACCCCTTGCATGAACAATGCAGAGGTATATAAATTGAAGGAAATCTAACCAAGGGGAGCTTGTGCTTTGGTGCTGTTAAGCCCCAAGTGCTCCGCTGGCTAATAAATTCTCCTTCCTCTAACAAGCTGTCTGAGCGTCCAGTTTCCTCCATTGAGTGTCGCTCCCTGCAACACCACAGGTCATGCTAGAATCCTTGATGCCCTCTTTTCAAAGATATTAGAAATAGCAAATGTTTGAGGGATAACAAGTCCCTTTGCTCATTCTTCATGCCCCTGTACACTGGTTAATTATTTAATGTTTATGTCCCACAGTGACCTTGCCCCTGTTGACTCCTGTACACTGCAAGCTGCAGGGGACATACTCAAATACCCAAAGTGGTCAGGAAATAATGTAAATAAGTGAGACAGGTGAGGCTGTGGGGAACCATTTCTTGGGTATCTCTGGAAGGGAATATAGGACACTGGGGAGATGCTTGCCTGGGGGGAGGCGGGGGGCGGAGAGAAACTAATGTAAGGAAGAGGCAAGAGAATTAAAATGTTAATAAAGCCACAGACAGAGACTGTGATATGCTGATAAGCCCTGCAGCCAGGCCAGGAGGGCACCTTCAGAACAAAGAAAGATTTCTGCTGGGATTGCTAACAGCCCATTCCCCACACCTGTGAATGGGAAAGAGGAACCAACAGAGTCATTCCCTATGGCTAAAACCATGGAGAACCTAAGCATTAAAAGCTGGGAACTGATAGCAGGCCTTTCGCTCTACATATTCTTACCTTTTCACAATACATCCTCTTCTCTTTTCTCACTGGATGTCCGTAGCAAAGGGAATGTGAACTAAAGAATGACAGACGTATTAACTGAATTCCCTGAACACTCAGGGTCCCTCTCTGTGCCTTTACTCTGTCTCCCTCTCACTGTCCCTCTCACCGTCCCGCTCACTCTCTGCCTCTGAGAGGAGACCACACTCTGTCTGTGGAGTGTGACCGCTTTTCCCATAAACTTTCCTTTTGACTCTAACTTTGGCCTGTGTGTTAAATTCTCTCTACAGTCTCTGCCGAAGGACCCTCTTCTTCTCTCGGTATGAGGCTTAGTCTCCGCCTATAAATTTGGGGAAATTTGCCCTGTCCTGCATCAAAACCAAGAGGAACTGGGAAAAGGAGAAGCAGGTGTACAAGACTCACTTTTCATCTCGTGTCCTTTTGTATTGTTTGGATTTTAGAAGTAAACAAAATGATTTTTAAAATAAAATAAGATACTCTCTAGGCAATAACATCTGGTGCTAAATCTGGGTTGAGAGGTACAATGATTGTGATATGGACCCAGGAGCTAGTCTAGGGCAGCTGTCCACTAGAAATAGAAAGCAAGCTACCTCTGCAATTTTAAATTTTCTAGTAGCTACATTTAAACACAAAACAGCGAAATTAATGTTAATAATATACTTCCATAGATAGATGAATGGGTAAGGAAGATGTGATATATAGTGACCCTAGAACAACATGGGTTTGAACTGTGTGGGTCCATTTATCCAAGGATATTTTTTCAATAATAAATACAGTAAATGTACTTGTTTTCTGATGGTTTTATTAATAAGCATATTAATAACCATTTTCTTTTCTCTAGCTTGCTTTAGTATAAGAATATAGCATATAATACATATAACATAGAAAATAAATGTTTGTTGACTAGGTTATTGGCAAGGCTTCTGGTCAACAGCAGGCTACTAGTAGTTAAGTTTTTGGAAAATCAAAAGTTATAGGTAGGTTTTTGACTGTGAGTGGGGGCAGTGCCCCAACCCTCACATTGTTCAAGGGTCAATTGTATATACAACAGCATATTATTCAGCTGTAAGAAACAATAAAATCTTGCCACTTGCAAAGTCATGGATGGACCTAGAGGCTATTATGTTAAGTGAAATAAGTCAGACAAAGACACATACTGTATGATTTCACTTATAAAAAACAAAACAAAACAGAAATAGACTCATAGACACAGGAAACAACAAACCGGTGGTTACTTGAGGAGGGAAGGGTTAGAAGGGCAGATGAAATAGGCAAAGGAGATTAAGAGGTATAAACTTCCAGTTAGAAAATAAATAAGTCATGGGGATGCAATGTATGACATAGGGAATACCGTCAACAATATTGTAATAACTTTGTATGTGAGAGATGGTCATCAGATTGATTGTGGTAATCATTTCACAATGTATATAAATATTGAATCACTATGCTGTACGCCTAAAACTAATAGGCTATTGTACGTCAATTGTACTTTAGTTAAAAAAAAAAGAATATATTTCACTGAACCCAGTATATCCAAAACACTATTTCAACATATAATCTATACAAGAATTACTAATGAGATGTTTTACATTCTTTTTTCATAATAAGTCTATGAAATGCAGTTTGTATCTTACATTCAGAGCACATCCCAATTCAGAATCACCACATTTCAAGCACTCAATAGCCACGTGTGGTTAGTAGCTACCATATTGAACAGTGTAGCCTGGTCAGTCTTTCTTTCCAAGCAGAGCTATATTAGTGGGTCAACTGGACAGCTGCTGAGGGTGCTAGATGCTGTGGAGCACTAAACGCCCTAAGCACAAATTAAGAATATAGTGCCAGTAATTTGTACCTGTTTCCCACCCAAGTAGACCATTACTTATCTGTTCAGGTTTTTTTTTCTTTCCTTTTCCTCTCTCTCTCTCTCTCTCTCTTTC